>NC_136619.1:18213278-18523278 GCF_933228915.1 Telmatherina bonti | reverse complement strand
AAAGGAATCACTGTAATTGACAGTAATGTGTTATTGCTCAACCATCCCCCAGTCCTAACCACAGGTTATGTGTGACAGCTGCAGCTGTGCTACTGGCCCTGTGAACTATCACACAGGCCTATTGAGGGGGCCTGCTGAAATGCCAGAGCTTCTGTATCTTCCAAAGCCCACAGTACTGTATCCACCATGGCCCATTTGAGATAGTTCTCTCAGGCATGTATTAGGAGTTGAACAAGCTTGATGATATACCTCTACAAAGAGCCAAGCCTATCTGATTGCTACACGAGAGTTGAACTATGTTGCAAGGAAGCTGCTGAAATGATCTCAGGAAGACTAGCAGGCCATACTGGCTAATATGACATGCCTCAGAGAGAGAAGAGCTTTCATAGGGGCTTATCCAATCTGTTATATTTGTTTTGTGTGAATTGCTTTGATGCATGAAATTCTATTGTACTTAAATCACTGCTCATCACTGGAAAAACAAGGAAACAAATGGAAATTTTAGGGGAGAAGACCTTATGCATCCTCAAATCATTTAATTCCATGTCACCAAACTAAGAAGAGAAGAAAAATGATTGAAAAACTAAAATAAAAATGAATATTCCTTTGATGTCTTCCTTGGATTGAAATTCATGTTTCATCTTTTTAGGCGAAAATTGGGTCAATATCATGAAAATGTTTCTCCCAAATCACCCCCCCTTAGAGCTCTACTACCTCTTGAGTATTGACACTGCTTCCACTTGCAGGGTGATAGAAATAGGAGTAGACGTCTTGGTGTGAGGAGGGAGTGTCGTTCTGACGCCTGTACCCCATGTATAGTCACAGAAGTGGTCAAATGTCTTGGAGGGGCGAATCAGTGAAGAGATTAGGAAAAAAGTCCGGTCCCGTGTTGGCAAGCAGCTGCAGTTGTTTCCAAAAAAGTATTTGGTATCCAGTATCTGCCAGGTCAAAATACATATTTGACTCTCTACAGTCTTAGCGAGCTCGCACTCCAGCTTGGCGTTCAGTGTGGTTCAGACGCTCCCATCAATTCCATTCAGTTCCTTTTGTTTGTGGCTCACGCAGAGACCTCCAACACTAAACAGCCATGGATGCCATCAAGAAGAAGATGCAGATGCTCAAGCTCGACAAGGAGAATGCCTTGGACAGAGCTGAGCAGGCCGAGTCAGACAAGAAAGCAGCTGAGGACAGAAGCAAACAGGTCAGTGTCTAGTGTGAAATGTGCACTGGCACTTTCAAGCTCAGGTGCCAATGGCACAGTGTGCATGGCATTGCATGGTTGCCTTTTCTGAGAATTGATAAATGTGGTTTTATATAATTAAATTTACTTTTAGAAAAATGATAATTGCTTTAAAAAAATTATATCATGATTTCATATGTGGACTGCATGAATCAGATAAACTGGGAATGTTTTGCATGAACTTTTGGCAGGCCACAATTCAAATATTAGGTTAAATTTGAAGCCAAATTCATTTAGAACAAATGGATTTTAAAACTAATATTAATCCCAGACTGTCTAAATAGCTTCTAAAGTAGCAAAATGCTGGATTATAACAAGTCTGAGTGTATCCTCTAGTTTTCCACGTGAATAAAACTTTTCTCTGCATGTCAGCTTGAGGATGACCTGGTAGCACTGCAGAAGAAGCTGAAGGCAACTGAGGATGAGTTGGACAAGTACTCTGAAGCCCTGAAGGATGCCCAGGAGAAACTGGAGCTCGCTGAGAAGAAAGCCACAGATGTGAGTTTGGCTTCTGGGAGAATCTTAAGAGGGACACCAAGTCTACCTTGCAACACCCCATGAGCTAGATGAGAAAGTTCACATTACTAGTCCAATACATGGACTTTATTCCCTACCAAATACAACAATCAACTTGCACATAAAGGCACACTTGGGCTGTATAGGATGAGTATAGGGGCTGTTAAATTTAGCTCTTGCTCTCTGTATATGGTAAGGCCACAGTTTACTGGCGTACCGTTGCATCGCCCTGTCCTTTGGACATATCGGAGGGCCAGTGTCCGGTTTCAGTCGGGCGTTTTAAAGGGACATTTTGGGCCTAAAAAAACCTTGACAGATTTGTGATGGTGCTGGTATCAGTTTGTACTTAGCTCAGCACAATCCGGATGACGTTACTAGTTTATGACAGCGTTTAACGTTACGCCAATTAAGCCTAATCAATGATGTCACAGTGAAAAAACAAACAAATTAAGCAACAGGCACCATGACATAAACAAACATAATTTATACCTGGAATTATCTAGTACAGTCTGACTGGTTCATTGTCAGGAAAAAAAAAGAAAAAACATTAAAAAAAAAACATATACGTGTTTAGTTTTGTAGTTTTAATTCGACACATTTAGGTTGACCTTACAGACATGAATTAATGGTCAAATAAAGACAAATAACAAAATAAACAAACAACAACAACAACAACAAAAAAAATCACACAATATGAAATGCAAAAAGGCGTTTTACATTAATAGATATTTTATACAAGCAATTACATGTTTTTTTTTCTTTAGACCAATAAAAGTGACTGAGATTTAAGAAGCAAGCTTATTTATAGTGAAGATATAATTTTTGTTTTAATAAATGAAATAAGCAAAATATATGTTTGTGATTAGATCCAGTTGTTGCTGTAGCTCGTGACTGAATAAATGTGTGATGTTTGGAGCCGTGATCTTGATAGGACTGGCTCAATCTAGAAATCGGGGATGCGCGTCAAAATGCTTGATATTTATACAGTCATATAGCAGCAAGAAAACGACACAATAGAATAAGATCAGATTTTAAAAGGATCAGTAATCAATATTATTTGTATACAATTATCTAGTTCGTCATTTCTATTTTACGTGAGTAAAATGTGTTACTTCCGGGGTCGGTGGCACGTCCCAATCCTCATCAGCGGTTGATTAAAGGCGGTGGGGGCAGGGATCAAACGCGCCGCATCCCCAACTGTGTCTGTACCTGCGTGGAGGGAGCCTGCACATAGCTGAAAGAAAACTTGTGTAGCCAAGAGCAGAAAAGCGAAAGAAATGGCCGCTGGGAGCTCCCTGGAAGCCGTGAAGAAGAAAATCAAGTCGCTGCAGGAGCAGGCCGATGCAGCGGAGGACCGAGCAGCGTTGTTACAGCGGGAACTGAACCAGGAGAGGAGCGCGAGGGAAGCTGTAAGCTGCTAATGATTTAAGGCAATTAGCCCCGTGGCTGCAGGAGGCATTAGGAGCAAATCTGGTCAAAAAGCGTGGCCGCTAGGCCTAATAGCCATGGTTTGTGTTCGAATACAGCCGGGTACCAAGGGAGGTGAGTTTAAAGTTAGGTCATTGTAGGATGTGAAGAAAGGATGCGTGGCTGAAGGGACACCACCCTGAACATCCCGAATAAACAAACCACCCTGTTACAAAGCAGGGTGAGGTTAGAGCAGCAGCAGCAGCATTGGTCTTCACTAGATAAAACCCTCTCGAGCTGTGCCACCTGCTAGTTTAAGTATATGAAGGTGCCATTTACTTTAATCCACGGCGAATTTGGGAGCTAATTCGTTTATGGGACGGGACAAGTAAATCACTGTAAGGCAGGAAATTGTAGGTTTGGCTGGAAAGGAGGAGTGGGTGGACTGTTGTCCACCATTTTCCTTAAATACATAACTAACAGGTTTTATTTAAAAAAGAAATGTATATAAAAATTTTTTTAAAGAGTAATGTTTGGTCTAAAAATGTTACCCCACATCCCTCTTCCTGGCTTGGTTCCTAAAGAAACCCATGTTCTCCTTTGACAACATGAGATAGGCTTTTTTTTAAATTTTTTTTTTTTTTTTTTATGTTTTAGTAATTAAAACCTAATTTATTGCACAGTCACTTGTTATACAAATAAACTTGCTTTGACTCTCCTAGGCTGAGGGTGATGTAGCTTCCCTGAACAGGCGTATCCAGCTGGTTGAGGAGGAGTTGGACCGTGCTCAGGAGCGTCTGGCCACAGCTCTGACCAAGCTGGAGGAGGCAGAGAAGGCTGCTGATGAGAGTGAGAGGTATGCATCTTTCACTTGGTTAAAATTCATTCATTTTCTTAACCACTTTGTCCAGTTAAGAGTCACAGGGAAGTTGGAGTCTAGCTTGGTTAACATGCTTAAGTCATATGCTGTTTCATACAGGATATGCAGAATCAAACATTAGGTTTGCATTGTCCCGTATTTATTGAAGGACGAGGTCATGAAGTTTGGATTGAACAAAGCATTGTGTTCCAGGATGCTGGTACAGGATTGTTTATTGCGGCCAAGTTAATAACAAAGGTCATTAAGAGCAACAAAGTAGTTTCCTTATTGATTTCTCATAATGTCTTGATGATATCACTTAATGCAGAGTAACTCCATATGCTGGTGCATGCTCCTGATCTGTCAGATTGTGAAACTAAATGTGTATTTAATGCAGGTGTTGAGAGAATGGACGATGCAGTTGAACTGCTTGTAATGATCATGATTTAGTGTTATTTCATTCATAGCTTTTCACACAGTCATCAGAGTAGATCACAATATTACGTGTGTGGAGAAAAATACCAAAATATATTGTTTGGACAGTGATTTGTCCATGTTGAGTTTTATACAGTCTTCATCAGCACAGTACATGAATGAGAGCTGTTTTGTACCAGATGCTGTTTGATGATTACTGGGATTTCTTGAACTCCAGTGTGACATGCAAAATATTATTTGGACTCACCAGCAAACCTGTTTTCGCTCCCACAGAGGCATGAAAGTCATTGAGAACAGGGCAATGAAGGATGAGGAGAAGATGGAGCTGCAGGAGATCCAGCTAAAAGAGGCCAAACACATTGCTGAGGAGGCTGACCGCAAATATGAGGAGGCGAGTTTCTCAGCCGTGCACTGCACTTTATAAGTGTCTGCATTATGTTGTTGGGATTGAACAGCTGCCCTCACTGGCTTTTCTGACTTTACATTAATAGCTGATTATGAAAGTATGCTGAAATCTGTCTGATGTATGGGACTGGACTCTGTGTTGTGATTTCAGGTGGCCCGTAAGCTGGTGATCATTGAGAGTGACTTGGAACGTACAGAGGAGCGTGCTGAGCTGTCTGAAGGGTAGCTTCCTCTTCCTCATATTTTTTCTCTATAATGATTATTAAGCAAAACTTGCAGAGATCTAATGCGTAATTCACTTCTTCAATCGCACTCGACAGCAAATGCTCCGAGCTTGAGGAGGAGCTGAAAACCGTGCAGAACAACCTGAAGTCTCTGGAGGCTCAGGCAGAAAAGGTAGGATGGTTCATCAAGAAGATTCATTCCCACATTTCTCTGTGTAAACTTGTGAAGTTTGAGTGATTCTTGTAACATTTTCTAACTTTGATCTTTTGCAATGTAACCACAGTACTCGCAGAAGGAGGACAAGTACGAGGAGGAGATCAAGGTTCTCACAGACAAGCTGAAGGAGGTGAGTGAGCCAGAGTTATGAACAAATGATACTTTAAAAAAAAAAAAAGAAATTATCCATCCTGTGTTGAAATTTTAAGAGGTTCTTTTTGTAAAATAAACTACTTATAAATTTTTACCTACTTCAGTTAAACCCTCAAACAGTATTTGTTTCCGGAGCAGCTTCCTAGTGAGTGTTGCTAATGTTAAACCGTACTCCTCCATTCAGGCTGAGACCCGTGCTGAGTTCGCTGAGAGATCAGTCGCCAAGCTTGAGAAGACCATTGATGACCTGGAGGGTATGAATCCTTTACACTTTATTTTCTCTGAAAAGCTTTTCATTGAACTTGTTTAAAACAAACTAGAGGGGGACTTTGGTTTTATTGACTTACTAAACCAGTCCGTGCAGGAAGAAACTCTGTTGGCTCATAAGTGGACAGAAACTGGGTGTCCTTCCATAATTTTATATCTGAAAGTAAAACTAATCAGCAGGGAGAAATGATGATAACCAGGATGTTGAATAGTGTTTAAAACAAATATCTGCACAGTCAGTTGTCTACGGGGTAACAAAGCAGCGATCTGTGGAGGCCAGCATGATATTATTCATGTTGGCAACATTTCTCACCACAGTGTGGTGTAGCATTCTGGTGTAGACTGTTCAAGGCCAGCTCGTCCTCAGCGGTCGTCACACGGTCATGGAACATGAAGCAGTTTCTCCGTGACTCCTCAGGAATCTGACCACTATATCAGCAGCTGTTCATATGCCCTTCCTATTTCTGTCCTCCGCTTTTTCTTGTTTTCTCCTTTTCATTTGTTTTTTTAAATTTTTTTATTTCTATTTCCATTCTCTTACCCTGTCATGTGTATTTTTCCCTGTGTTCTTGTTTTCAAATCTGCCACTTAATAACTACCACATGATAGATGAGCTGTATGCCCAGAAACTGAAGTACAAGGCCATCAGCGAGGAGCTGGACCACGCCCTCAACGACATGACTTCCATGTAATTCCCAACATGCTTGATTCTGCTTTGTGCCTTAGATGCTAACACTCCTAGCCACTGTTACAGTAGCTCCCTCTTGTGGCATGTTTGAGTGCACTGATTTATTAATTCTTTATTATTTATCTTTTATTCAGATTAATTCTAAGACAGATTTTTCTTTTATTTCTCCGTTAACTTTGATTTGCGACCTAACTCAGCGTTTTGGATCTAATTCTTAGATATAGTGAGTTGTAGTCTTTCCGCAGTCTCTTGCATCAAAGATACATTGAAGTTTCATTCTCGTTTCCTAGCTTTTCTTGGTTGTTCCTGCATCCTTATCTTCTGTTTTGCATGCTGTTTTTCCTTTTCGTTTTTTTTTTTTTTCTCCCTCCAACATTTGTGCTCTTCTGTTTTCACAGCTAAACTTTTTCACCCCTCCCTCCAGAAGCTGGTTGAGCGTCATCATTTCTCTCCTGTGCAGCACAGCCCAACTTTCTGTTTCCTTTGTTTCTATAATACCCTGCCACTACTGCACATTGGGCCATCGCTGCCAGCACCCATTGTTCCATTTCTCATACAGACTTTTCAGCCATAATGTTTTCTGTAAAATAAACATTCTTACATCTTTGTCAGCTCTTTCCCTTTCTCCTGCGATGTTTCTTTATTTCCACTTGTCCCCCCTTTTTTTCTTGATTTTTGTCTGTTTTAATTTATTTTGTTGAGTAGCTTTTGAATAAACTCTTTAGCTCCTCTCCCATTTACTGTTCTTTTTCTGTTTGAGAGGACTGTCATGGAAATGACGGCTATGGTAAGTTACCATAGTCGTGATAAGTTCCTTCCCTTTGATAATCAGCTTATTCAGTAATTGTGCTGTGTCTGAACAGATCATTTGAACCTCTAGGAATTGTAAATTTAATGACCAAAACATCTTGATTTGGTATTAGTTTTAGGGCCTCAACATAGTCTTTTAAAATACAGTCCCAGTTCAGTAGAAGTTTAATGTTCCTTTACAAGAGCAAGTCTTTTATGCCGCTTGAGGAGTTGCATTGACGGATATGTGGTGGAAGAGAAACTAGATATGTTTGAAATGTAACTTCATCACAAACATTAAAAATGATCTGGATGTCAATGCAGCCATTGGCATTTAAAAAGGGTAATTTTTTTACTATAATCAAAGATAATATAAAAAGTGTACATGGATTTTTTTTTTTTTATTAAATCTTTTTCATTTTTCAAATCTAATATGATCACTTTAGAGGTCTCAGGCTAACACTCGTCATGCCCTCCCCCCATTTTGTAAAACAATTTTTAAAAAGGCACAAATGAAAATTCAATTCTTACAAAGCAATGACATTTATGTGGAAAGATGGACAGTTTTAACTTGTGTTCATGAAGTTAGTAGCTCCTCCGTTTGAAAAAACTAACACATTAATTTAGATTAGATTAAAGCAAACACTTTGTCTTTTGTACTAACCTGCCTTCTGTCTCTTTCCTTCTCTTCTTACTGCTTTCCGACGGTCAAGACCATCTTTACAAGCAGATTGAGAAAAATCGTATTCTGACCAATGAACTGAGAGTAGCCTTAAACGAGGCATAAACTGGACTGGCTTCTCACACCTGACCTTTTTTTTTCCTGACACTTCAGAGTCCAGGAATATTATGACATGATAAAAAAATGCTGGTGTCTGCGACACATAATGTGAGCAATCTTCTCTAATAAGATTTCCATTCTTTTCTCCAATCACAGTCTTAAGTGGGATGCTGAGTAATTTTTTTAGCTTTGGCAAAGTTTTAACAGATTTGACGGATCTCTTCAGTTATTGTCAAAGCTGGAATACACGCATTGGCTGCAGCTTTGATTTTATTTTACTCTAAACCACTGGGAAGCTTGACTCTAAGAGTTTAAATTTCTACATGTGTTTCCAAGTGGAGCTTTCACAAAAAAACTAATATAAAAAGATGTTTTGTGTTTGAGTCTATGTGGAAATCAAACAACTGACTATTTTAGTTGCAGTGCAGATTTGAGGAAAAAAAACTTGGCATTTATTTTCTGTAGCCTGTCAGTGAACAGCCTCAGGTCAGTAATTTCTTTAAAAAAAATTTTAAGCATGTTATTTCAGTTGGTTTTAGTCCTATTTAAATGCTGTGATGCTTGCGAGCCACTGTGAACTAGGTAAACTCGCAGCCCCTAGTTGATCAGGAAAAGTCACACAAAGCTGAATTGTAGCAAAGATTGTATGTTTAGGATGTAGCAACAAGACCTTTGATGGCTGACTAGTGGTGGTAGAAAAGTCCCTATGAATGACTGCATGTTGACTCAAGACACCCCCTCTGATCCTCAAATGGGTATAAGCCTCACATATTAACAGAACTTTTTTTTTTTTTTTTTTTTTTTTAAAAGCAGTTTAGGATATTTTAGACTAAGTTTGTCTTGCAAACATTTGTGCAGTCACACTTCATCCCTGTCAATAACTTATATCAATTCCAAGCTAAAATTTTTTTTTTTATCAAAATGGATTTAAGCTTGATGAAACAAGGATATGTACTTAATAACAAAGCTTGTCAGTAATGTCTAAAAATAAGATCTAGTGAGGTAAAATTTCAAACTCGTCGGGTTTGTTACAATGTTGGCATGTTAGTTACTGTTATGCTGGACCAGAACCTTGTCTGTTTTCTCTGCTCTGTTGGCTTGTTTGATGGTCTTTTAACTGTTGTAATACTATATTAACAGATAAACTCACACGTGCTAAAGAAGAGGGCCTGAGCATAAAGCAGATGCTGGATCAGACTCTAATGGAGATGGTTAATATTTGACCCAGCTCTTTTCCTCTACCCACATTACATCACATACCGAATATGGCTGGCTCCAACATGCGACTGCTCCAGATGTTATGGAGGTTTGGGTTTTGGTCTCTCCTGGCTTTGTCAACTCGAGGACACGTGCTCTACCCACAGTAGCAGTTACTAGCTTATGAGCAGCAATTTAACTTTACTGTTTGTATTACATGTTCTATTCAAAGGTTTAAATTCACTGATAATCCAGAATTGTTTACATATATATGTTGGGACTTTGCACTTTTTGTGGTAAACATACTGCACATGATCATTTTGAATGAAGCCATAATTTAAGCCAAGGTTATATAAAAGGGACTTTTATTATATGTACTTTAGTGAAGTTGATTTTGTCAGTTTCTTTTGTATTATAAACACATGTAGTATTGATGTTTTTCTCTCCCAGTTCAGCACGGTTTAGAATGTACTGCATTTTCAGTGAAGTGAGAGAAATCTCTTTGCTCTGTACTGTCTCTTATGAAGATGTTTTCTCTTGAAAAAGCTTTTTTTTTTTTTTTCTCCCATTTTATCTTTGAAAAAAATCATGAATAAATGGTTGAACCAAGATCTTTTACTGGTGTTTTTGTTTTTCATTTTATCTGTTCCTCCATGCTTTGAAGAAATATTGAGGGGGGGGGGGATTTGAAAGAATGTTTCAGAAACTTTTTCACACAATAGAAAATAAAACTGAGCCTTTCCTTTCTAAGTGCAACCATAGCAAATGCTTAACCTGAAAAATATACCTTAAACCTTTTAATAGCTTACAATTTAGCATTCATGACACTTTTGGACCTACACATGCTTTAGGTGAGCACCTAGGAGTGTAATATGTAGCAATGATAAACCTTTAATACTGTAAAAGGCAAGTGTCATGTTTGCTTTCCACAAATGTTCAGAACAGCCTTCTAAAGGGACAAGAAAGCAAAGTAACTGGTGTTGTCTATGAAAACATATCAGCACAAATGTTATTTGCTTAAATTGTCCTGCAACTAGTTTAATAAGACGGTATAACAGATCTTGATTTGAAGCATCCTGATAGCCTTTGTCTTTCGTACCTTCCTGCCAAAACGGGAGAAATTTCTTGCATGTGAAAACTTGGTAATGAAGTCCCACTCTGATCGCTATACCCCTCCGCGCCGCAGGGGGGCAGTAGCGCACTAAAGCGTCACTACAGCGGTGGAAGTGCAGAGGTAAAAGTTCGTAGCTGGGCAGCTGTGCTAGAAATCCCATCACTTAAGGGCGAAATATGAGTGAGAATCAAGAGTTAAGTGAGACTTTACAAGACAGCAAAGCATCGTACGTGCTCAGCAATGTTGCCGAAGTAGTTGAGAGAATTCTGACGTTCATACCAACCAAATCGCTTCTCCGGATCGCGAGGTAATGGGAAATATTTACATGCTAAACTGATGGCTAATGTCGAATGGAAACGTAACTAAATATGTAAAATCTTGCGATTTTGGGAAAAGGGAAGGTAAAGCAGCAGCTTTATGCACTCATACAATTGGGATTTTGTATGATAACGGGGCTGTGTTTTCTCTCGTTGCACTTTAACCAGGGTTTAAGCAAAGAAACTAAGTTGGTTTTGGGATGTGAGGTGAAACGGACGGTGTTTGTGGTTTTTTTTTGTTTGTCAGCGTGTGCAGACTGTGGAGGAACAGCGCCCGCAGAGTGCTCAGGACCCAGCAGCAGCTGGCCTGGGTGTCCGCATGTGGACCCTCCACCACAGAGCTCCATTCTCTCTGCAGCATCCTGGTGGAAGAAGTGGAGGTAAGCCATTGAAGTTGCGTGACTGAAGGGAATTAATGGTAAAAGGAAATGATGCGGAAATGAAACAAAAATAAACTACAATAGCGGGACACATTAGTAACATGACGAAGAAAGGTAGAAATGTTCAGTGGCTGCTTCGTTGCTCATCATAGCAACACGTAAGAAAATGTTAGCTCGAGGTGTCATTTTCTGGGAAACATTTGAGCAAATTCGGCATTTATACCATTTCTTATAGTGTTGAAGTTGACCAAGGAAAAACACTTCTGGACCTTTGGCTAGTTATTGATCATGACGTAGAGAAAATTCACAAAGAGGGGAAAAAAAAAAGTCTGCCTTTTGAACATGTCTTGAATTATATTATTGGAGATTAATGTTATATTTTACTTAAAATTTTAAAAACGGGTGTTTTAATATTGTAATTATCTCTTTCGAATACTTGCAGAAAGTATTTCTCCTGCCTAAAACAGTTCTAGCAATGGTAGACTGCGAGGCCTTCAATGGACAAGCTTATTGCGACAGACAAAACAAAGGTTGGTACAACTGTATATAACCTACTGTTTATTTGACACAATAGGTCAAAGGAAAATGCATCTGTTGTACAGTTCACTCACGCAATTTTTATTTAAGTTTTTAAATAAAGCACACACAATAGCCACATAAAGATTAAAAAACCAACATAAAATTCACAATTTGTGAAATATTTGCAGAAAGTGAGTGTCCAGATGTCCTGAATCTGATCATCTTCAGTTGTTATTCATCAGGAGAAGTAATCTTTGGTGATGGTGCTATATATATATATATATTTTTAGGATTTTTAATCACCAGCCTGGAAACTATCTTAAGATCACGCACCAGTGTTGTCTTCTTCAGATGTCCTTCCTGTTTTGTATTACTCTAAGTTAAAACACTGTTAATTCGACCACATCATGAATTTGCGCTCATGCATTTTTTTTTTAGTTTTTATAAGATGTGCATGGTCAATTTGTTCACACTGAGAGATGAGTTGACTCAATATTTTACTTGGATCAATAATAAAGATTTAATGAATGACATGACATTATGTCTGAAGCAGCTTATCAAGCAGAGATCCAGTTACATTTTGTAGCATACATATTAAAGCTTTATTCTTTCATATAAAATGAACACTAAGTCTGCATTTGGATTCTATCTTAATTACACATTTATAACCTCAATATGTAAACAGTTGTATAAAAAAATTGTGTCGATATTTAAACTTTTTCAGATATAACTGGGTATTTTTGTCTGAGTGCAAATGAACATCAATGATGAAAATGCACTTGGTTTCACACAATATGCCAAGATTGAACAGACATATTTTGGGCTGTCAAAATTGAAAGGGGAAAAAACATAATAAAAGTGCAATGATTGCTGACTACATTTTATTATAATGGTAATTATGGATTTGGTATTGTCGGTCCTTTTGAAAAACTTGATATCACACGTTGTACACAGGCTGGCGAAAGTCTAACATCCTTGATAAAAGTGTTGTAAAAACAGTAACTCTTCTTTAGTGGGTGATTTATTTGTTTCCTTGGCTTTTTATCTTGGTTGCATATAAATAATTTGGCTGAGATCATATCACTGTTCATGCTTTACAATATTTCTACATTTAGAATTGATCACCAGCCTCTTTAATGCTACTGTGTGATGGTTTAATATCCAGATATTGAAATTAAAGCATTGTTATACTACTTTTGAGTGACTTCTGCTTATTTTATTTATCATTGTTTTACCTACTAAACTGAAGCAAAAAGAAGTCGTCACTCTCCAGACACAGCTGAAGACCTGAAACTGCTTTTCCCCAAAGGCTGTGACATCATGGGCATCACTACGCCAGGCATAGTGTGTAAGTGTTCCTCTTTTATACCATTTTCTCCTTTTATTAAGGAAAATCTAAAATCTCTACTCTCCGATAATTTTATGATTTGTTTTTTAATATACTGTGGAATATTATATATTTAATAATATCCTTATTGCATCTTAAATTAGTATTTTTATAGATGCTGAGTAAGTCTGAAATAGGGCAGCCAGTCAACATTGCAGCTTCTGACCATCCTGAAAATGAGTCCACCCCCATCTCTCAGCATTACAAATTTCTTTTTTTTTTTATAAAGTCAAATCCTTCACTTTTTTTTTTTTTTTTTAACCAGAGAAGACTACACATAAATCTCTTCTTTTGCTGCCTATGTGGAAAGCACCTCTGGTGGTTGGCATCTCACTGCCTCATACACTGATACATTGGCGAGTATGCCTGATGCTGCACTCCTCATTTCTCCTAACCCTCCAGAGTAGTGGCTCTCCATCAGTCATGTTCTTTTTCCTAAAGATGATGGCTTATCGCAATCTCATCATCTGTCTAATTTAATGACTGCTTCTGCTGTTTGTGGTAACACATAGTTGTGATATTGCAGCCAGGGGGCACTACAGGGGTTTTCAGCACACAACTGATTGAGCTGAATTAAATCTTTTAACTGGATAAAGTTCAGGCTGTAGCGGGGGGGGGCAGCCTATCCATTTAAAGACATCAAGCAGTGCTTAATAAAAAATGGATTCAAGCTACTTTTGGCTATTACATGAAATGATTTATTACATGCTTTTGATGCTGTGTTGTGTATAGATATACTGACTCAGTAAGTGGTGAAAAAAGCTTCTTTAACGTGCACATTTATCCTGTGCTTTTCAGCTGGCTATATTTTAACAGGTGTGATCCGCTAACTGACCCGTTTACGTTTGGAAGCTCTGCTATCCCATGTTGAGTTTACTGCACACTTTTTCTTACAAATTCACAAGGAGATTATTAACTATATCTGATAAATAAGTTTGCTGTTGTCACAACTTTCTTATTGTCCTTTGTGAGAGCTTCAGTTTCGCATTTAAACAGGTGATTACCATGATAAACATCAGATTAGGATACTGCCCTGAGTGATTGACAAGATCTGCTTGAAGGTGGGCCTGTCAGAACCAGTCAGGTTAATCTATTTCTGAATAGCAGATCTAGTAAATTGTTGATTGCCATCAACACTCTGCCAGAACAGCTTCATTTGTTCAAATGAAGTAAAACATCGTAACAAAGTCCACCAAAAAACAGTTGTAGTCACCGAATGGTTCCTACAAACTAATCTTGGTAAACGCCAGAAGTAGACCATCTGCCATTGCTGAGGTGGCATGTTTGTGCATGTGTATGTGGAACAGATGAGAACGGACTACTTTCTTAAGAATGTCAAGGAAATCTGGCAGAACTTGTGTGTTTCTTTGCAGTTCAAACAACAGAATACTTTAATTGTGGTAAAAAGTAAATGCAAAGATCACAGACCTTTACTTTATGAAGATTGCTGCTGTATGTCTGTGTGACAGTGAGGGGGGAAGCGTGGTGGACGTTCTTTGTCTGCTGGTGGCTGTGTTTGCCTCAGAGCGGAGCTGACCACCAGACATACAGAGAGAAGAAATGCTATCATGGCAGAGAACAACCTGCATTTTTATTTCAGACAACAAAAACACAGTCAACTGAAGTGAATATGTTTCCATGTTGTCCAGCTTAATGCGGCACAACAGGTAACATTTATTAGGTTATTAATGCTAAGAGACAATGGGGCTGTGTTACTCAGAGTAAGTGACTCATTTGGAAGAAATTGTGAAATATGAAACTTAGCTTTAATCAGGACAACGTAAGCAGAAAATAGAAACCAGAAACACAGACAGATAACTTGCACAGTGTCCTGCAGCTCAAACTAGTTATAGCAAAATTATGTTTTGGACAGCCTTTGTAAAAATTTGAAACTGTTTCTTGACTGACTTTTGAGAAATTATTATAACCAGATTAGTGTTTTACTTTCTCATGTGGATGCCAATCAGTAAAGGAAGTTTCTGTCAGGTGAATTATAGCTTACATTAATGCACTTAGGTCTAACTGATAATACAAACAGAATAACTTTGAGTTCTCCACATACAATACAATATTGGTAACTGAAGATCACTATCTAACATTTTCAGTCCAGATACCATCTAATATTTAAGTATCATAACTACCTTGTTAGGTTTAGGGGGAAAAAAAGTTTAACTTAAATGTAGTCCTTTCACAGCACATAACTGAAAGTCCTGAGGGTAAACGTCTACCTGTGTTTGTTCCTCTAAAATTGATTCCTGGAGGTTATATTAGGCATGTACCAGTAGTCAGTCTGCTGTCAGGTATTTAAATTGTCACTACTGCATCAAGAAAAGGATACTAATGCTGCTACGCCTCATTGCGTGAATGTGACTACCCAACATGTTCTGCAGCTGCTCAGTTGTAACTTACAAATCCACACCTCTGATTAAAAACAACAAACTACTACAGTATGAGACAGTAAAAATAAATGAAAAGCCTTAAAAAGCAAACACTGAACCACTGTTTAAATCTTGAGATAAACTCCTGTTGGATTAAACAGGTCAGCATAAATACAATTAGCTGGAATCGCTATGAGGTTTAGGAAGTTTGAGTGTGTTTAGAAAGGGGAAAATTTACAGTGTTAGATATGGTGTACATAAATCAAAAAGGTGATTAGCAGTAGTTTTTTTTCTTGAAAATCATAATTGATGCCATAATCTGGAGCGCAGTGGGGAATTGGAATAAATGGAAATAATTTTGCTTGATTTGAATGAACAATAGTAGGTTTTCTATAATGTACAAATTGGGTTTTAAATCAATGCTTATGCTCAGGAATAATTTAAGCCCTAAATCTGAATCTAATAAAGCGTAGGAGCGGCGAATGAGGCTGCCTGTCTCATGAATTGTTTATTTATGGCAGTGAAGCCCAATGTTTTACCATTTGCATTGTAACATACTACTAAACTGTCAGTGGCTGTGATTGCATCATTAATACAGAGAGGTGAAATTACATGTTAAGTGTTGAGTTTTATTTTGATGGAAGTCTTTGTCTATTCATTGTTAAAGTCATTGTGTAGCTTCTGTAAAAGCAGCAGCGCTGCTGTAGTTTGTGACAATGTAGTCCAGTGTTTTTCAACCCCTACTGAGCCAATGTACGGTATTTTTGTTGAAAAGATCACAGGGCACACCGCAAAGTGAAAATGTTGAAAAATTAAACTCTCAATATGAGGTTGTTCTTGTCAAAATATCTCGAATAAGATAATTTCTTATGGCACACCTCACACATCTCTCAAGCCACACCACTGTGCTATGGCACAGTGACTGAAAGCCACTGCCAGTATGCATTAAAGCTGCAGGTTGTCCAACAGCCACTAGATGGTGACTCAGAGGCCGACTGTATGAGTTCAGAAACCATTTTTACCTTTTTTTCAGTTAAAAAGTGAAATTAAAATTTGTTCAAGTGTTTTTTTTTTTGTTTGTTTGTTTTTTTTTTTCTTTAGACTCCCCTGCATTTAATATAAAGCATACCTGATTTCTGCAACACCCTACCCCCTACAAGGTTGTCCCCAAAAGAGCACATGGGGTCTGCCGAGACTATGACCGTTCAGAGCCATTGTGATTAATAAGTTTAGGTCACGTCCATACAGAAATGAGTTAATCTGTGTCTCCTCATTTTTTTTTTAACTCCTGTACATTTGCTTCACATGAAACTGTTGTTTTGAGAACCTGAAAACAATTGTTTAAATCAGATCCCGTAGTGAATAAATGGGGGTCATCAAAGTCTGCTTTACAATAATTTAACAACTTTTGCTAAAAAAAAAAAATAAAAATAAGAAACGCTACTTATAAGGCTACGACTTTTGCGGGTTTTCCTGAATTTTACTCAGAAATGTTCATTTTCATCTTCAACTACAACTGAAGATCTAATCCAATGTTTCTCAGTCTAGGTCCTCAGGACCCTGTGTACGAGGACACATGGTCTTCTAGACGCATCCCTGCGTGTTTTATAGTAGCCCTACTTTAACACACCTGAGTAAAGTTGCTCATTAACAGGCTGCAAAGAGCTTGATGATGAAGGTCAATAATCTGACTTGTGTTCTGGAGGAGGAATATCTCTAAAACATGCAGGGCAGTGGGTCCTGAGAAACACTGATCTAATCAATGGGAAACAAACAGAAAACCTAATAGTACTAAACAAAAAATCAAAGTATTTTGCCCAAAAGTAAGTTAGGATACTGCATACAGTATAAAGTGTAGCTTCATGGTATTTTGTGATTGGCTTTCTGCACAGTGACTCCTACTGGCTCTTGCTCCAGCCCTCCTCGGGAGTACCAGGAGGGGGAGGCTGGCTTTGCACTCATGTTCCCCAGTACTGAGGGGGTCCACATCAAGCCCTTTCACTTTTGTAAGAAGACCATCTCTCAGGCAGCCCTGAAAGAAGCAGGTGAGTGTACTCATTAGGTCATTTATGATGAGAAATGTGGAACATATGTAAAAAATCTTCCATAGTTTGTTGATTTTTGTCTTTACTTTGTATTCTTGCCTTACAGGACTAGTAGACAATCCAGAGCTGCGTGTAGTTCTAGTGTTTGTCTATGAGGCATATAGACCTGGAGGAGCACGGTTCCTCAATCAGATTCTCGAGCCGCTGGCCAAAAGCAAGGCTTTAATTGCTGGAGGGCTGGTAGAAAGTGTCTTCTCGCCTCCCAGACACTGGTGAGTTCATGCCACACGCAGTCCAGGTTCTTTATGAGCAAAAGTGATAAATGTTTTTGTACATATGCATCAATCCTGTGGAAAAGTGGAAAACCTTATAGGCTGTCAAGCCAAGCGCCACTTGACAAAGCACATTTCTACTGATGATGTAAAAATCATTTTAAAGTTTCATATTTTTTAATTTTGATCTCTTTATACCACTATACTTTGATTAAATTTGAGGAATAATAGCAGGACCAGAGCTTCTTTGTCATTACACGTTTAATGATGCTTGACACCTTTTCTTATTTCTCACTCTGTAGCTGCAGCCAGGGAGCCTGTGGTGTGGTGGGCCTGGCTCTGAGCGGCCCTAAAGTACAGGGGGCATCCGTGCTCTTGGACCAAGACGTCGAGACTGTAAAGGCGGCCGAAGCAACAGTCCAGCGACTAAAAGCAGCCAAAATTCCAGAGAAAAACACCCTGGGGTTCATGTTCGCCTGCGTGGGGAGAGGCCAGAACTACTACTACAACCAGGCCAACGTAGAGGCAGATGCTTTTCACAAGGCCTTCCCCAACATACCGCTCTTTGGTCTTTTCGGCAATGGGGAGATTGGCTGCGATCGCATCGTCAAAGATGACTACACATTGTGTGACACCGATACGGACATCCTGCAGCATGAATACACCACTGTCATGACGCTGGTCCATCTAGGCTGACTGTCCTGTAAATAAGCAGTATAAAAGACTGACTGCCATGTTCTTGTTTGAAGCAACTGCTGGGATCAACATACGTCTTGTACAGAGTGTTACTCATATTGCTTTCTCCAGTTTTTCGATCTACTAAGCAGAATGATTCCTCAAGCTTTGAATGGCAGTGTTTGGGAGATATTACCCCTTGGAGGCTGTGTGAGCACAGAACTTTATATTAAAGCTGGCAAGTCTCATGAACCCCCTTCCCCTCAGTTGTGTTTGTCAAGTTAAAGTTGCTCAATAATCAAGTGCACTTTTAGCTCATGTAAGTAAAAGAAATGTGGTACTCATCCCACAAAAACAGGGTAAACCTATGTTGGTTTTTACACTTTATGCATTTATACATCTGTTACCACTGGATAAACTAACCCTTGTAACAAGTAGTCACAGCATAATTCATTTTCAAACTTTATTATACTGTTTTTTGTCCACTTGTCAGGTTAATGTTAATGTTGGAGTTCATTGGTCACATCATCTTTTGATTTTCTGTAGAAATAAAAAAAAAACCCAAACTGAATTTCTTTAACATATAAGAACAGGACATAATGGCTGCTCTTTAGTAATGCTGGCTTGGGGCGGGGGGGTTCAATTTTAGAGCTATTGCTTGAGATATATATATATATATATATATATATATATATATATATATATATATATATATATATATATATGTATATATGAAAAATTTTCTCAGATGGCCCAGTCCTTTCTATTCCTGCTAAAAGGAACGTCACAATGTTATAATGGTGCTGTCCACTCTTTACTTTGCAGGGGAAGTGACTGTTATATGTTGAAAATTGCTGGTATTAAATCAAGTTTTATGTGTTTAAAAACGCAACAATTATTTTAGAATGATCTGCAGTCTCAATATTTCGACTTTAAAAAAAAAAAAAAAAATTCTTTCCTTGTGTTATTACTGTCTTTATACTGTAATATATTGATTTGCCCTGAATAGTTTTTGAAGATTAAATGGAAAGTAGATTACTCTAAGAAAAGTTGTTGTACTTTTTCTACATGTGTCAAATCATGTCCTTTCTGTTCCACTCAAAGTACAGTCAATGTGATTTTGGCATTTTAGATTTTGAAACAACTCTCGTCGCATCCTTCAATGGTGAGAATCCGAGCCCACTGTACCAAACGTAGCCTCCCTTGGTTGTAAAGTGCAGGTTTGTTCCAGGTAATCTAAATCACCACTTTCCTTTATTTTTCACACAGGCTGAAATCTGCTTCTCAGCCTATTGCAACCCAGCAGCCCACGTCCAGGCGTGTTTTACTAAAACAAGACGCACTTCACATTGATTGATGTGCGTTTCAACCATCGACTGGCTCCTCCAGATGAATGACAAACGGTTAAACCAATTGCTGTTCAGACACTTTTCACCCACATAGTATCCTTATTTTGGGAAACCAGGAAAAAAAAAGAGGAAAAACACTGCTCATGACACCGAGGAACGAACAACTAGGAATAAAGCTAATAAAATCATTTGTAGCGATAATCCGCACTCAAATTGGCCTCAACCGGGAGCAGATTTTACTCACAGGCTTTCGCTTTTCCACTCGCGCGCGCGCGCGCGCGCGCACACACACACACACACACACACACACACACACACACACACACACACACATTCACCCCACGGCCAGCGTTTTTAAGACCGCTATGTCGTGACCGGAGCGATGCAAATGTCACTCGATTCATTGGTTACTGTCACTCCCCTGCACGAAAACGTCAATGTTTTGGTTGCCTTTGGATGCAAGTGACTGCGTCCCCTGCTGCCGTGGAGCGGCTTCGTGAAGGAGCCGAGGCTTCGTCGGGCTCACTTCAGCACCTGGACAGCTCCCCTCGCAGGGTTCCCTGCTGCGCACGCCGGGGAAACCCTCGGCTGGGGAGCACAACCTGGATCTGCATCTGGATCAGCCCCCCCCCCCCCCGCCCCATCTCTCCCCTCCCCTTACCCCCCTCCCTCCCCAACATGCTCAGCCAGGAGGGCCAGTGTTTGATCGCTCTGATAGCGCTTAGAAGCTAATATGGTCTTGCCGAGTGACGATGCTTCTTGTATTTGAGCTCCAGCGTCTCGTGGGTTTTGCACTGAAATCCTTGCAGCGAAAGCAGCGGTGGTGCTCGAGCAATGCAAAAGTGCTAAGGACTGCTACAGCCTACACACACCGCGAGCCTGCTGCTGCTTCACTTACGCTGATCTCTACCGAGGGAGACATTACTGTCAGCACGGGGGCAACGGCAGGCACACTTACCCGTCAACAATGTAAATCTTACACAGGTAAGTCCTTTGCTCCGTGTAAATAATTAATCGATGCACAGACAGGAGCTCTTTGGTTGTTGTACCCACAACTACCATTGATATGTGAAAGTAAATCAGTGCAGTTTCATCAGTGGAGCTAATATTCCAGATGGTAGGAGCGTGGGAACTGTGACATAAACCCAATCCTGCACACTGCCAAATGTTTGACAGCTTTAAACAGCTTTGTGGCTACTCAAAAGTTCATACTGGAAAAAAAAAAGAGTCTGGTGATTCAGCAATGTCTTCTTTTATATATTTGATTTGACTGAAACTTTTAAAGAAAAATGTCTAACTTGTACATAGTTGACTACTGCGCCAAACTTGCATCATTTGATACAAATTTCAGATTTTGGATTGCAATGATAGATTGATGTAATGTTGAATTGCTGATTTTTAAAAGGAATAAAATGCTTCCTTCTAAAACAATCAACTCTCTGACATGTTAAAGAGTTAATTATTTTTTGATTGGGAAGAATTTATCAGTCTCGCAAGAGGCTGCATTTGTTGTACCTTTCACCAGATTTTCTGGTAAATAGGTGCTACTGGGATTATTTGTGCTTTGTTAAATTCAGTGTTTTCCCTCAGGTTCAACATGAAAGTGGCATCTCTCAGATGGGAAGGTGAACTGCAGCTTTAAAACAGGCAGAAGTGAGAGGAGACCTTCTGACAAGCACCACCACAACAGCACCACTCTCCTCACCACCCAGCATCATGGCCAACGCTGAGTAAGTACAGTGTACACACAGTGTTTACTACTGATACCTCCACTTTTCCTCTCTTGCTATCAATTTAAATTGCTGACCCATTTAAAATGCTCAGTTTCTGTTTGCTTTCCCACATGTGGGAAAAGGTAACGAGTAGAAACGTACCATTAAATGCAAGAAAGGAATTTGCACATACACTTCCTGTAGGAGTCTTTCGTTCTTTCTAAAATAAATTCTTTATATTCTTGCTGCACTTTCCTCCCACTATCATTCTCTTGCTGTGATTTTCCTCATCTAGAATAAAGTCTTTCCTCTGTTGCTATTTACCAGGATGACATATTGCCAGTTGTACAATAATGACCTTTATTCAGTCAGACACTGCTCCCATTGATGGGATGCTGAGTCTCCTTACTCTGAATGAACATGCACATGCTGGGATGCAGATTAATGCAAACACACCTGCACACCACTGACCACAGGTCACTTATTCTGCAGTTATAAACACTGATCACTATGTTATTTATTTAGACTATCCGCTATATTTGCCCTCTTCTCTTTGATAGCATTTTTATTGCTATTGAAGTTAATATTGTCATGACTGTAGGAAGTCATGCGGCCTTTCTCCACCAGCTTTCTCTTTTAATCTCCAGTGTCCATTGTATGTCCTGTGAAGCTGATGCACTAAAGGACTGTCCAGTGTGCTGTGTGTATGTTTGTATGTGTGAAGGGAATGAAATAAGAACTCAGAGAAAACACTGAAAATCTTTTTTTTTTTTTGTTTGTGATTCTGCTGGCGTAGCATGACTCTGTAATTTGTCTCATCATAACTAGCTGCATTTATTCTCTTGACCTAGATGAATGGCCCCAAATCATTGCTCCATTTGGGCTTTTATGAGAAAACCAGTTCTGCTTGCTGTTCCATACGGAGCTCTGCTCAGTGCACTCAGCAGCAAAGGAATATTGAACCATGATTAAGGTGACATGCATCCTAAGACAGATGCCAGTGACTTGCGTTCGATTTAAACAATGAACTTGGAGAAAAACAAAAAATAAACAATAAAAACTTTTGTGCTGACATTTGTCATGCAGTTTCAATTCAATATAAAGATATATTTATTATCATTATTATGTTTTATGTCTGTATTAAGGTGCAAACAACAAAGATACATTGAAATAAACCATTTACTTTTAAACTAACCTTTTACTTTGAGCAAGAAATTAAGATGCTTTTACTCTGTAAACAGAAACATATTCTTTTCAAATATTTAAAGCTTTAAAGTCTGACCTAAGAAAAACTATTTTTTGAATATGAATTCTGTATTTAGTCCTTTAACAAAATTTGAGAAAGAAATTTAAAATTTTTTATTTTTTATTTTTACCATTTATTTCTGTGTGATTGGTTAAAATGACTGTAGTGTAGTCTTCCACTTCCTGATATCTTATAGACGGCAGGAGAAAGTATCAGATTTTTTCCCAAAGTCAAAATGTCTCAGAAAATGTATATATGAAATACGATAGAGTACATTTGGCTTCATAAGCCTTCATAAGCTTCATAAGCCTAAATCTAGAATTGTTTTTGTCCCTACACTGATTTAAAACTATGATTGACTGTGAAAGTGTCAACAATTGATCAAAAAGTTATATAAAATAAAATTGTGCATAAATCTAAAAAGATTTTTAGATTTTTTTTTTTTTTTTAAGCAATCTTTGTTTTTCGTCTTTGTGCAAGTTGTATTTCCTAAACGTTATCCCCAAAAGGCAGAAACTACTCTTAGCTTTAGTGATGCATTCTTTTTTCCCCAGATATAATTTATATATCAAATATATTAATTGTATCTGTTAGACTGTAATGTTCCATATTTTATGGAGTACAGGAAAACTCTAGAAGGATACAGATATCTTGAAGTGTACAGCTTCAGTTTTATAGACTTCAGTGCATACATTTACTTCTTACTTGGTTTTACCCGCAGCTTTAAGTTGTGTTTGAATTCAGCTAAAGCTTTAGAGAGAAATGCACTCATCCGCAAGCTGAAGACTAACTTCATGGAAATAAAGCAAAAACTGTTAGACTGTTCCTCAGAGCGGGACACGGCCATTCATCTTTCTCATCATGTTGCTGATAAATCTGTTTTTATGCAGTGCTTCTGAGAGGTTGAACAGTTTGAAGATTTACTTCCTGTTGGGAAGAAATTCTAAGTTTTATTGGCTCAAAAATTTGATGCAGAAGACTTTATTTCTTTTTATGTTGTATCTTGTGTCTTGCGTCCTCTGACTTGCCCTTATCATGTAACTCCTTTAACTGTGTGTCATAATTATTGACACACTTCTGTTTGCTACACATGGTCTAATAGGTGTAAAAGATGACACATTATGCTGCAGTCTTCTGTGAGTTTTAGTTTACTTTGAGTGATCTCTGCCTGACTTTTACATACAGAAACATTAAGATAAAAAGTGTAGCCACACATTTTTCTTTCATGTAAAATGCAAATGTAGTATCTCACAAATGTACAGCTATAGATAAGCTTGTTGTATTCCTCAGTTATATACAGAAAAAACAACCCTGTAAAGTGTCTTACGATATAACAGAAATCCATCGTTTCAGTCATTAAGTCTCTGAGAACCTATTTCCCTTATGCATCACAAAAAATTAAATTTAACTATGATTTGACACTGACACAGTATAAAAAGGTCTATGGACCTTTCTTTTCTAAAGAAGACATCTGCTGTCTTAGTCCTGCCCCACAAGAGTCTCTTTGTCTCCTGTGTCTGCTGCTGCTTGAAGCTGTAAAGGTCAGATAAGAGACTGGTCACACCAGGGCCAGAACAGTCCATTGTGCAGTCTGCCAATTCATCATAAGTTAATCTGTAATTTTATTAATGAGCTAATGTGCTTGGCAGACTTCATTAATATCCACTGGCTAGAAATAATGCAAGTTTCTCTGAAGTTGAATAGGCTTTTCTCGGAAATTACCTGAGGCTGTTCTTAAACTCTGTAGAACTGACAGGTGCTGCAACATTAATTATGTTAAACACACGTTTTAAAATCCATATCACTCTCTGTATGAGTCAGCAGCAAAGGTAGGTGCAGCTGACACTTCAACTTTCTTGGAAGCAAGAGGAAGACATGTCTTTCAGTCACAATGCCACAAAAAAAAAAAAAGCTTTTAATTGCACAACTACTACAGACATCACAATACAAGTTTCACATGTTCTTGGGGGATTAAAGCTATGAAAAAGCTTCCAGTTGGTTGTTTCAGACTTGCATAAAACGATGAGCTTGTAACACTAACATACTGTGATGTCCAGCTTCTTCAAAGTCCTCATTGGCAGCCGTTTGGAGCAGCAAACATCTGCTTTATCCTCAGTGTTTTGGCCAAATGTGAGAGGTGTTTTAGATTCTCAGTTACGATCAGAAAGACTCATCTTAGATGTGTTTTAATATTATAAATCAACTAAGGGTTTGACAGGAGAGTGTGTGCGTTTGAAGTTCTGGATCGATTATGTCTACATGTGAAGGCATTTTGTCCAATGTCCCAGAAAGTGTGTTTTCATAGCTGCTGTTGAAGATTGAAAGAGGAAGCATAGACAGCAAAATATCTCTGTTTAATATGTTTGTTCAGAAGTAACATCCAATGAGTTTATTGTAAAACGTTACAGAAGGCAATGTATTTAAACTACATCAGCAGTCTTTTTTTCAGGGGTTTCTACTTTTGTTGTCAAATTTTTGATTTATTTTTGTAGACAAATGGACCTAAAACTTCTTGGACCACCAGAGTGTTCAAATTTCACTTAAGTCATTATTCTATTTTAGGAATAGGAGTCTATCAGAAACAAAGACTGTATATTTTTCACTGAATTTCAGGTTATCTATACCAAAGACTACATAACTCTGGCACTATGTTGAGCTGACATTTGCTTTTTATACTCGCAGTAATAGACTGAGCATTCCTAAAATTGTGCAAATCAGCATACAAAGCCAAATGATTCTTTTTGTCCTTGTCCCATGGCTTCTCATAAGTCTCCCTATTTGCATGGGATTGGGAAGCTCAAGAGCAAGGTACTTGCACTTGTCTGAGAAAGAACATTCTTTCATGCCACTGGCCCGCAGTTACTTACATGACCTTCTGTTTTGGTCAGTGAAATCCCTTGAGCAACTTTAGTCACATAATGACCTTTCCTACCTGGCCCGCAACACCACAGTCCACCATTTAATTTTATCTGCCACCCTCAGGGAAACCTGCTCCCCTGAATATCACTTCTGTCCTGTGGCTGCTTTTCTGCAGAGGCAGTCTTGTTAGTCTTTCTATGAAAAAAATGTTTTCAGAATTTTTCAATTGTCTCTTTCTGTTAGATAAGAACACAGAGAAAGGTCAATATTTGTATAAAAAAAAAAACAGCTTAAAATGTATTCATATGTACTTTGGTAGGAAGTGGATGTGCCTGTGTCTTTTGGGTTCATTGACACTGGTGATGTAAAATTAATCTAACTTTAGCATGTTTTTCATTGAACATTTACAATAAAGATATTCAGGATGGAGCTACAGGAGAAGTATGATTATTTTACATATATTTCCTATTTACTAATTGGGTGCTATTCTTTTTCTTAAAATGTTCTTATCTCTTATTTTTATTTCATTTCACCTGCTGGTTGTTTTGCTCTACAGTTCACTTATGCTCTTACAGAGGCAGAATTTATGTTTCTGTGTGTAGAACAGAGAACAAAAGAACCCAAAACCCAGCTTTGATTTTGTTTCCTTAGATAAAAAAATCGCTGAACATTTTACAAATCCATGCAGAGGTCAGCACCTTTTCCTGATATCTTGACTGTCAGCCAGGCAGAGCACCAGGCCCATCAGAGCAAGCTGTGGGCTGGCGGGCTCTGGACAGCTTGTGTCTGTCATGAGTAGTTATGTGTACAGCCCTGATTGTTTGGGAAGAGAGCCAAACCTGCTGCTGTGCTGTGCATGAGAGGTGGTATAGATGAGATGTTGCTTGTAGGAGAAGTGTGGAGAAAACAGCATCTTTCAGGCCTACACACTGTGGCATAACAGTACGCATCTACAGTTTCAGGGTACAGATCTTCTCCATGGAAATTTGTCATAGAGGCACGCTGAAAACCTCCACGGAACAAAAATATACTTGTCTGTTCCGACATATTGCACATTAAACAATTGCATTCTCATCCAAGTAATGTTTATTTTTGTTTGTTTCTTTGTACAGCCCTTTTAGAAGAACTGTTTCAATAGTAGTGATGTTTCACTGTAAATTTGATGATCTCTCTTTAGAAGAAAACATTGTCTAAAGGCCTTGGGCAACATCCAAATAGTTAGATCTAAGAAAGTTCAATATACTCATACAGATTTTCATCTTTTACTTCATTATTTCATTTGTATGCATACATGTGTTTCCAAAATCATAGTCTCAACAGGTAAAAAAAAAATCTGATGCTTTTTAATATTATTATTATTATTATTATTATTATTATTTTTTATATTTTATTATTATTATTTTTTTTATTATTATTATTATTAAATATTCACTTGCCTCACTCACATCATATATGTAACATTATTTTTCATGAGTCAAAAACATCATTGTCCTTGGCGACTTCTATTTTTTGACATAATAGAACATGTATCTTCACAGAAAAGTCAGACCTTCTTGTCAGGGGAAATAATCCCGTCAAACTGGAATGTAACCAGAAGCTCTTGAGACGAGGATGCAATAATGTTTTTATAAACGGAAAACAAAAGGAAGTGTGATTTTATGCAGTGCATGCAGGAGTGTACGACTCTTAGGAACTTTAATCACTGTTTTTATTTTTTAAGCTGCATAACCTAACTAATAATTTAGGAATCAGCTCTTTGAATGCGTCAACTACTGCCCTGTCATAGGGATTTTTTGGACATTTTCTGGAGCTGTCGACTGCAACACTTGGTTCAAACTTCACATGGTTCACCTCACCAGCTTCTTCATAGCAAAGTAGAAACAAATCTAAAGACAGCAGGTAATCTCCTGCAGATTTCACAGACAGCCAGTGTGCAGCTCATAACAGTTGCTATGCCAGAATGTTTTTTTTAATGCAAGTTTATATGTTTGAAATGTGAAACAAAGACAGCAGCTCTTGGCGTGTCCAACAGGACCACAACAAGGCTTGATTGAAACGAGGTCAATAACTAAGTTCATTGATGTATATAATTTCCGTTATGTGTTAGCAATGACACACCTATGTTCAGTTCAGTAAATACATACTCGCTATTGTCTGTTCAGAAAGCTTCACTTAACCACATGTGTGTGTTTGAAGCTTTCACAACTTGTGTTTATTTAATGGGACATTTGAGAATTCTGGACAATGAAACCAGCGAGGTTTACAATTTGTCATAAACTGTTGGCGTAAAAAGTCAGATGTAACAAAGTAACATAAATTTATATAGCATTTCTCATAGATTAAAGCACAAAGTGCTTCAAAATAAATATGTTCAGGCATGGCTGTTTGAAATTTACTCGCTGACTACATATAATTTCTAAAACTAGTCACTTTTACTTGCCTTACTTATTGTTTTGCTAACCTGTAAAAAACATTTTTTGTGGTTTACTAATTGTAGAGCTGCTGTGAAAATAAAGGTTTTTCTTTTAGTAGTATCGTTACATGATTATACTACAGCTAAATTAGTATCTTAGTCAGAATTCCATGAAATGCTGCATTCTACCATTATTTCTGTGCTATAGAGGCATACCTGAATATAAGCTGCATCTTAAAGTAAGCCGCGGTTTCACTGAGCGTGCAGTAGCTCTATTTCCTTCTTCAACATCCCCATTGATCATCTTTAACTTGAAAGCTGCATCATACGCATTTCTTTGAAATGACTCGTTAGCCAGTAAAAATCCATTTATTAGCCGCATTGTTGTTTAAGATGCAGGATTTAAGTCATGTGAAAAAAGTAGCGATTTAAAGCCCAGAAATTACGGCATCCATTTTTGAGTAAAGATAAACAGCTATTTTCTCAAAAGTGCGAAATGTTAAATATCAATACACCATGCGTGAATTCCTTGGGCTATTGGCGATAACTGTAACTCATTCAATGTATTTATGTGGGATGTTGATTCTTTGCTGACATCCTTCCTGTTTACCGTTGGGCTTTATGGGTCGAGGCCATTCTGCTTTACCGTCCTTTCAGTGCATGCTTGCGGTGGTATTGTTACTCTTGGTTAACATGCTACTATAGCAATGCGAGCCAGTTAGTTTGTTATGTTCTGATGCTGTAGAAATTGTTAAGGACCAGGATGGAGATAAATGATGCCACAGATTGTGTCTGACTGTAAGTTTAAGTCCTTTTGTGTTCACTCATGTTTGAAATGTATCTTTATGGTTGAGTGAGGTGCTGTTTAGTGGCTTGTATTGAAGTGGAATTAAAATGTCATGTTTTATGTTTGTTTGTATTTATGTTTATGTTTGTTTGTATTTATGTGTCCTTCTTCCGTCCTTCTTCCACTAGGTATTTGCTTGTAACTGGTTATTTGCTTCCTGCTGTTGTGGCCACAGTGAGTCATCAGGGAGATGAGATCGGCCTTGGTGGTGCTTAACCTAATCACAGTTCCCATAAAAGACTACTACTCTGTAAAACACACAAACACTGGACCCATTCACGGTGATCAGGATGCCCTCTAAGAGCTTAGGTCATTTAAGATAGCATCAAAGCTCTTTTGGCATTGACACTGTCGCTGTTTATTTCAATAAACCACGGTTGTATTGTGTGATGGAAGATTATAGTTTGTGAGTGCATGTGGTTCCTTGTTACCTGCATGTTTATCTGTCCTTACTGTCAGGTTGCATATCTTCCCTTGGTTGTGTTTTAGGTCAACTATGCTGTCTGTCACAACAGCTTGAAGATGACTTACAGTGAAGAGTGTATCTTTACACATTTGGTTGCAGGGAATACTTCTTGGATTTCTTTATGTGTTTAAATATTACTGCAATCAGTTGTGCTTTTGGAATTAAATGGTATTCTCTTTTCCACGTTGCCCTATATTTGGCCAACCACCCTTCTCCCTCTGTCACTAACAGTTTCTCTCTATCCTCTTTTCTCAGATTATTACATTACATCGACTTCTCAGCTCTAGTTTCCACCTCAGCCTTTTTGTTCTTCTTTCCTTCCATTTCACTTTTCCTTGCTCCTTTCTTTCTGGTTGAACCCCTCCCAGGTTCCTCTGGTGTAACCCCTGATATCTTCCCCTTTTCCTCCCACTCATTGTAGTTTCCCTTCCCATCCACCTTTTTCTTGACTTCCTTTCGCGTTTGAAGGAGAGTGGGGATCCACTCAGCTGACAAAGGGAGAGGCAATGACGTCACAGCTGACATGATACACCAGCATCTGCTCTGGTCTAAAAATACACACCACAGGGCACACACAGTCAGTCTGCAGCTGCACTCAGCATTTGTTTCCACCTCCACGCTCTATTGAAATGGCCCAGCTTTTACACAACTGGGGCTTGTGGGCACGCTGGGCTTAATCTGCAGGGCTACAACTGAGCAGCGTTGTAGCCCTGCAGCACCTTTTTCCACCTAGGACTTTAGGTGGAAAAAGGTGGATGACAAGAAGTTGGATGGGTGGAAAACCCACACCCTTTTTCACTTACATCTGAGGTTTACAGTCAGTATTTTTTTTAAAAAAAAAATCATTAAAAAATAGTTACATTTAATTCAGTTTCAATTTGCGTTATGCTTTCAGTCAGTTCTTAACAACTGTTTGTTTATGCTCTGTTTTCTGTTTCCATGCTCTTTATTTCAATACATCCAAATTCCCAGTAAAGCTGCTCTTATTCACATTTCATGCCTCAGTTGTCAGATGACAAAACAAATGTGAAAATGTGACATAAAAGCTTTCCGTGTACATTCACCCATTCATCCACATCAAAAACACTGCCAGACTGCTTCACTATTTAATAAAATTTTGATTTTTGTCTTATTTGTCTTTCTCTTGTCTTTCTTTTCTTTTTCCAAAGACAGTATTGTCTTCTGAATCCATGTGATTAAGTTTAAGACACTATGTTTTATGATTACTTAGCATGAATGTTAAAAGTGGCAAATTATCTCCACAGTGTACAGACACTGTTCCTCGTCTCTCCTACGTTAAGGAATGAACTGAAACGACAGATATGAAAGTAAAATATTTTATTAATGAATGAATCTGCTATCTCCAGCTATAGCCTGCCCTCTGCTTGACAACAAAGTGCACACACAGCACATTATTAGATGTTGTCCTCATGGGTCAGTACTGGCGACACCTCTCTTATTTAGCTAAGGCTTGACCTGAAAATCACTGAGTCGAAATTACCAAGGGATCTTAAAAGTACCAAAATCAGGCAACAAATCTACTAAATTGGCAACACTGGTATAGATGAGGGCATTGTTCCACTTTAAAAAGTATCCTGCTGCTAGGAGTTCACAGTTGGTAATTACAGGGGTACTATGGTGACCTTGCTATGATCAATATCTTTCAGTATGACTGCTTTTTCTTGGGCACTAAATAAAAATATAATTTTGCTAAATAAAAATCTAATTTTGCTGACCTATGAAGGACTTTTTTTGTAGATGAATTTGGGCTAAAAATAGACCATTTAATTCACATATAAAATAATGAATTATATTTCGAATGAAATAGCAGCCAAAAATGTTAAGTGAGAAATACTTAGAGTTGTGTGTCTAGTTTTTAAAATGTATCACTACATCATCTTTAGTGTTACTAGGAAAACCGAACAATTCAACTAGTTTTTAATTTCTCAGTACTGAACTGCTTACTTTGTTGCTTGTCATTAAAATGTCTTTGCTTCATAAGTAAGTAAAGTTTTTTTTTCATAAAGAGCTTTTCACAGATAAAAATAACAAAGTGCTGCACATTAACTTAGTGCAAAAGAACGGGCCAGGGCCAGGTCCTTTCAGAGTCTGGGATCTGTAGCCTGAAAATACCAGGTCTCCCCAGGTTTTAAAATGGATCTTTTGGACCTTCAGGAGGCTCTGGTCTGAAGACCGAATGGTGGAGAGGGACACAGCAAGTTGGCAGTATACTGGGGGGCAAGATCATGTGAAGTCTATACTAAAATATTAAAATCAAAATGAAACTTGACTGGAAACCAATGAAGACTTGATAAAATAAGGGTGATGTGGGCTGTTCTGAATGTACCTGGCAAAAGTCTGGTGACAGAGTTCTGCATAAAGTGAAGTCTGTTGAGAGTCAACTTATCGCAGCCAGTGAAATCCCGATTGCAATAATCAATATGGAATGAGATAAAAGCATGAATGAGCATTTCATTAATGAGCATTGTTTGTAAAAACCAGCCTTAGAAACATAATAAGTATGTTCTGTTTCATCTCAGTGTTTGAATAGTTTTCCGTGGCCAGCTAATGGATCATGAAGGGTGCCTCAAATTTTGAATGCATCCAGTGCTGTCAAAGTTGCAAAGCGCCGACTCCTCTGCTCTGTGTCATTGGAGGATAGCCGGAGTGCTTAACAGCCTCATTCCCAGTGCCAAGTCCATGTTTGTGTGCAAACCTTTCTGACCCTTCTTATTTACAGCCATCGCTGTAAATAAGAAGGTGCTCTTAGTGAGGTTGCTAAGCTAAATAATAAAAAAAATCCTTTTAAATGTACACTTCTTTGGTGCTACATATGCTTGACCTTTTCTCCTGCTCTGCTATGTTGGCAATATATCTGCTTTTTATTCATTTATTTATTTTTATCATGAATGTATTTCACTATGGTGTGGTTTTTTTTTAAACTTCCAACTTCTTTACTTGATATATCAATATTATTAATCAAATCGCAATGCTTTTTCTGTACATTTCTAAGAAATTTGAGCATATTTTAAGTCAATCTTATTCCTCTTTGTTTTGTCTTCTCTGCGTGCTTGTGTGTTTGCTTGTGTCTGTCTGTTGCTGGTTTGGCAACTAGGGAAGTGGACCAGGCAGGTTTGTCAGACTTGGAGATCATCTCCCAGCCAGTGGAGGATGAGAACCAGTGCCTGGCTCCTCCAGTCCAGCTGGTGAGCTTTGGCTATAGAGACCTGCCCCTTGCTGCTCTGGACCTCTCACTGGCTGGCTCACAGCTGCTTTCCAATGCAGATGAAGATGAAAATAGGGATGGGTGAGTGAAATTTGTTGTTCTCTATTCATTTAATTTTTTTATATGATCAATGCCTGTGCCAGTGTTTTGAGGGACATATGATTGTTTATCGGTTTAAAGTAGAACACCTACTGATGATGTATCTGAACTGTTTGTTGATAGGCAGGTAAGAATGAAAACAGTGATATGTGTTGTTGACTAAAAATGATCTGAACTGCTTGAGTTGTTTTTTACACAAACACTCTGGCAGTTTCTATCAGTTGTTTCATTTTGTGACAACCAGTTTGTGAAGAACTCTAATTATTATTATGCCACCAAACAACTATGCATACTGAATCACTTGACAGAAACATCATCTATTTGCTGAGTATTGTGCAGAGGACTTAAATTTAGATTAAATAAAGTGGAGGAAAATCATAGTGAAGTGGGTATCCCTTTCATGCATGCATTAATAAAAAACCAATGCAGTATTTTTTTTTAAATAGAGTGTTTTACCTCTACAGACATGCAATGAGACTTTTAGTTTATTAGTAATATTTTGAATTTATTTTATTTATTTTGATGTATTCTATAAAATATTTATTTTATTTATTTAATATATAATCACACACACACACACACACACACACACACACACACACACACACACACACACACACTCACACTCACACTCACACACACACTCTCACACACACACACACACACATATATATGTATATATATATATATATATGTATATATATATATATATATATATATATATATATATATATATATATATATATATATATATATATATATATATATATATATATATATGTACACACCTTGCACTCACAACAAAACTCTTCTTCTGCTCAAACATTGAGAGTGCTTCTTCTGTACTAAACCAGTAGCACAATATAGTCTCGACAAATGTCTAAGATATGCTTACATAAAACGAAAATGATCTCATCAGAAATCTTTTCATCAGTGACGGTAATGGCTTTGTAACAATGGGTGTTATGGAACATCAATCTAGACACATCTTGAGGGCCGTTAAACCAAACAGGCTTAACTTGAGCCCCAATTTCATCCCACAACAAATGTACGGAATACTTTCCGGAAGCAAGATATCTCCCCAATTTTCAGTTCATTTTAAAAATTTCTAGAAGCATGTTTATTTGTTGGTATTGATGGTCAAAATATCAACAAATAATTGGTATTGATGGGCAAGTTATATTGATTTTATCTGTTTTGAATGAAATATACACCATCACTTTAGCATAAAGTCATAAATCTTATAAAAATCATTAGATGCATTTCTTTTGTGGGTAACATGCGGTAATAGAACACAGAAAACAACATCCTCTCACATCCAGGATGGCTAGTCCATTATCTGAGAAATGATTTGGAGCATAGGTCTTTAAACCGAATTAGTATTCAGAGCTTGTCATCTTTCCTTTAAACTGATTACACCTAATAAAACATCAAACCTAATGGTAAGTGAGAGCAATAACATGGTATTCATTACTACTCGTCTTATCCAAACACAGCGCTTCACAGAGAAGAGGTCCACCTTTCGTATTGTTTTGATAGCCAGCTAGTGGAAGGCCTGGCTGATGCAAAGCCAACTTCACTGATCTTTCCATCACCAGCGGTGACAGGATTCAGAAGACGAGACAGTGATGCACCGCTTGTGTTGGTCTTTGCAGAAAATTCAAAGGCAGTAGCAGCAAGGGGTCAATGGGTGGATGTGCTTTATTGATTAAACAAGTCAGCTGCATGGGGACCAAATACAATGGGAATATATGTTGCAGCTGCAAGCTCACCAATTTGGCTTGGTTTGCAAATTAAGTAGACTTCCATTCAGATGCACTGGAACAGTTGTGTCTTTTATCTGCACGGCATCTGCACCTCTGTGATGTATATCATCATGTTTTTGACAAAAAGTATTCCCTTTTTAAGAAAGTGATCACAGTATTTTGGAGCAAGCTCCTGCTTGCTGTTTAAGCAAGTTACAACATCAATTTATATTTCATATTGAATAGGAGCTACCTTTTATCTCTAGAGACACACATTCATTTTCACTAATGTGCTTCACCCTGCTTGCATAAATACTACATAGTATGCAAAATAATCTTCCATCATGTGTTAAGTTCCCCTCCCTAAGTCCTTGATGTGCTGTATCTGTTGTTCAGTATTACATCCATTTATCATTAACTGACATCCTCTGGGTTGTCCATTGTCCGTAAGTTAAGTGAGATCAATTCATTATTGCAGGCTAAATATCTACCCTCCTCCCCCTGCTCGCTGACAATACAGTAAGAGTCTTTATTATATTTGACATTTTACTGTGCATGAGCCAGAAACTCACAGTATCATGCACTTCATATCTTGTAAGTCTTCTGTACTGTCTATATACAAGCCACTAAATTCAATTACTTTACAGCTGATCAGAAGTAGACTGATTAAAATTATTGTGCAATACTTGTTCAATTACTTCTTTATGTTTGGTATAAAAAACTTTAGAGAGTGCAGATGGCCAGCATCACGTTGTGCATTTATCACTTAGGTCTTGATTTAATAGGCCCTGTAGATTTTAAGTACAAGATTATTTTTAAGAACCATTGTATTAAATGATTAAAACAATCAGTTTAAAGGATAAAATATAATCACAAATGATCATCACCTCAAAGAGATATTGCACTAATTTAACCAGTATTTTGCTCTTAATCATCATTATATAAAATGCCAGTTTTGCTTATGGATGTAGCTTGAGTCAGTCTGTTTGGGTGACCACAAATTTGAACTTTTTTTTCAATTTTGTTTTTGTAAAACCTGCACACTGTCCAGCAATTATGAGTCAAACCTGGTCTTTAGTCTGAGCTCTCACCAGGATGCACATAAACACCATAAGCTGTAGTACAGGATCCAACACACACATACATGCCAAATCCATACACACCATCTCATCCAAGGACTCCGTTTGACACCAAATCAGACTTCACTCCATTGGTTCTCTACAGTTTGCTGGTCAGAGCCAAAAACAGATTTCACAGACGCACAGTCAACATTAGGTAGTGTTGACGCTCTCACTGCGCTAATATTATAACCAATGCGACCCCACAGAGATACATTTTATATTGGGGTCAATAATAGTTTTGATGTGCAAGTTTTTGGTGCAGCTGTGATTCGACCGTCTGTTGGGAAACACTTTGCAGTATAGTGCTAATTTATGAATGCAGTATTTTCATGCTACATACCTGTAAGCTGATTCTTTAAAAGTTTTAAATAACTGGGTCACTTAAATACTGTTGTTAAGCAGATATAAAGTGAGATCATCATTCTGTTTAAATGAACTCAGGTCTTGGTCTCTCCTTGTGGTTCAGATGCTGAAAAACTGCAAGAGCTTCTGCTCCAAAAGGCTCAAAACAACAGATTTAGGAGACACTGTGGTGAAGGTTATTTTATCAGGGAGTTCAATTTTCTGAATGTGCGCTTAGTGTGATGGGGCCACTATTTCATATTCAAGTCATTAGTGCAAAATGTCTGCCTGTAAAAATGCTGCTGATAGGAGCAATAAAAGTTATCTTTCTATCCTTTAGTTTTAATGAAATTCCCTTTTAAATTCAAGAGACTTGAGTTTTAGTGTTCATTTCAGTTACATATTTACTAGAAATGCTCTAATAATCGTTCACATAAATCATTTCGATCTGTCCTTGTGTGGCTTTGTATTATTTCAGGCTGATATTCCGTAATCTCTTCATTTAAAATTCTTTGTGCAGTGAGAGTTGAATTATCTAACATTGTATCAATATTTCATATTGTCAGGTGTTTTTGCCAATTTTTAAAATCTATCATTTATTAAAGTCCCACAATCAGTGAGATGTTGTTCAGTTTCTGAATGTGACACTGAGTTTACTCCCCTGCAGGACCCAATTCTGTTTCTTTCTGTTGATTTCAGCTCCACTGGGCTTTTGGTGATTACGCCCATGTCTTCGTCTCCTCATTACTGTATTGATCCACCTCTCAAACAGACAGTGTCCATTAGCTTTCTGCAATGACATTCACAAACACCATCATCATGTTTTACGACAGCCTCCTGAGGCGATGGGCAGCTTTCTTAAATCAGCACTTTTGCATCACCTACCTGTGAGTTGACTTTGTTGGGTCATAACGGCATGGAAACACTGTTGGGTCCATATCTTTGCTTTCAGAATGCAAATTGGAAAAGCTGGAGTGTATCTTGCAGAGTGAGTGATGGCTTATCTCACCTTGAGGGAAATGGAGCAGAAGAAATGAACCTTTTTTTTATGGACGCGTGAAATGATGAAGTGAAGTTTAGAAGAGGAGAGACAGCAGCAGTGGGGCTCAATCCACAATCATCAAAATGAAAATGTGGTGGAGGAATCTGTTGATTGCTCTGCTAACTTCACCTGGGAAAGTGGATTATCCCATTAATAACACTCCCCCCCCCTTAATATGTACACCCCTGTAATTCCCGGCTCATTGGCTTTCTGAGCTAATGAAGGTATGTCAGGATGAAAACCTTGCATTGGGAGTATTTAGGCATGCTTCTATGGCGACGTTAGGCACAACAAATGTGCTCCTGATAGTGAGTTTGTCACAAACATGGTTGAACTGCTTCATCAGTGTTGGGACGCTTCATTGGGGGACTTATGTTCAGGGGTATTTTAAGAATGTGATACTGCTGAAGTCAGTATGTCAGCTGAAGTTTTTTTTACATTTATTCATTACAATGAAAAAGTGAACATAAATGAAAATATGCTTATTTGATTGATATGTTAATACTTTACTCAAATAAGGACATGGCTTTGTATAAATGTTAGGTACCAGCTTTAATCTAATTTTAACGTATACCGTGTAACTTTTGGCCACTAGGGGCGCTAAACTTGTACCCTAACACAGGCCACACGACACTGTCGTAAGTGTTTACATTTACATGGATTACAGAAAAGGCATTTATTGCATGCAAACCAGCCCAACTTGCTTGAAATGTTTAGGGAGTCACATTAGCTTTGGTCTGTAGCTGATTAGCCACAGATGGCTTTTACTAAATGGCAAAATAAAGACACAGATGTACATGGCAACTTTCTGCAGCTCACTAGGCACTTACTGCCATTGTTTTGAATAAATGTTGGCTGAGAGACATGAAAACATACATCATATTTTGATATGTTTGCACAACAGGCAAAGAGTCAAATAATAAAGCAAACAGAGAGTGAGTTTTGCATCCAAACTGTTAAATCAGACTCCAGCTAATTATTTGCCAAGGTTAACTTGTGTCGTTCATCTGGAGTGATCCCCTTCCCACTTTCTCTTCCTGGCCTCCTCAAATACTCTCTTACTTTGTTCAGCCATTACAAACTTTTTCTTAGAAGAGGAAGAAAAAGCAACACAAAGCAGAGCCCTTTGTGTTTATAGAGGGAGAGTCGAAAAGCAAAGCCCTCCAGGTCATATGATCACATGAGAGACAGGCTGCTCCTCAAGGTTGCAATGTCTGATTTCTGAAGGGGTCACCCCCCCCTCCCGATTGCCAACACGTGTCAAGCATTATGAGCCCAGAAATCATCCATTGTTACTGTCATTTAACTAATGTTTGCATCAAAAGTTAAATGATATCCCTTTAAAAGTTGCCAACTAATCAGTTTAAATCAGTTTTTCTGAAATTAATTATTTAATTTTTTTAATTATTTTATTGTATTAAAGAAAACTATTTACATTAATAATTGAAAAGGAGTGCATGTTGCCTTTTTTCCTTTTAAGACACTTATAGTTTGGTGTCTAAACAAATAGCTTTGTGGTATTACAGCTATGGTTACTATGAAGTCCCAGCATGTATCATAGCAGGGAGTGAATAAAGGGGATTAATCAAGAGAAAAAGCTCCCATGTCAAGCTGCCACTGTGTGATGAAGCACCTACTGTCAGGCATGTTTGCATATTATAGCCTGTAGCATCATGAAGGTGGAACTGACCTTACCGCCATCTCTTGTATAGTGTGCTGCCCTCATGTCACATAATGACAAAGGAGTCACTCAAACACAACCCCTCATTCTTTTGCAGTCTTCCTCCGCTCTGCACTCATATATGTATTTATGCATGAACAAAACGCAGCACATAGTGGATTTGTACACTGAGAAAGAGAGACAGGAAACAAGGCCAGGCCTGAAAAGCCTTCTCACTGCGCTGCGTAGTGGTTGTTATCTAATCCTCTGTAATCATGGTTCACTTCATATTCCAGTTTATACTGGGCTGTCACACCTCATTAGGAACAATAGTGCTCCTTCATTGATGCCTCTGCACATTCAGATAGGCTCTTTATATTCTCTCTTTCACTATTTTTCTGTTTGTGCATCTCTGCTGATATTCCTCTGTTTTATTGCTTCTGCTAATATTCCCTTAGATTATTGCTGGGTTTTTTTCCACATTCATTGTCTTGTCTCCTCTATCTCTGTATGCCCTCAGTCTTTATTTAATTTATTTTTCTGAGTGCAGATGAGCTCTGTAATACCAAAAATATACAAGTAATTAATAAACTATGTCCTGTCATCACTGTAAATCCTCCTTAACACATACACACCTATTAGTGCATCTTGTTGTCCAAAACTGCCTTGAAGCACCGCCTCAGGTCTGCAGATGCATGATACTGTGGTAAACTTGGACAGGTTAGAGATTTTCACCACCCATTTCCCATATTGTTGCCATAGAGAATGTTCTTATCGGGAGAGAAGTGGGCGACATTGTGGGAGGTGGTTGTTCTAGCTAGCATTAGGGGGCAGTTGCAGTGTTAGCAGTTTTGGCGCCATGGTAAGTGGAGTGTAGTTATTATTAGAGTTGGGCCCATCCATCTTCCTGTCTGGGAAAAATGCTGGGAGGACCAAGGTGGCGTGGGCTTGTGTTCAGCAGTTTCATGGCCATCCACTCCTCCCCTAGTCATCAAACTGCTTTCGGTTGTTTGTTCACCACTTTAAACTTTTTTAATGGTTTTGGGAGGAAGTTGAGGAGTTTTTTGGTCAAGAAAACAATGTGATTAATTTTTATTTAATTATTATAAATATTTATATTCTGGTGTGTTGCACTTCAAGATAGCAAAGTTATAGACTGATTTTTTCCCCCCCCTTTTTTGAGTTATAACACACACTAACCCAGTGAGAAAACAAATAAGACACACATACTGTAGGGCAGACAGTTTTTAGCTTAAGCTACTGATTCCTAATAAATTCTCTTTATAAAATACATGAAAAGTCTTCTTGGGTCTGATTTTCACAAACAATTTTATAACAGCTACATACTTTAAATAAAACAACAAAAAGTTAAAGACTTGTCGACAGTGTATGAAATATGAGGAAACTACTGATCTGGAAAAAAACCTTGACTGTAAAAATAAGTTGCCAGACTGGCTGAACAAACCACCCCAACCCCCAGAATGCAATTACAAGTGAACACCTGAGCAGTGGAATGATGTCACCTCCCATCCTAGTGATGAGTGTGTGGTTGCCAGACGCTGAGACAGAAGCATATGTTGCTGATACGACTAGTCCAAATGTGCAAGGAGTCCGTGGTTAGGTACCAACACCAGATGGTTCATCTAAATCTGTGGTGAGCAAAGAGGGGGGTGAGGGGAGGTGGAGGAAATAACAAGTGCGCCCATGTTTTGCCACCTACCAGCTTTTTTTTTTTTGCCAAGGGTCCAAATGTTCTATTTTGGAAATACTACTGTCTATTTGCTACATTACAATGGTTTTGTGCTCATATTGAATCTTGGATTTGGCTGTTGTAGCATAAACCGCAATGTGGCTGTTTTGCACACGGACCATTTAAAGCACTATTTTATTTAGAGTTTAAAGTCCAGAGAGATCAACCTGAATCTGAAGATGTGAACAACTGTCTCTTCTTGTTATTTTAAGCAATAATTATGAAACCATTTACTGTAGTATTGCACTGACTTTTTAATTTGTATTCTTTAACTTAGTTTGATAAAGAGGAGTAAAGGTGATGTTAAATTATTGCATTTTGGAGTAATGCACTCTCTGAAGGCTTTCATCAAGTCAAGCCAATTTGTCTTGATTTAATTAGAGAGCACAGGAAGTTTGTCTGAAACAGCGGTCAGGGAGTGACCGGCCTTTCTGTTATCTCCCCAGCTCCTTAATTCCTCTACCACAGGGAAGACTGTTGGCCCATGTAATCATTAAAGTTCATTGTTTGAGAAACAGCTATTTTTGTCTATCATGAGCATAAATAAACCTAAAACCTTTACTGTATTAAATGCCTCTGAAAAAAAACAAAAAACAAACAAAAAAACCCCACTTACTTTAAAGCTTTGAAATGCTGCTCGTTATGACTTCTGTAGATTAATTTGGGTATGTTTTCCTGTAAAACATACCTGACTGTTAATCAGCTTTTTTGACTTTATACTTTAGTGATTTGATTTAATCAAGTTGGGGAGAAATAACAAGTCTGTTGATATTTTGGTTATGTGCATATATGCTACAATAAATCTAGAAATAAAACAAACAAACAAATAAGAAATTCATTTTATAGCTTTTAACCCGTCAACCTTGCGTTCGGTCCCAAAACCACACTTGGCTTTAAGGAGCAGGGTTGTGTACTGTTTGGTTCTCACTGACATGAAAGATGTCAAATTCTCTGATTTTTTTTTTTCTTAAAATACGGAGAAGGTTCATGGGCTCTGAAACCTTTATGTTACTCCCAAAATAAGTACAAACACTGTTGTAGGAGTGACAGGTTGAAGGTCAGTTACTAATAATACATCAAAATATAATAAGAACCAGATGACTTTGTGTGTACCAAGTTTCAGAATGAGTTTTGTATGCATTTGATTTTTACAAAAAAAATCTGAAGAAATTAAAAACTTAATCTTAAAAATCATAAAATTATAAATAATTATTGTTTTACTTTTTGTTAGTTTCTTGCTATTGTAAAGCCCAGCCAGATTAATTGCCTGAAGATTTAATATACCTAATTGTACTGAATCTCTGGCTGCTGTGGTCTTTCACATCCAACATGGGTCATGTTACTGTTGGGCCTAGTACATAAATTAAAAGGTGGACACAACAAAAAGTTTTGTTTCTCCAGGAGGATTTTCTCCATAGATTTGTCGATGAAATGGCTGATAATATTGATCCACCTATAGCTAATTTAAGACCAATCTCCCAAATTCTATCTCATGGATCATTTGCGATGGACTGGCGAGCTGTTCAGGGTGTACCCTGCCTGTCGCCCAAAGCCAGCTGGGATAGGCTCCAGCTTCCACGCGACCCTGAATTGGAATAAGCGATTCAGAAAATGAATGAATGAATGAATGAATGAATGAATGGATCATTTACCCAAGCAAGCCAAAACGACCTACTGGTATAATTGCTGTCAAACAACAGACAACCTTTTGGATCATACCTGCAACGGTCTAAACTGTAAAAATGGTCCATGAAAAAAGCACACACTCATCTTAACCACAACTATTTTCTAACACTGACCAAGTAGTTATGGAAGTGCTTTTATTTTAATGTTTCTGTAAAGTGTTGTGTTACCTGCATGTGTTCTACAGACTATAAAACCATTGATGATGAACATGTGCCTTTAATTTGTGAATAATTAAAAACACTTCTGTCGTTTCTAGATGTAACTGTACCATCCAACAATGCAGTCCAATAACTGATTTTCTCTATGAGGGGAAAATTCTTTTGACTTTTGTAGTTTTCATCTTAAATAAACTGCAGATTTTTTGGGTTCTGAGCTGAGCTCCGTGACAATGCGCAGTTTGTTATAAATTATACTTTCAAGGGATTACTTTCATTGGCAGCTCACGTATCAGTATGTAAACTGGTATACACACACTCAGAATACAGATTATAAATTTAGTGCAGTCACACACACACTGACCTCTCTGTCCCCTTGTAACATACAAATGAGTCTTTCCCAACCTTCTCACAGTACAGTGATGGAAAGCTGAACACAAGTTACCTTTGTTCATTATAGGTTGCTCAGAAGCAGCTGCTCAGATTAAATCTGGGTTTTGTTTCCTTTCAAACATTATAAATTTGATATGTCATCATTCTTGTGCATCGATCAAATTAAATGTTGTAAGATTATTTGATCAGTAAGTGATGATTTGTAGTTTGAAGGCGAAAAAGACAAACAAGAAATATAATATATAAAGTGTTTCAAAGTTTTTAGCCTTACCAAGTAATTTTGTTTCAGCTCCAAGTCTCTTGTGTTTGCCTCTAAGTTTGGGACACGTGGCCACTGGGATTTCTGTTCATTCCTCTGGTCATAAAGGATTGCAGCTTCTTCAAGATGGATAGTTTCTGCTGGTGTCAGCGGTCACATATCAGATTCTCAATCAGATTGAGGCTTGAAAAAGAATTAATTTAGCACCTAACCCCACATTTAATTACTTGCACTGTAACTGAACTTTACTGCACCTGACAGAAAAGCCTCTCTGATTCTGATTCTAGATATTTAACATGTTGTCTTAAATCTTTTAAATGCTGTTTTAATAAGTATTTTATAGGGTGATTTCACGGTGATTGATAAACAGTCCAGGCTTCAGTTCTCTGAAAGATCAAAACTTTTTTTTGAAGATTTTTCAATTCTAACTTATTTTCAAAAGTTCTGCCACTTAACTAGAAGACGAAGAACAGAAAAGTGCTTAGAGCAGAGACCCTTTTCAAGCAGCTTATTTCCAGCTGTGACATGAAGTATACTTCTAAAAATTCTAGTGTCTATTGAAACTAATTGGTTTAATAAACAGTTGGCTCCACCGCTGTTCCTGTGTTTTGTTTTAGTTTTTAAGTGGTGAAATATTTCTTTTAAAGTTTTTAGTTTGGCTTTATACAGTCTGTTGTATGCTCCATTTCCCATAAAAAAAACCATTTATTTATTTATGTATCTATATCTTCTTTTCTTCCTGTTGATTGGGTATTACCCCTCCCCTCAAATCCATCTTTTTGTACAGATGCGCTGGAAAAAACAAGAAACAACACAGCAAGTAAAACTAAAAAAATAAGAAAAGTAACAAAAACATTACTTTTTTCTTTAAGTTTGTTACAAAATCTGTTACAGAAATTAGTCCTATTAAACAACCTTTACTGAAAACGCCTATATAATAGTTTTAAATCTAAAACATAATGACATAATGGTGACTTTTGAAGGTAAACATTTACCAAGATGGTGAATCTTCAAGGAGCTGTGAAGCAACTTCCAGCTGCAGGTGAGATGTGTCTCACCACAAAAAAGGGAACACATTTCCCCATAATTTGACATGAAAATGGGCAGAAATGAAACATTTTTGCTCTCCTGCGGTCTTGCACAGACTGCTGCTCCTTGGAGATCGCCGCCTCGGGCGGCTGCCCATATTGCCTGTATTAAAAACCGTCACTGACTGTTTACATTTAGACAGTTACTCTTACAGATAATATGCATCTTTTGTAACAAAATGTGCAATAAAACAGTTTTTTTAAAGATTGCTTTTAATTACAGCCCCATAGTTATGAAAAATTTCCCAGAATAGCTTCAAATGACTGAAAACCTACCTGGATTCAGCAATAGAAGGAAAAAAAATGCTCTGAAACTATTGAGATGATTCTAAGTCATGTTGACAATTTTGCATCATCCATCTTCCCCTTGGGTTATGATGAAATACCAAAATAAGTATGGGATGGATGGGAACAACATTTTTCTGCACTCATGCAAACTTGTCAGAGGATGAAGATCCTGTTTTGAATGAAAGTGTAACACTGTTGCTCCTTCAGCTTCTATTCTGCCATTTTCTTTGCTAATCGGGAAAGATTTTCTTGAACTAAAGTCAAATTTGTTGTCAGAGTAAACAGAAGCAAGTAAACAATCTAAAGTAAACTCAGACTGGTACACAAACTGAACTTAATAACAAGGTTGAGCTGTTTTTGTTCTCTCCTTTCTTGTGAATTTCAGTAGAGATGTAGATTTGTTTCATCGACATGGGTCACTGTCACATCACTGTCTCAGCATCGGAAAACGTGTTGATTATCTCTCTTTACGCCTTTCTCACCCCAAGTATAGTTGTTATTACTTCTTTTAAAGCACCTTAGGTGACTGCCCAATAATATAAGTCTGATGAGAGCTAAAAGCCTTCTATTATGAATAAAACAATTATATTTAGTCCAGAAAGAGAGTTTGCCAAGGACTGAATTTGTTTGAACTTAGACTGCAGCAGCAATTGCGACACATGCTTTTTCTACTGTTAACAGAGCATTACTCATAATAAGAGGAAATTAAACCAATTTTAGTTGTTTTTTTCAGTCAAAACCCTTTTTTTTTTTTTATAGATAGTGTTATGCACATAATTATGATATTACCACTAATTAATGATCACATACATGGTCTTTAAGATTCACTTTAAAACTGTGCAGGTATGAGGAGAGACTGAAAAGACTAACTGGTTGTGTACTGTTTAAATGATAAACCATTGAAAGACAATGATCCTGTCATTTAATTCTTTCATCAAGGGATATTTACAAAAATTTTCATCAAGAATACCTTGAACAACAACAACAACAACAACAACAAAAAAAATCAATGAAATGAATACATTCTGTGCTTTTGAATTAATGTACTATTTATTTACAGGCAATGCACTACAAGAGAAAATATAAAAGAAATGTGAAAAAAGCTAATGTCCTTTGTACATTTTTTTTATAACATTGTACAAAAAAGTAAAACAAACAAACAAAAAAACACAACAAAAAACAATCCCAACAACATTTAAAAAATGTCTTAGCAATACCTCTTTGCACTGCAGTGAAGTACTTTATCTGATGAGACCATCATCTCCTGTGAGTGGGACAGTTCTACAGCTTGATGGCTTACTTGACATGATGGCATTGATCACTTTACCTGATTTAATCTCCCCCCTCAGTTCCTCTGTCCAGCTGCACTCAGTATCACTAACAGTAGAAAACATAACAACTGTGTTAACTTGTTGCATGCACACTGGTGCCAGAAAGGTTTTTTTTCTCTTGAGAAATAAGGCTCAAACAGAGACTCCGATATGGATAAACATAGCCACATTAGTTCTGAAAGTCTCACTTGCAGACTGATCAAAACAACACAGACAGTAACTCAGTATGACACTGATGAAATTTGTGAAGCCACAGTTGGTTTTTAAAACACCCAGTTTGATAGTTTGACCTTGTCAGCTGAATGCGCTTGTCCACCAGTGACTCGGACCAGGTGGTTCTGTCAGACTGTCAGGGCAGACCAGGTCAGAGAAAAAACATTTGCTACTGTTTTGTTGCTTTAATAAGACTCATTAATATACTGCATGTGTCACCAGCAGTGTCTGACTGTGTCCCCCCTGGGCTAGGCTGGTTTTGGCATGACATGAAGTAAGGACACACACATTCAGCCTATTTGTCATATACATCAAAGCAGAGTCTCCATACTGCCTGCAAACTCACAGTCAATATTTTATTGTGTGCGTGTGTGTGTATGTGTGTGTGTGTGTGTGTGTGTGTGTGTGTGTGTATGCCTATACACTGCCAGGCCTAAAAGAAAGTCCCCACCACAAAAATAGATCACACACACACTAATATTTTGTTGAATTGCTTTTAGCTTTGATTATGGCAGCATTTCCTGTGGTGTTGTCTTGATAAGTTACTGCAATTTCACAAAATTGACTTTCATCTGGAGTTGCATCAATTTTTCACCAAGACCTTGGAATGATAATGGGAGAATCCAACCACTGTGCCAAACTTTCTCCAGCACATCCCAAAGATCTTTCTATAGGGTTCAGATCTGTACTCTGTGGTGGCCCATCCATGTGTGAAAATGATGTCATGCTCCTTGAGACACACTTTCACAATCTGAGCCCGATGAATTCTGACATTGTCATATTGGAATCTGCCGGTGCCGTCAGGGAAGAATATTTCCAATTACGGAATAACCTGCTCTTTCAGTACACTCAGGTAGTCAGCTGTCTTCATTCTTTGGGCACGTAATGCTGCTGAACCTAGACCTGACCAACTGCAGCAGCAACCCCAGATCTAATTTTAACTGTAAATTGTGGCTGATTTGTTAAAGAAATGCAAAAAAATATTATTGATGAAAGCTCAGAAAGACAGAATGTATCTGGAAGATACAGTCCAGTGAAGAAAACTCCTAATACAGAATGAACATTTAGGCGTCCATGCTGCATCTGTAGAAATATAGGCTGAAGAAAGAACATAGTAATAGCTGAAAAACATGGTTGGAACATCCCAACACACATCATCATGTGATGGCTGAGGGCTGTGAAAATCTGTCGTCAGGCAGTGCGATTAGCTGCTTAACCATTCTTATTATCATCTTTTGTGTGTTGTTTGGCTGAACCAGTGTATAGCATACTTTATGTATATTGTCTTTTTCTTCTTTTTTTGCCTGTTGTTAAAAGAGCTGGACGCTTATTCTCCAGCTGTGTGGAGCCGTTATTCAGAATTCAATTAAAACTAGTAAACTAGCCGATTATTTCATGGAGTTGTGATAACTACATGTACAGCAGGATACAATGTAACGCCATACTTTGTGTTATCCTAGTGATATGTCTGTGCTCTTTCATTGACAGTTGATGATAAAGATTTTGAATGCAATTTCCTTGGAAATGTATGTTTTAAAGCCAATAACTTTTCACCATCAGCTGCCTTGCTCTTGAAAAATCTCCCACATCACCCTCATATCTGGCACCAGACAACTGCATTAATCTTACATACAAACAGTTACTCTTTCCAAACTTTCAATAAGGTTAAAAGGTCAGTAAAGTTTGAATTAGTTGGCAGATCAATTCACTCTGTATGCAGGGTCTTGGGAGCTTAAGTTTATAATTAGTTAATTTTCTCAGTATATAAATGAGGAAAATAAATAAATTAATGAAAAATCAAGTTTTCTTATGATCTCATTGTATCTTATATTTGGACTGTGGTCCTTTTCAGAATTTATAGAAGGGAACTTGTAAAATTAGACAATAAGTTGCCTTTTTACACAATGCTTCCACTGGTGTTTATTGTTATTGACTTCACTATGAGACCATTCTTGGAGCCATCAAAGCTGAAGGAGACAGCACCCTTTATAAAGTTTGTAAGGACAGTATTTCAGTTTTATTGCCTCTTTTTACAACTCCCACTCAGCTTTATTGTTGTGGTAATTTTTCTAACTTTTTTCTTCCTTGCAGCAATAAAACGAAGCATTAAACCATCAGATAAAAGGTGCACTTTAAAAGATGACCTGATTATGGTGTAAGTTAGCTAAACCTTAACCTCTGATGGTATCACCAAAGCAAATTTTCTTTCTTGTTAAGAAAGAGCTTATATCAAAACTACCTGTAGTCATAATCATGTAACTTTCATCAACAGGAAATAATTTCTCATAAGTTGGTTTTGTGAAGCACAAACTGCAAACAACATGGATGAAACAACTTTAGTTGAATTGTTCTCTTTTGTAAAACGTGGATTGGCTCAAATATTATGGTGGTGTTGTAAACACAGAGAGAAAATTGGTGCAGATCCACAGCGCTGGAAGAGTTGGAAGATATTTGTTCCATATGATGAAAATTAAAGTTAGATCGAGAAAGCATTTAAGATCTCTTTAGGTAATTTGGTCACCAAGTCAGATTATAAAATGGATTTATACAAAGCAGGTGTTTTGCATCAAACCCCTCTTATTATGACGTCCAGTTCAGATACCTGAATGATCTTTAAACATCACAGCTTGGTCTGTTTATTTATACCACATGGCTTATTAGCATGAGTAAGATGGAGCACAAGGTTCAGTGAACACATCATTACATTGTGTATGCACATAAAGTGTGTGTTTCTGCTCCTTGATCAGTTTCTGGCACAGTTTCAGCCTGGATTTCAGAATATCATCTTGTACCAAACCTGCAGTGGGATTTTAAGTCAAATATTCATCAATTTGAGATGACCTCGTGAAATTAAACAAACAAATAAATGAATAGAATCGCTGTTTTTTTTGCTGCATTGTATCTGCAAGGTGCCGTGTTCTGGCATGTAGGCCTGTACAAGTAATGGCATAATACCTGGCATCCACAGAGTCTCGCCAAGGCGCTGGTAGAGCAGATTCTACACCATCTGGAGTTTGTACACTTATGCCACCCCAACCAAAGCCAAGAAGATGATTGCTATCAGCATGGTCACGTTTTTATTAGATTATCCATGCATTGTTTGCAGAGTTGTGGCTTTACGCGTGCCAAGCTGAATGAATACTTCTCTCGGGAAAACCAGTGGGAGGGTGGAGTGATGAACTCCTCAACAGCTGAAGACGTATCCCTTATTGCTTCATAAATATGTTATTGTGAAAGGAGATTGCAAAGACAAAACATCATAATAAAACTCTGATTTGAATTTTTCTTTCATCTTATTTTTTATGAATATGTGAGGAAGAACTAATGGACTTATGATAGTGTAAGTAATATCCATAACCTCGGTGTTTACCTCAGCTTAGCATATTATGGGATTTTGGTTTTACTCAGATAACCAGAGAAGCCCACAACTGAAGTAAAAAAAAAAAGACACGTGTGGCTTCTTCCGCCTTCTGAGCAGAGACAAAAATGCACCAAATGGGTTGATTGCTTGTATTAAAAAGTCACCCATGCGGGATCACATCAACAGCAGTAAATGCTCCACAAACCATATTGTTTATGCTGGGAATTTAACATGGAGCCTTCACCTAATTCTTTATGTTGCAGAATGACTTCATTAGAATATGTGCATCAGAAGTAGACAGCATTTATTTTATGGACCCATTTGTTTTATTCTTCTCTCAATAATGTCCCTTAAATGTCAGTTTTATAACTTGATTTCAAGAATATATATATACAGTGGGGCTCCAAAGTTTGGGCACCCCTGGTAAAAATTTATTTTAATGTGCAAATAAGGAGCTTTAAAAAGATGGAAAATCTCGAAATGGCATCAAAGTACAGTTTAGACATTCTTATAACATGTCAAAAAAGTTACACCCTATTTCCATAATTTAAACCTTCAAAATAACAGAAAACAAATCGCCCCAAATTTGACAACAGAGACCTGACACTGTCCTGGATTGTTTACAGTTAGTGTCTGGAAAGACCAGGTGATGTCAATCTCAAAGGTTTTAAATGCTCAGACTCATCTGACCTTGCCTCAACAATCGGCACCATGGGTTCCTCTAAGCAGCTGTCAAGAACACTGAAACTGAAAATAGTTGATGCTCACAAAGCAGGAGAAGGGTGTAAGAGAATAGCAAAGTGTTTTCAGATGCTAATATCCTCTGTTCCGAATGTAATCAAGAAATGGCGGTCATTGGGAACAGTGGAAGTTAAAGCAAGATCAGGAAGACCAAGAAAAATATCAGACAGAACAGAAAAACAAGTCAAAACCCAAGTTTGACTGCATGATCCCTCCAGGAAGATCTGGCTGATACTGGAATCGTGGTGCAATTTTCCACTATAAAGAGGTACACGTACAAATATGGACTTCATGGAAGAGTCATCAGAAGGAAACTTCTTTTACGTCCTTACCACAAAAATCATCATTTGAAGTTTGCAAAGGAACATATAGACAAGCCTGGTGCAATTTGGAAACAAGTTCTGTGGATTGATGAGGTTAAAATGGAACTTTTTGGCCGGAATGAGTGCAGGTACGTTTGGAGAAGAAAGGGCACATAATTTAATGAAAAGAACCTCTATCTAACTGTTAAGTATGGGGGTGGATCAATCATGCTTCGGGGTTGTATTGCAGCCAGTGGCACAGGGAACATGTCACGAGTAGAAGAAAAAATAGATTCAATGGGATTTGAGCAAATTTTGGATGCTAACCTAATGTCATCTGTGAAAAAGCTGCAGTTAAAGAGAGGATTGTTTTCTACAAATGGATAATGATCCTAAAAACACCTCAAAATCCAGGGTGGATTACATCAAGAGGCATGAACTGAAGGTTTTGCCATGGCCTTCACAATCTCCTGACCTCGACATAATTGAAAGTCTATGGACAGACCTTAAAATAGCAGTGTGTCACAGATGGCGCAGAAATCTCAAAGATCTGGAAGACTTTTGCAAGGAAGAATGGGTGAAGATACCTCAAAAAAGATTAGAAAGACTATTGACTGGCTATAAAAAGTGTTTACAAGCTGTCATACTTGCCAAAGGGGGGAATAGAAGGTACTAACTATGCAGGGTGCCCAAACTTTAGCAGAGGACATTTTTTGTTTTCTGTTATTTTAAAAGTTAAAATGATGGAAATAAGATCGAACTTCTTTTGACATGTTATAAGAATGTCTAATCTGTAATTTGACGCCTTTTGGAGATGTTCCATCTTTTGTTAGCTTCTTTTTGGCACATTAAAATAAATTTTTACCAGGGGTGCCCAAACTTTGGAGCCCCACTGTATAAAAAAAATAAATAAATCCCCATAATTTAAGAAAAAAATATGAGCTTGAGTTGAGTGGCATTACAATAAATAAAACATTCACATTCTTCTGAGTGCAGTAAATCAACTCTGGAGCTGCAGTTAAAATAGAGCCATTATGCCACCATTGCAGCTCATATTAGCACCATGCCAAGGAATGAAGACATGATCAGAGGAGGGAAATGCTCTGCCAATGTCTGAGTCTTCCATGCCAGTGCATGGGGAGAAGGGAAAGGGAGTGGGCAGAGCCAACTTTCCATTCCAGATGGAGAGCTTGTGAGAGATATCTTTTCTCTCGACTCTGACTGTCCGCCCTTATAGTTGATCTGTATGTCCGCCTCATGTTTTTAAAACATTAGCATCTAACTACCTTGCCAGATACTTTAATAGCATAAATGCTAGATTTCTACGGCACCTGTCAAAATGAGAAAACATTTTACAATGTTTATAGGCTGTTTTCTGTTTTATATACAGCATAGTCTCTCATTTTTCATCAGTTGGTGTATTATTGACATCTAAAATAGTCTGTGTGACATTTTATTGACATGTTTTTTTTTTAAAAACAACACCTTCTTTCTTAGATTTTTTTTTTCTTTTTTTGTAAATATTCCACCTTATCGCTTCTATCCCAGGTTACTGTGTTCATCCAGCACAAGATCTTTCCCTCTTTGTAGCATCCTCCTCAGTGACTCCATTTATTGCCAAATAAAAAGGAGTTAATTTGAATTCCATCCACACTGGTGATGGTCACATCACCAGTTAACAGAGCCCCACTGTCCCTCCCTCTGTCAATGCTTTCTCTGACCACCCATTGCTCTGACTGTTGCCCCCAGACTTTGTGTGGTTTTAAGTAGAAGCCTCCTTTTATAACTGTAAACTAACACCCTCTGTTGGGCATTGCAGGAAGTTCAAATAAACAGAATACACACTGAAATAGCATTGTGGGAAGAAACTAACCAGGGCAAGTTCACCCTCTTTAGATTTTTTTAATTTTTTTTATTTAAAAGCAAAACAAATAATTATGGATGGAACTAGAATTGTGAATTAGTACTCGTTGTTTTGGAGTTAATCCTACATTCTTTCTTTGCTCTCTTTTAGGTCCAACTGGCTGAAGCCATGCTGCGGCCGTCGAGTGGCCCTGTGGCAGGTCTGCTTGCTCAGTGCCGGCTTCAACTGCATCCTGGTGGCCTGTGTTATCCTAGTGGTTCTTTTCCTGTCTTTGGAGCTGCTCATTGACACCAAACTACTACAATGTAAATAGCCTGGAAAGATTTGCTGAGCATGCATGTTCTTCACCTATATGCTGTGACATTCATGAAACACCTGGGAGGCACACAGTGCAACTCACAGCGGCAGCTCCACTGGAACAGCTGGGAGTTAAATGCTTTAGTGTCCTTGAGCATTATACTCAATCTTTATTAACTCCATTGGCACCTTTCCTAGACTTTGCCCGACCTGCTGAATGGATTATATAAAGGGAATTTATTTCAGAGGTACAAAATTATATGCTGCCTTCTTTATAATTAACCTTTCTGTTACTGCACATCTGCACTCCATCATAAATGTTAAAAATGTCTGCTCAAAGATTCTTAAATCAAAACGATGATTTTCTATCAATCTGAATGAATGGATAGGTGTGCATATGTCGTCTGACAACTATCAGTATTGAAACTTTTGTTTATACATTTATGATCAACCTTATGAAAAAAGACAAGTCAGATAAAAATGAGGAAAATTTAGAGATTTTATCTTTAATGTAAATCCAGCAGAACAAATCAGACTCCATTTACAATACTGGCGACTACTATTTTGTATGCAACAGCAGAAAAAACTCACACTTCCACACTGAGAGGGGTTAACTTGGTATAAGTATATTTTTCTTTAGAACATTTTCTTATGAAACATGAGTTTGACTCACTTATCACACTCATCACAGGGTGCTTGAACTTGGTTAGTTACAACTCTTTGTATTGATGGCAACATGACATATACATATAGCACTTTTTTTTCAATAACTGCATTTTGAAATAGAAGAAATAACAAGCTCCCACTTATATAGACCTTGTTTCAATTAATGCAACTAATTAAAACTCTATTTTGCCCTTTAAAAAGCTTAGATATTTGCATTATCTGAGATGCCTTTGACAGGTAAAGGTTAACTAAAGACTGATTTCACCCTTCATTATTAACCTGTAAGGCACACTGAAAGCTAACACAACAGGTATTTGAGAGCTTTAACATTGTCTGAGGCTGTATTTGGTAGACCATGGCTCTGATGTAGAACTGCTTAACTATGTGTTGAGCAACTATTTAAATTATAATGTGTCTTTAGCACATAAAAACCACTCTGTTACATGTCAAGTTAAAAACTTAATTTAGGGTCTTTAAGGAGAATTCAGAATACAGGACCTGTAAATATGATGTAACATTTTATATATTTCTTTGTTTACTACATATTAATTTCTGTACATATAAGTAAACTGTTTAAATGCACATTATAAGAATGAACATATGTGTGAAAGCTTGTCTGTCACAGAAAAGATGGTGCAGCTGAATGGTAAATGGTTCTGATGAAGAGTGATGGAGCGAGGTGATAATGAACAAAGTATTTTGTCAATGGCAGCAGGCACACATCATCATTGATTACTGGCCAGCATCCAGCTCTGATGATACCCAAGTCTCAAAAGTGGGGCTGCTGCAAGACTCTGGTCACATTAGATCTATTATAATCTTGTTCTTAGTCTGCTTCTAGTCCTTCAAGACAAATAGAGGGATGGGTGATAATGTGTAATGTGGCACTGTAGGTCAATGGATGGACTCTAAGATCATGGAAATAGATAAAAATGGTCAGGCACAAATATTATAGGAAATGTTCATAAAATTGACCGTTTACATTTGAATAAATATATATCAACTCTAGACATGACCTAGAATTCAATAGTGATTGTTACCGTGTTTTGCTGTGTCGTATACTGTCTCATATCTATCTCAACGTTTGTCTTTGTGTGGCTTTTTCCTGACAGTTTCCAATGCGTTTCAATTTGCCAGCATTATCCACTGGATCAGCCTTATCATCCTGTCACTCTTCTTTTCAGAGGTAAGACATGAATATTGTATCTGTAAAAACTATGTGTACTTCCTCCATTTCGAAATAAAGGGAAACTATGTAGTGTAGTTTTAAATGTGTTATTTTCCTCCCTCTCCGTGTTTTGTTCCTCATGTGATGTCATGTAATCACAAGAACATTTCAAATGCACAACATTTGTGAAATATCACATATGTTAACAACTGTAGATTAAAGATGTCCTTTCTATGGTAATGTGAGCTGGCCCAATGAATACCTAAAGAAGATGGTGATTTCCATTTCTTTGCCATTATTATCTGGATTAAGCCTCAGCTTCATAATTATTACTTTGATGTCAGCCATTTAAAGCATATTTGTCAATCTAGCTCAAATAATGTCAAGTTTTTACTCGAGAATTATCAGCAACACTAGAATAGCACTTGGAGAGCACAAACCTCTGCCAAGGGCCACATTTCTCCACATAACCAAACCAAACTTAAATTAATTCTTCCTTTTTACATTTCCAACAACTCCTGAAAATTTCATGAAAATCCATCCATAACTTTTTGAGTGATCTTGAACACACACAAATAGACAAACAAACAGATAAACGCTGGTAAAGACATAACCTTCTTGGCGGAGGTAAAGATAGAAAGGGTCAAATTTGATCCACTGGCCTCCACTCTAATACAAACCAATTACCCTGACAGCTTCAACCCCAATGGCCGTCACAAAACATTAATTAGCAAAAAGCCAACAGGAACAATCATTGACACTGAGTTTAATGAGCAGTAAGGATGGGGTTACAGCGATAGGATCCATCCATGTTCCTCACCTACTGACTTCACAGAATGAGAGACACCTGGGAGGGGTGTGGGATATGACAAATAACCAGCTGGCCCAATCAAAGAACAGAATCATGGCATGTGGGTGGATCACCTGCTCTTCTTGTGTGGCACAGACCTGTGGTCCAACATGTGCTCCATATGATGGGTTAACAGGTTGATTCTTATATGACAGCTTATCCTGTTTTAAGTCTCTGCTCAACAAAAGGTCCCAAAGCCAACAATAGGAAATTTTATATATAGAAATATTGTTATTTAACATTCTCTTATAGAACATTTTTTGATGACAGCATATATGTTTTTTTTTAATCAGACGCATCAGGCAGGTCTGTATTTTGTCAGTAAAGATTCTTAACCAGAGAATGTGTTTAGGTGGTGAAAAAATTGTACTTCTGTTCTAAGCAAACAAAAACAACACAAAAACTGAGGTTATTGTCTTTGGAACCAAAGAGAAATGATTGAACATCACCACGGGTTTCATTCTACACATCTAAAAACCACCAACCAGGTCAGAAATCTGAGTGCAGTGATGGACTCACACCTTCATTTCATAAAGTCAGACTATTATACCAGTAGGACTAAATCAAGGGTCTCTCTGCAGGACTGGGAAAAACTAGTCTATCCTTTCATCTTTAGTTGGCGTTATTAATGTCGCAGTGTCTTTATGGATCTTCCTAAAAACCTAACTAGATGACTGCAGCTCATTCAGAACTCTGCTGCTCAATTCCTCACTAAGACCAAGAAAGTGGACCACATCAGTCCAGTTCTGAGGTCTTTGAGTGTTTTGTTTTTGCTTGTGAATTTATGTTTCTTAATTTTCAATGTTTCAACGTCTCTGTAAAGGACTTTGAAGCCCCCTGTTGTTGCATTGTGCAATTCAAACCATGTGCTCAAATCATTTCAATTTTAGAACTGAGAGCACTCTGGCTGCTATGTATCATAATTAAGGCACTCATTACCAATAATTAGTTCACACAAACCCACTGTAAAAGAAACAAAACAGAAAAAAAGTCCTTTTAAGATGTTAAAAAGAAATCTAATCTAATCTTTCATATGTTTGTTTTTGTCGAGCTAAACTGTGCATTTGTTTTTCTCTGAATATCCAAACTGTTGATTCAGTCACGCCAACCCTGTTCAAACTGATGAATTTGATTTCATTGTTTATGTACTTTAATAAATACCTTTTTTTTTTTACTGCATGTTGACTGAACGTTTGCATGTAAGTGTTACATGTGAAATCCAGACTTTTAATCCTCTTAGCTTATTAACAAAAGAACTGCTGGTAGCTGATAACCTTATGAGTCAAGTTTCAACTTTTAGTTTAATTCTGACAAAACAAAAAACAAAAAAAAAATCATGAGCTGTTTTTATATGGTGCAAACAACATTTATGAAATATATTTATGTAACTAAAACTAGCTGGGTCTTTATGAGATTTGAATGGAAATGATTTGGCTAAAAACTATAGTCAAATATGGTTGGCCATTTTATTTTTGGCCTCTTTTTAGTCTAGCTTTAGATATAACGTTCCTACATTGTTATTCCACACTATTTGAAAAATGAAAGTGATTTAAAGAATAAAGCAGGCGCAGACCTTCCTTCACTAGATTCTTGCAAGTGGTGACAATTCAAAAGACTGAGTACATCAAAATGGCTTTTGATATGTGTCAGCATGCTCCCTCATTTATCTATTTTAAAGTTTTGCTTTATCTCTCTGTCTCACTCAGACTGTCTTCAGGATTGTAGTGCTTGGGATCTGGGACTACATAGAAAACAAAGTTGAGGTTAGTATTAATATTCCCACTGATATTGATAATACAAAATATATATTCAAGATATTCTGTATTATTTTTCAGTCTGGTTGCCAATTTCAGGGAGATATCAATGCATATTTAATATTCTGACAATTTCTCGCTTTGACTTGATGAGAAAATCTTTAGGTTTTATCTTACACATATGTAAGGGTCAGGATACATGAAGTTGGCTTAACATGATAGTTGTGGCATGAGCACTGGGAATAAAAAGGAAGAGCGAGCTGTGCTCCAAAATAACAGATATCACCAACTATTAACTATTAACCCAAAATGTGCTTGTAGCCATACTTTGTTGCCTTTGGAAAGATTAACACAACTTATTCACCATGTATGATAATCTCAGTTAACTAATTGCAGACAGCATAAATGTTCCAAAATGCTGAAATAACTCCTATAACCAGCCCAGAATTACCAGAAAAATACCTAATATAAAAGCCTAATTATGACTGGTTAGCCCTGGCTGGAGGTTTGAGTGGTTATATTTAAGGGGATTTCTAGTTCACAACAAAAGTGGCATGTCCTGAAAATGTATATGTTCTTGTGTTTTTAACAATCTCAGGTATTTGATGGTGCTGTCATTGTGCTGTCTCTGGCTCCAATGGTGGCCTCGACAGTGGCCAATGGGCCCAGCAGTCCCTGGGATGCCATCAGCCTCATCATCACCTTACGCATCTGGAGAGTCAAGAGGATCATTGATGGTGAGGGAGGAAAAAAAGAAAAACCGTTTTTTCCATCAAAATCCAAAAAGTCCACATGTGAGACTGACTAGTGTCAAGCAGTCAAATCTTTCTGAACACAGAGGGGTCATGCAGATGCAAGAAGAACAGCTGGCCTTGAAAAAAATAATTGTTCTTTCTATGATCATACAAATTATTTGCTATTCCCTGCTATACAGATATTGATCGTTCCCGGGAGTAAATTGCTGCCATTCTTCAATCTAACTCATATTGATTGTAAGTGTATGGTTAAGTAGATTCAAAGAAACCGTAATGAATATAATGGTTGTCCTCCCCTATGCTAATGTAGAATGGTTCAATATCTGTTCAGAGGTCACCCTTAAAGCAGGTCTCTGACTGCATACAGAATCAGCTGCATACAAAGCAAACAGGAGTTCAGTCTGCAGTCAGTGCCCAGTCCTGTCCAGTGAGATTATGGTAATGACAGCATATACCTTCTTTTACTAATGATACATATGTATTTGTATCAATGATGTCTTAGTACCTGAACTTTACTTTTTTTTTTTATTAAGGTCAATATCTATTTTTAATGTTGTTTAACATCCACTCATGCCTGTTGATTGAACTGATGGAATTGATTATACTACTGAAAATAACCATAACAGCAAATTTTAAGAATAAGTACAATCTTCACCGACATTGACTGACATTGTTAGAACGCACCCAGCAGGACTTCCTTTGTTTGGTTCCTAGCATGCAAGTCCAGAATTGATTTCCAGGGAATGAACTCCTGATTTCCCTGCTGATCACCTCAGCCTGCTGGGTTTGATATTTGTGAGTGATTGTGCTTTCCTGTTTGAAAGGTAGCAGCACATCTCAGAGGGGGAAATCCCTCCTACCCAAAAAGAGTCAAACCAATAAATGCACTGCTGAGGGACTTTCTCAGTTATTGTAAGAAAGGGACTTAGGGGCTTGCAGAATACTCTTGAAGTATTAAGTGGCAACATTTGTGTCAGCCTGTTTGGTATGGAAAGCAAGGTGAGTGAATTGAGAAAGAAATGAAAAACAATTTTTTAGCAGTGCAGATGGGAAATGTCAACCTTTCAAGAATAGGTAGCTCAAAAAGCAAAACATCAAATACCCCCCCCCCCCCCCCCCCCAAGAAAAGCTAAAATGAATAAAAGGCAACCAAAGTGAGCTAACATTTTAGCTTTTTATTGCTTAACTGAGTGAAAAACAGAAAAAATTAGACTTGAAAATAATTGAAATTATACTTTAAAGTTAAAATAGCATAAAGACATGATATCAAATGTTCATAGTGATCAATTCTGTACATTTATTTAAAACATAAAATGTGGATGCAGTGTAAAACACTGTCCTGTGCTCTGATAGAAAGTTTGAAATTCATTTTAGCATATTATGAATGCAACAATGTAAAGGCTAACAGAAGATGAAGATCATTCTCTTGTTCAAATTTTATTTTATTTTATTTTAAAGTTCTTGTTTATTTCAGCAAGACCATGCCAAACCATGTTCATGCTTTACAACAGCATGATTCTGTGTGTTTGTGTGTTAAACTGACATATCTGCAGTCTAGACCTCTTAAAATAAAATATGTAAATATGACCCACAACTGATAAGCAGCTGAAAGCTTATGTCAGCTAAGAAGGAAAAAAACTTTTCTTTTCTTTTCCTTTTTTAATACAAAATAAATAGCCTCAGTTTAACATATCAGTCTAATAAAACTTGAATTGTAGAAAATGCATCACCTGTAGCCGGATATAATAATGTGCTTGTGATTAAAAATATAGTACTCTGCTGATTATAAATCAGCAATGTTGCTATAGAAAAAAAAGGTCCAGTTCTTGAGTATGTGCCTCACAGGATGCAGGGCTTTATGATTTAGGTTCATGTATGACAGAGTAGAGAAAGATGAGTAGGGAACTGTCTTTGAGTTGTTAGAATCAGTTGTCTGTAAATTGTGATGTTATACATGCACTGCAAGACATTGTAAGTACTACTGCAAAACATTGCATAACATGCATTTGACCCAGAAGCATAGTTTACACACAGACATATGACATATAGTAGTTAAATAAAAAAAACAAAAAACAAAAAAAAAAAAACCTTTTGTTTTAGCAATGATGCTAGTTTGAATTCTGGCTGGACTGACCCCATCTACAGTCTCCTTCTTTTGTTGTGAGAGTCTGCCAGCATGGCTATAAATAGTTACAAGAGGCATGTGGCAATGCCTGTGTGCTTTGTCTGCTTTTCCCTGTCACATAAAATGATTCATTCTCCTGTTTGTGTTTGCAAAACCAACAGTCAAATTTCTCAATAATTCAAAAACTCAGGGATAAGATCAGATTATTACTTTTGTAGCTACTTATTGCAACGACCCCGAATCAGGAGACACAACAATAGCTTGTACGTATTATGTGACTGAATAAAAAAATACAATGATGGAGAGGTTTAAATTACTAACGGTGTACAATGGTAGCAGGTATCCAGATTTGTTTTCAAACATTTTTAAAGATAAATCTTTCAGTCCTGCACCAGAAACTGTGTCACATATGAATAAAATGCACCACTGTAAAGGGGAAGTTACTGATTGATCATGGAACAATTGAAGCCAGTGATGTACCAATTTTAGCCTTAATTCCCTTCTGACATTTTCAGTGTTGTACTTGTACTTTATATATTTTGGAGGTTATTTTTTTTTACCATCTCTGGCATTCTAATAGGTCACAGGTGGGACACTGGAAATTTTCCTGCAGGCAATGATTTCAATGATTGCAGGCAAAGCCAAGGGGTTTAATAAAGAAGCATGAATATATATATATATATATATATATATATATATATATATATATATATATATATATATATATATATATATATATATATATAAGCAAAAGATGATAGAGTTGCTCATTCAAAAAAAAAAAAAAAAAAAAAAAAACATCAACAAAAAAACCTTCATTTGTATTGTTTGTTTGAGTTGCTTGAGTTTAAGCCGATGCTGCAAGTTACAAGTAATTATTGATGGATGTCTATGTGATGACAGACATCTTGGGAGGAAACGACTTGTTGTCCATCAGCACTGACCTCTGCTTGATACATATTACCACAAGGCAGACATTATCCTGCATCATACATAGTTCCTTATGGTGTATTCATTTCTTTGTCTTCTCTGTTAAATTTTCCTTTCTTTTCCTTTTAGCTTATGTGCTACAAGTCAAAGTTGAGATGGAATTGGAAATCCAGCAGTGTGAGAAAACCAAAGCTGTCAGAGAAGAGCAGCTGGAACATCTCACTCAGATCTGTCAGGAGCAGGCTGTGAGTTCCAGATTTATCTTTACAACCAGTTTGCCTACATGTCTGCTGAAAATGAACACATTTATTCAATGACAAAAAATGGAGAATACATTAGAAAAATATTCATGTCTTTGTTTATGATTTACAAAGAGTTTTGAGGTTTTAGAAGCAATATTTGAAAAGCAAAAAGTTTGAGACGCAAGGTAAACAGCACTGAAGAGGAATTAAAAATATTGCACTATGGAAACTGTATTGCTCTTTCTTGTACTTTGAAATGCGGGAACAATTTTCAAACTGAATCTGGCCTCACTTTGACTGAAATCCAGCAAAACCTTTACAGCAGCAGTGTTTTTTATGATGGTGCTTATATAATACAAAAATACATAAAATGGGGGAGGAAAAGACTTTAAAGTCACCTTGGATACAGTTACACATTAATAATATTGGCTTACATTTGAATACGTATTTCAATTAGTCATACATGTATTACTGATCTAAAGATGCCAGTCAAACTGTCACCAGAAGAGGGCAGCAAAACCCCACAAACAGGTGGAGATTTTCAGCGGACATTGTCATTCCTTAGAGTTCACACAAAGTCAGACTTTAGAATATATGATGAAAGATTTCCTGAAAAGAATAATTTACAGAAAATCAGGTTAAATAACTGTTATAAATACAATGTCTTTTAGGTGTTTCTTAATCTTTATTCTTACTTGTTCCTTCTCTCCTCTCTGGTTTGTTTTTCACTCCTTTTAATTTTCTATTTTCTTATTTTCTCTCTCCCTCCATTTTTCATCTTTGTCAAGCCTATTTCCCACCCCACCTTTTTTTTTTTTCTTTTTAAATCCATTTGTCTCTTGATTATTTACACTGCTTACATTCCTTACTTTTCATTTCTCCATATGCATGTATTCACCAACCATCTTCAGTTTGAGATCAGGCAGCTCAGAGCCCATCTGGCCCAGCAGGACCTGGATCTTGCTGCTGAACGTGAAGCAGCCATGCAGATACACCACGTATGGGGCAAGCAGGACAGGAGTTTTCAGGTCGTAGAAGGTTTGACGCCTGGGGAGTCAGACGATGAGGGCAGCCATAGAAACCCCAGGGAGCCACATGCCAGTGCAGGTGCGATATTGTTCTGAAAGCAGCGCTTGTTAGGATTACGTTGAAATCCTTGAAAATTGACTTTAAATGACAGATCACTTGAGTGAGTTATGAAAGATTAATCAAAAAATCGAAGATGGGTGCATCTAAAGCAACAGTTTGTGGTATTAGTAAATTTGAATACACACAGGTCTAAATGCAAATTTTGCTTGAGAAAGCAGCGTGAAAACAAACTGGCAGACAGATGCAGCATAAAGTATGCACATAAAAATGTGGAACAAAAAGTCTGAAACAAGGTAACATCAGGCAAACTGGATGCCAGAGCAGTGTACAGTTAATCTGGAGCAGTAGCCCTGGAGCTTCTTTGAGGCCAAGCTCTTAGCCCTTCATGCTCACACACAACAGCCATCTGACCGCAGGCGCTACGGGATGAATGCAAGGGCAAAAAAGCTTTTAGGATCTGACGAATCCTGGAGAAAACAAGCATGTTCTCTGACACTACGTCAGGCTGCTTAAGCTTCTGTCACGCCCCAATCATCTCTCCTATTGACCTCTTGTTGTGAGCCCAACTCAGGCAACTCAGAACAGGTACAGACTGCTCTGTGCATTGGGTCTTGTTTGGAGGGAGCGGGCTCCTGTCAACATCTGTTCCCCACCTGAAAATCACAATAGGGCACTAGGAGGTTCCTCGGTGACCACAATCTTACCCCAAGGGCATAGTGGCAAATCTGGCTCACAGAAACATGCAGGGCTTTCTACAGAAACATCATCACTGGGATAAGCACCGAGGCCACAGGGCTCAAGTCAAGTCTGACAAACTCAAATCCAGTGAAATTTATTTTGTACTTGTCAATATTTATGTCATCTCTTACATGCAGGGTGCCATTCAGCTATCAGGGGCCTCAGTGAACCTGTCACAGGACTGATGAGTTAAATGTATATTTAACCCTTTATTGTTCAATCTGAGAAAAAAAGCCATGAATAAAGTTTCTTTGCATGTTTATGTTTTGAACAATAGTAATTAAAAGAATCAATATTTTTAGTGATAACAGATAATAATATAGTAACAGGAGTTAAACAGTCAAGACATGGCTAAGTAATGTTTTAACAAACTCTTACTCTGGATATTACACACCCAAGTGGTAAAGATAGCGTGTTAACTTTCACAAATGAAAATTTTGCTCTACCAACGGCAGAGCACACAGTTAACAGGTAAAGTGCATTGTGCTAATAATAACTCTCTTTAGACTCAGTTATTTTCACATGAGGGGTGGGTAGACAACTCAATCTGAACAGCTCCCAAGATGTTATGCTCAAGATGTTTCCATTTAAAACAAGTAGTGTTAGATGCTGAGGGAGCATTGTGCTTATGGAGCTCTCGCTGCTGAAATATCCCTTCAACAACAGCAGATTTGTTTGCACAGAGACAGAAAAGCATGTTCTACTGAATGAGACACTTTGTGTTACCCAGCAGAACCAGTGAAACTCATATCAGACTACAAGAGGCTGCCATGTTTTTAGATCTGTAAGATTAATGTCAGTACAGGGGGAACCTTTTATGTGTGTATTGTTCTCATTCTGCTTAGCTTGGTCTTTCACACAAAAGTGTCTACATTTGAGGCAAATTAATATGTTGAACAAATGTATATTTAGATCAGCTGATTACAAATGAGCAAAGCTCAAGGGATCACCTGTCTTATTAACATCCATTGTTTTAGAGACATAATTTCTGGTATCTCTATTTTGGCCGCAGGGTCTGCCCCCGCCATTTCACCTGTGGTGTAGAACTAATGCTTCTCCCATTAAAATTACACATTAGATTTGAACTAAGAGGACCTCAGCATGTCACCTCTTCTTGTCCACCGTCAGATGACAGCCCAGTAACTTGAGTGTTATAGATAGAAGAGAAGAGCCTCTTATGTATTCTGGACAGCCCATTCTTTTTCCTTAAAACTCATGTGTTATTAATTGTGGAGTGATTGTCTCAGTTGTGTTTTAGTGAGTGCAATGCTTCCTCTCCCGGGGTGGCTCATGGATTAATATTTTAGACTGAAAAATAAATGAAATTACCCATCAGAGTCTGCTGCATGTCCCACGGGACAGGGGCTAGCACTCAGGGTACTCTGGGCTCGCACTCAGCCAGCGAACAGTGAGCTCAAGACCAATCAAGCGAGCAGAAGAGCATAGCAGATCACAGCCATTCGCTATGCACATTGAGGACAGCCAGGCTGCAGGGATCAGAGTCCGAACAAAGAGCTCCTAGCTTCTTTTGCCCCAACCCCACCCTCCCCCAGTTTAGTTCTCTTGCACTAAGGTGCAGCTAATGTACAATGGAGGAGTGTGTGCATGATCCTGACCACTTCCCTTTGAAGCATCCATGGCCTGGGGCACAAGTCCTTTCTGTCAATATTATGTTGTAAACATAAGAGATATATTCCATTTGAACTCACTTGTGCTGTGATTACTGAAATGGACCCACAGTACAGAAGAAAAGGTGTGAAATTGAATTATTTGCAATCAAAGAGTATTTTTCATGTGTATATGTTAATTTGTATTTAAGTTAAATTACTATGTCTTGTCCATTGCATCAGAATTTTCAAAAGATGTCAACAGTATTCAGTGACAATATGGTTAATATATCATTCAAATTTGCATAATTGGTCATAACAGCTGATCTGGAGATCACACAAAACAAGATTTACTAAGATTAATCAAACATGGAAATGGATGAAGCACGTGTGAATGTTTGACTTGGAGCATAAAGTCGTGGTATGAAGAAAAGCAGAAACAAGTGCTTAAGAGAGAGAATTATGAAGTATTACAAAAATAATGGTCCCAGTGCCTTTTCTTTAGTTATGTTCTGGTATTTTTGTTTTAAAAAATAAAAATACAGCAATAATCCTAATCATGATCATACTCATATGATTTGTGTATATATGTGTCTATATATCTAAATCAGATCCAGTTGTGCGTGATGACATGAACAACTACATCAGTCAATATTACAGTGAAGCCAGCAGTGGTAAGTAATTATAACACTGAATATTTATGCTGCTTCATAAAAACTTCAGATAAAAGTCTTTTTTACTTGTTTAGAAACAGTTGCATGTCTTTGGACAAAACTTGATCAATTAATAAAAAAAAATCACTCATAAAACACATTTTGTGTACCATCACCCCAGAATAATCTGTTTGATAAGCATTTAAAGGTGAGTTTTTTTTGCTTGACAACATCTTAAATGTAACATTTCTTGTTAAATAGTTACTTTCTTGACCGGCTGTGTGACTGTGTTTTTTTTTTTTTTTTACCCCTCCATCCTAAACGTGATTGGCCGTTAAGATGCTGGAGCATCTGGCCTTGGGACCCGGGTCATCACCACAGCAGCAATCGATGTCCACCTCCCCACCAGTACAAACCCTGTCCAGTCAAATCCAATGCTTGCTATGGAACGGGTGGGCAGTGCTGTGAGTGACGCCTCCACCAGCATATCACGGTCTGGTGGTAGCCTGACAGCCCGCCCTCACAGCCTAAGCACCCACACTCCAGGCTCATCCATGACAGACTGCAGTAGCAGCACGGCTCAGGACCTCAGTCTGAGCTACAGCTCCCATCACTGTTGCCCTCCTTCCTTCTCAGGCCAGGACCCCTGCAGGGACCCCAGCATGGTAGTACAGGAGCTACTCTCCTCCCTCTCTGAAGACTCTTGCCTTGCTCAAAAGGGCCTGGTGGTAGACCCCGTCAACCTTAAGCTTCCCAGTCCTACTGGCTCAGAGAATGCCAGTCCTGAGCTGGAAAACAGAATAAACATCTTTAATCGCAGGAACCAAGAGGAAAGACGAGGCCGTGGGAGAGGATGTGTTCTGCTGCAGACCAAGCCACTAATCCACTTGCAGGGCAGCACCACTGAGCCATCTTTGGAGGAGAAGTACCGACTTCTCGGCCCATCTGACTCACCTTTGGGGAATATGCCCGACACATAGTCTACATTTACACAGAAACAGGACATTTTTTCTTCTCTTTTTACTGCCATCCTTATTGGCAATATTTGTTCTCTTGTGACAAGTCCAACCTCATGAGAGGGACCACATTAGATATAAAAAAAAAAAAAGGATTTTTCTGTTGCTGCGTAAATCCAGTCTTAGCCAATACAGAGCAAGCTTAAGCTGTAGCTTCCAGCTAGGAGAAATGACTACAGGAATCCTGAGGCCCTTTGCCATACTGTCCAACCTCTTCTGTTCCCGCTTAATTGATTTTTGAAATCAGATAAGCCTGGATATAGCACAACAAAGACTAAAATATCCCAGTCATGGGAATCGTATGTGTTCTTGGACACAGTTTTCATCAGGAATTCTCACTTTGAACAGGTCAGAAATGCACTGAACTTCACAAGAATTAAAACCAGCAAAGGGCCATTCAAGCCTATAGTGAACTAGAACAGAAATGCTGATAAAATTTCAAGCTGTTAAATAAGCATTTTCTATTGCTTTTTCTCATATCTTCTTTATTTTCATTTTCTATGATCAATATTAAATGATCAACATGCTGTTCTTTGCACAAACAGCCACAGGGTACATATAACACAGGACTAACCATTCAAATGATCCCTTTTCTTTCTTCTTTTTTCCCCCTTCGCCTTTCTGTCACCAGTTTGTTTGATTTGAAACCATGAAACATGATCAAAACCTTCTAAATAGCTTTTTTGTTTGTTTGTTTGTTTTAAAAACTATTTGTATGGGTATATTTGTGTGGACTGAATAAAAAGGCATCTGAATGGACTCTACATATGAGACTAGACCGGAGTGCTTGTAGCATGAACCTTTAAAAGATGTGTGCCATACATGGCCAGCAAATTTCTTTGCACTTTAATGTTTACAGACACTTTTGTAAACTTGATATGGAGGAATTGTTGCCAAATTGAGGTCTTGTTATCTGAATAAAACAGCGAAAATAAAAGGTGGTATTTCCTTAACTGCTCATAGATTTCTGACTCTGGTTGGGGCATCATGTTATGGTATTTAAAACTGTATCAAAGACACAGTGGGTAAATAATTTTTAAGCCTTTTAATAAGACTTCGTTAGAAAATATTCTTCTCACAGGCTCTTCATGGGACACTCCACTGTGTATTGTACAGCATTATTTCATTAGCATCATCTTCTTAGTTGCGTTTGATTATAAAACTCTAAATTATTTAGGGTTATTAGCATTAAACTTGTCACAACAGCCACTGATTGGTGAAATCACTGCACTGTATGACACTGGATGTCATGACAACAACCCTCCCCCCTTTAATTACCCTCTCATATCATTAATTCAGAGGATAAAACTGCTGTACCATTTTGTTGCTTGTCAAATGTTTACAACTATCCAGAGAATATTTTAATTGTTAATAACAATTATATTACAGTTGTAACAATTAAGTTATCAACACAAATTTGAACTGTATTTTTTTTTAAAAATGTATTGTTAACCATTGAGCATCTTAAAATTTTAGCTTTAACACAGAATCAAAAACAACTTTAAACAATTTAACTAATTTATTTATTGACTTTGAAAATACTGCAGCTAGAAAGAAGCACACCAGTTCTCCCTCTTCGCGTGCAACCTGTAGATGTCCATCATTTTGCTAATGTTTGTTATAATTAATATAGTAGAAGTGAGGACTGTTAAGGCACTAAACCTCCAATTTACATTCATACAATGTTATAATAAAGGAGAAACAATGTGTACAAAGTACAAAGTGTTGTATTTGTATAATTTGCATAACTATGTCCTTTGTTCTCTGAATAGAAAAATAGCATTCAATTATTATCAATTATAAACAGTGTAAGTAGGAATATGTTTAAAATCTGAGGTAAAAGAATCATTAGAGTAGAAATGACAGATGAACAAATATTATCCACATAGTCATTTAACTTTTATATTTATATCTTACTGTTGCATTTATCTCATGTTTAGATTGGCCATGGCTTCAAAATACTAAGACTAGTTTAAAACAGTTGCAAACTTTATCATTCTTTAATCATTACTATCTGTCAGTATCGTAATTGTTTTGATAAAAAAAAAATTGTAAAACCATAACAAGTCAAAATAAAAGGGCTGATAAAAAAAAAACAACATAATTTTCTACATAAAATGTTGCTCAAAATAGTTTTAACTTAGTCACTTACCGGTAATTTTTTTCTGCTTTTAAAAGCATATATCAGGCATGTAAACTTAATGAGACATTTAAATTTTTAAGCAAAAAAGAAGCAAGAGAGAGAGAGAGAGAGAGAGAGAGAGAAAGAGAAGTTAAGACAGAAAATTAAACAGCTGACATGTAAGTTGATAACCCATATCTGAAACCTACTAGCTATTACTAGACCAATCTCATTTACAAAGAAACAACAGTGCCTATTGCATGCCATGCTACAAGTAAATAAATAATGATCTCCTTGGCTCTTTACTCACACAAAAGAATCCTGTTGAATATGGGTGCCAAACCCTGGGTTGGCCCCTATCTATCATAATCGCCTTTGTATTAATGTATCAAGTGGAGGTTTAGTACCTCTATTCTAAGCCCTTTTCAAAGCAGCCAGCCATGACAAAGAAGAATAAGACTGAGTTCCTAATGCCCTTTTTTCTACTAAAAGGTATATTAAAGTTTGCCTAAATGGTTCACATTGCCATTACCCATCATACCCTTCAGTCTGGGTTAACAATGAGATTCTGACAGGTATGATGTACTGTGAGGACCTTTAGGAGACATGCTAAAGAGTAAATTACTTTTGGGACCTCTCCAATGAAATCAGAGGTACAGTCCCTGTCACACTCACAGGAAGATAAGTGAATTAACAGTGACCATTAGATTCTTAATAATTTAAATGTTTTAATAATGGCACGGAGGGAGTCACTTTAACAGCATTAACATTACATGATCATTGTTTTCATTTTAATTAGCAGAGAAAACCAACAGCTAGCAAAATAAGATTTACATTTGTCTTTTTTTGAGTGGTAAAAATTTGGGGAAAAAAATGGTTTAGGTATGAGCTCATATTTGGTGGTATTCTTAGCTGTAAAAATTGGCCTACACATGCAAAATATGTGCATCTCAAAAATCGTACTTACAGAGTATTTTCACCAAACTTTATATAAACACTCTATCAGCTCTGTGGAGTTTTATGGTATTTTTGGTCTTATTAGTGTTGATTTGTTGGTCTTATTAGTATTGATTTATTCCTAATGTTTTAATAGAGTTAGCCACTGCAGTAGGGAAAAATCTTTAAGAAAGGAAAATATTTCCTTTTGGTTTTGGTGGAGACAACTAACACAAATTATATACAAATCCTGTCTTTGTCCAGTATCCCTTTTATTTGTTTTTCATAATGTTACAATTATAATATTATTCATGCATCTAAGAATAGAATTGCGTAGAAATAGACTTTTCAGTTTTAGCCATATTGTTTTTTCTGAATGTTACTGAGATTTTTTCAGATTTCTTTTCTTTAGTTATTTAATCTAAATCATCAAGAGGAGTGTGAAATCACTGCAGTCAAGCATTTGAAATATTTTGTTTCACTAAACATAGTTGAAGCGACATCTGTGAGTCGAGTGTTTTGCTATTTGCATGGAGGGAATCCTTATAAAATCACTATGAAGGCATACAGGTACAGCAGTAAAAACAAGGGGGAGGAAGGGGAACTGAAGTTATAGGAGCAATTATTTTAGTTTATTTTCAACTCAGTGTACATTACAGCTTTCCATACTGAAAAAATCATTTGTTGACTGGAAAATAAAACTATTATACATTTAATGTTATTTTAAAAAGATGTTTAAATGATCCAATAAAAAAAATAAAAACGATTGCAACATGTGCTAAAATCTTTTCTTTATCATGCAACCAATAATTATCTTGATTATTTCAAAGATTTTTTTGCATTTTCCTGTACAAAGTCTGGTCCATGAAATTTATATTGGCATAAATTTAAGATAACTCATTCAATGAATTTAAAAAAAAAAAAAAAAAAAAAAAGAATATTTAAAAGAAATCATGAACATTTTTTACAGAGGAATTTAGTGATTTCTGTTGAAAGTAACAGGGGTTCTTTTTATTACTCAGATTTATTATAAAGTGTGTTGTAAAGATTTTAAACACAACTTAATGACAGACACCAAGCAGCCGGGTATATAAATGAAAATGTCTCATTGAGAACAAATAGATGTGGGGACTAGGACGGCATTACTGCTGTGGTCTGACAGATTCAGAACACTTCTCACGCAGGACACTCCTTCATGAGGCTCTGAAGCAGGAGAAAAATACAAATAAATTATAAATCATTTTTTAAAAAGCTTCCCACGTTTTCTGTTTGAAACATACTTCTTAAGTGCTCAGGATCCAAAGGTTCGCCTGGTGGAAGAAATCCACTCAAGAGACTGTTGTCATGGCTACAGAAGACTTTTCTCTTTCTTTCTTCCTTTCTTTCTTTCACATTTCCTTAAAGCAGTTTTCCTTGGGTACCCTCCTCTAAGATGCTTGTTGTGCATATGTATATATTTTTTTAAAAAAGCGGGTCAACAAACAAAAGAGCAGAGAAATACTAGTAAGATGAACCACTAAGTGATCAAAATAAATCACTTCAATCCTCTGGGGGTATATTATTAATTATTTAATAGTATATTTTAAAATTATTGGCCAAATAAAGTTTAGAAAAACACTTAAATCTGATTTGACTTTTCAGGCTTTTAAATAAACAAAAAAGAGACAAAGAATAAAAGCTAACAAGCTGTATTCAATGGCCTCTGCATAATCAATCAGAAGAAGATGTATTCTAGTTAGTCATGTGATAAACACAGGGACACGAGTGCCTTAGTCCTCTGGGATACACAACACAACATCACTCTTTGAAACAAGCTACCAAACATCACAATTAATTCAGTAATCAAATGTGTAAGTATGTTGCTATGCATGACTGGCCAAAAGAGAGCCAAGAGAGAGAAAGTAACACATTTTTAAGTTGAAATCATAAATCTTTAGGAAAGTGCTCGATGTTTAAGCCTTTCTGAAATGCTTTGTAGGTCAAATAGCTTTATGTTTAATTCCTTTGTGCTGCTTCTGCCATGAATACAAAACACGCTGATTGCATCAGGTAAACAAATCAAGACTAATTTTCAGAGTACTGAACAACATTTCTATTTGAAACCTGTCAAAATGTAATTCTGGTCAGCTAGCATCCACTTTGTGGCATGTTTGAACCCCCCACCAAAACTAAGTTATGAGGTACTGATGGCTGATTTTTGTTTTCCAAAAGCACAAGTTTGTAAACAGGTTCCCAGCAGAACACATCAGATACTCTGCAGGACCTCTGGTTACTGGGGCACACACTGCCTTTTTGATCTAGTAGCCTTCAACTTTGTCTGATTTGGTACCCTCTGCTAAACCTCAATCTCTGTCCCAGCAAGAGCACAGGGTGTCTGCCAGCCCGTGCTGGGGCCCTGCAAGCATTTCCATCTGGTCTCTAGGGAGTCGCACATCAATTGCTCTCAGCTAAATGCACTCACATATGAATATTTCAGTACAATTTAATGTTTCAGCTACAGCCCCAAAGGAGCAGAGCATCAATTTGTGAACACAGTTCTCCTGGAGTTAAAAGCCAGGCCGGATAATACAGTATGAAAGGCGCTGTCAATCGAGAGGGTCTTTTTTTTTCACTTGAGAGAAAAAAAGCAGTTCCCTTTGCTTTTCAAAGTTTCCTCTGGAAACATGACCAAAGCAGCAGTAGGCAACTTTTGGTTCACCAGAGTCTGCAGTGGATTTGCCAAGTTGAGTTAGTTTTCCCACAGCTCTGCAGCTCAACATGCCCACACAAACACAAACACACACAGCTGGAGGAGGGTGTGGGTCAAAGACTCATGCACCTGCTGTTCTGTTGATAAAATACCCCAAAGTGATGCTGAAACCTCTTCCTTCACACTGAAATGCTTCCCTCAGGTGTAAGAACATGAGTGCTTTACAAAACAAGCAGATCACGACAGAACGTTTGTCAGCTGGTCAGTAAGCAGAATCCAACAGAGCACGAAGAGAAGGATGGAAGTCAGCACAGCCACAAAAACCATTTAAACTTGTCCACATGCAAAACACAATGATTTGACTTCATGCTAAAGACAAAACTAATTGATTTTATTGTCAATTTTCCATTTTCCATTTATTTGTTGGCCTTATTAAACTGTCATGCTTTATACTGCGGTCTCAGCGAGCTGAAAGTCTACAAATTTACCAAAGTTTTTTCCAGTTTTACATCCAACATTCTAAAAATGATAAATAAAGATAAATAAAAGTTTCAAATCCTCATATCAGAGAAACACTGATGTTTGAAAAATGACTCAAACATTACAACAATGATAAGAAATGCTTTCCATTTCACTGATATTAGTCAGCTCCACTGAAGTGAATGAAAAAAGCACAATATAGAAAAAAGTTGTTTAATGAATTTTCTAAATGTATACAACAATGGTCATGAAATCCGATTATACTGTCTTTTTTTTTTAACACAATGTATATTAAAATTTGCTGCAATTACTTTTAAGTATACAATAGATTGTAAATTTTTTTTTTTTAGACAAATGACTTGTAATATTGTCTAAATAGAGCTCATCTACATTATTAAAAAAAGAAAACATAAAGGATTGGTCAACAGTAAAAGAATAATGGATTGTTTTGCATTAAAAATTGTTTTAAACTCATTTACTTTCTGGTCAGTTATTGCAGTTTTTAGTTATTTAATTGTTTTGATTGATCTAAACAGAGATGCTATTTCCTCATTTAAGTGACACTGTCTCCTGTTAAAGTGGCTGAAAAATAACAACAGTCCCTCTCTGCGCTGACAAAAAGCAGATGATAGTAAAATACAAGATGCGTATTTGTAAAATAAAACAGGCGGCTGACAGTTACACTAATAAGGTAATAATGGCACAGGTTCTCCTGCATAACAATGCAGAGCTGCCCTAAGGCACCAATCAAAAATTAATTCTAATTATCATGTGAATAGTGCATTACCGCTGACGAATTATGAATTATAAATCTGCAACATGGTTCCCCTCTCAGTATGACCTCACTTGCATGTGGATGTAATTTTTCTTTCTTGCAGAAAACTTGTCACAAAATAAATAACTGCAGTTGAATGCATCATTACTGCAGTGACACTAAAAACAATCTAGGAAATATAACATTTTCAAAACAATATATTTATTTTTAAGCCTTAACCAAATGATTTGAAAATCTGTCTGATAACAGTTATTTACAACTTATTTATATAGTTGAATTACATTTAAAAAAAAAAAAAAATTTGTTTTAATTTTAGGTATGGCAGACTTTGGATGTGAGAGTGGACAAAAAGGACTTGAAGGCAAGTTTGCATGTTGCTCCACTGTCTATTGGGACTGGAAACAAAGTCCATGAAATAAAAACCTGTGTGACAATTTTGGGTTGGATGAGATTTAAACTGTGTTCTTTTGCAGTAAATCTTGATCTATGATGGCACAATCCAGCCTACTTTTGAGCCATTTTGAAAACGTTGTTTTGTAATTTCGCTTTTATTACAGTTTAGTGAAATTTAGAACACAGTCATGTTACAATCTGGAAAGGACAACAAAAGCTTTTGATCTTTTATTATAAGATGTCCATTTTTTGCATTGTGGATTTTATATATTTATATGTATATATATATATATATATATATATATATATATATATATATATATATATATATATATATATATATATATATATATATATATATATATATATACACACTATTGACAAAAAGTTAGGGATATTCAGCTTTTGGGTGAAATTTCACAACAAGCCTAAAATGCATTCAAACCTGTACAGGTGAACTTAATGTGATCTTCTCTAAGCTTTTAAATGCACATGTCCAACTGTTAAATGTTTCAATAAATTTTGCACAAGTTGCTGTTCTCTAACAAGGAGCTTAACGGCAAAAATCACGGCAGGTGTGTGATCCTTGAATTGACCAATAAATGTCCTGGTTCAATTAGAGCTGGTGTTTAAACAGTTGTCCTCATCATGCTGTTCACATTTAGACATCATGAGACCAAGACGACACCTAACAATGGAACAACAGTCCCTTGCCATTGCGATGCTTCAAACAGGACGTTCTCAGACAGAAGTGGCCACTGAGCTTGGAGTGTCACAGAGTGTCATCAGCAGGTTGCAACAGAGATATGGAGAGACTGGAAGAGTCACAGAAAGGCCTAGAAGTGGACGTCCTTTGGCCACATCCCGTGCTGATGACCGCTACATTGTGAACACTGCCCTGAGAAACCGGATGATGAATGCCACTCAACTCCAGGCACGTTTAAGAGAGGTAAGAGGCACCCAAGTGTCACGTCAGACCATTCGAAACCGTTTCCATCAGCGTGGTCTGCGTGCTAGACGACCTGCACGGGTACCTGACCACACCACCAGGCACAGGCATCATCGTCTTGCATGGGCCAGGGAGCATTTACGCTGGACGAGGAACCAGTGGGCCTCAGTGCTGTTCTCTGATGAAAGTCGATTCACACTGAGCAGAAATGATGGCCGGCAACGATGTTGGAGACGTCAGGGAGAGCGCTATGCATCAGCCACTGTTGTCACCAGGCGAGCTTTTGGTAGTGGCGGTGTTACAGTGTGGGCAGGGGTGTCCACTTGGTACAGAACTGCCCTACACTTTGTGAATGGTACAGTGACAAGCCCATACTACCTGAATAACATCATTAATCCAGTGATTGTGCCCCTACATGAACAGCACAGGCCTAATTTCATCTTCATGGACGACAATGCTCCTGCTCATCGAGGCCGCATCATCAGGGAACGGCTGTTGGAGACTGGTGTACCTCAAATGGAACGGCCTGCACTTTCTCCAGACCTGAATCCCATTGAAAACCTGTGGGATCAGCTGAGCCGTCGTGTAGAGGCTCGAAACCCTGCACCCCAGAACCTCAATGACCTGAGGGCTGCCCTTCAAGAAGAGTGGGATGCCATGCCTCAGCAGGCAATAAGTTGCCTTGTGAACAGCATGAGACGTCGTTGTCAAGCTGTAATTGATGCTCAAGGGCACATGACGAGATATTGAGACGTTCAAATTTTTTGTTGTGGTGTAACTACCATTGTTGTTACGTTTTGTGTTGAATGAATTTTTTGAGATGAGGAAATCAGTAGTGCATCCTTCTACTTAAATGTCTTACTTTTATGATATTATATCACTGTAGCATGAACATATTGCATTTTCCATAAATTTCACCTGAAAGCCAAATATCCCTAACTTTTTGTGAGTAGTGTATATGTGTGTGTGTGTATATATATATATTCATTCATTTCCGAACCGCTTATTCCAATTCAGGGTCGCGGGGAAGCTGGAGCCTATCCCAGCCGGCTTTGGGCGACAGGCAGGGTACACCCTGGGCAGCTCGCCAGTCCATCGCAGGGTATATATTTATATATATATATATATATATATATATATATATATATATATATATATATATATATATATATATATATATATATATATATATATATGTATAATTTTTTTACACTTTTTTTGGTATATTTGTTTTTATTAATGTTGTTAGTAATGCGAAATGTGAAACACGCAGGGGGTTGAGGGTAAGGGGGAAACAAGGGGTGGGTGAGAGGGGGAGACCCAATGCTACAGCAGATGTACACAAACTGGCACAGATTCAACTGAAGCATGGGGAGTTTCAGTGAATGGTTCTTGTAAACCATATCTGACAATAAAGGCAAAGTGCCATAGAACCGTAAAACCTTGGAGAGACAACAAGCCACTGAGAAAGGTTCAGTTATTTGGCCCATAAATGCACACTTGAATTCTAAACATGCACATTTGTCTCTTGCCAAAGTTTAAGTGGATTAGTTCAGTCATACATATATATTTCATGCAGTTAATGGGCCCGATCAAACTGTGATTAGAGGTTCTTCTGGGACTCCTTCACGCCACAAGTGACATCTATAGATGGACCGCATCAAACAGTTATTACCAGACCACAAACAGTGATGCTGCAGATGATAATTCCTATCAATGCATATTTTATGAATGAATGAATAAAATGCTCATAATTTCATATTTGATCATCAAATTTAGCCAAATATTAAGCTCAAATAATGCATTGCCCGAAATTCATTAGTATTGCTACAGCACAAAGAGAAATGCTTCTTTGTTGTTGTTTATAGCACTGAAGGCATTTACCTCATCATAAGTCTCATCAGCTTATTTGATGCCATATCCAAGCTAAGAAGCTTGAGAAAGCCGAACATATTTTATAAAGTTCGGTGGTTGTGACAACAAATAAAAATACAGAAAAACAGATTAACCTAGTTTAAAAGAATAAAAAATGATGTAAAATGTCAATATATAATACTTTGACATCAATAAGTAAGATGCAGGGCTTCCTGAGGATCAGGGTATGATTCATTGCGTCCAATATATTGTTCTAATGCTGTGCAAAATTAAACATAAGAATGCCTTGGAATAAAGATCAACATGATCTGTGAAAATATTTAAAAACCAAATTGATCACTTAAACTGCTATTGCTAACAAAACCCCTGAAAATGCAATACTGTATACAAAATGTTAAAAACAGAATCTTTAAATGGACATAACCAGTTAACCAGTGTGATTTATATTCTCACATGTATCAAAATCTATGTATCTGAATATGGAGCATGTTTCCATCTGTTCCAACAAACAAGTAGAAAGGTATCTTTTCTACTAAACTTATTTATATTGCAACTGTATTATAGGAGTAAAACATGCAGTAAAAGAACCAAGTGAGATGTTTTCCCTTAAAATGACAGAAAAAATATGTAATTTAAAATTGTCTCCATGTACTTGCAACTCTAACAATATATTAATTTCCTGAAAATCAAGCTTTCATACTGGCAATCTTGACTTTTGCAGAAATGTCCATTATTCCCACTGATAGCTTACATGGGACTTTACTCAGCCTTAGAAGCTATAAAAAAAATCTTGGAATAAGAAATAGTTCATTATTCCTTAAAACATGATGAATGGGAAGAGCAGTAAAATGATGTACCATATTTGCAGATTTGCAACAATGAAATTTGCAATTTAGTGCAAACGCATGTACTGATAATGTCTGAAATGCTGGTAAATCTTAGGGAGTTCTGGTATTATCCAATATTTACTATAAATAATATTACATTCTTGGCTTCCATTTTAATTAATTCTTGCATTCAGTATTCTTTCTTTTTTTTTTTTTTTTTTTAAAATAAATAGGTCTACCAACCACAGAGCAGCAGCTATGTATGAATTTAGTTTTAAGTGTGGATTAGGCCTACCTGTGCTCAGACAGCACTTACAGTCAGATACTCCCACATTTTGCTGTTGCCATGTGGTTTTACTCTGCCATAACAAGTGTAGTTCAGCGAGGATTATAACATTGAAATAATAAATCAGCATATGTTACAAACTAGAAACAAAAAAAACATATCAGTAAATTTTTGTATGAAGTAGTCTACTTCAGTAAGAAAACCACATGACATCTATTATATGATTCAAATTAAGTTTATGACATCAGATTCATCAAATGGTAATACTTGTGAGACTAATAATTTAAAATGATCTTTCTTGAAGTTGTGACGTAAAATAAACGTTCCATTGTTGAACTGTATATATTTTACAAGCAGTGCATAATTTGATTAACTAAAGTACATTAAAAATGTATTCTAATATTTTAAGATGTTACTTACATTTCAAGGCTGAATGCAGGTAAACAGCCTTGTTTTGTTCTGATTTCACCATGAAGTATCACCAAGGTGCTGGTAATCACTAATAACGTTATCCATATATTCAGAAGAATATATGCACAATCATAAATAAACTGTATTAACATATTTCCACTCAAAAACCTGCACAAATGATATGTTTATTGATACATGGCAGCCCTGCAAACATGACAGCAAACCAAGGACTATCCTGACCACAGTCTAGGATTTCCTGATATGATACACATTGGTTAAGAAGAAAAACAACTTCCTCTATTTTCCCAGCATAGTTATATAAGTTGCTGCTGCTGCAAATGAAGACATGAAGCCAAAGAAAAATGCAAAAAACATCTTTTGCGATATGTGGTCTACACTTTCTTCGAAGATAAACAGAATATATTCATAAAATCTATCTAATACTACAGTGCCATAAATAAGTCTGAGGACATGGGAAGGAACAAGACACGCCTAGTCTAACTAGGTCTAAGTCAACTAAGTCAATGCAGCAGGGATAGATAATGAAGAACATTTTTATTCATAGACTTATTTATTTTAGTTCTTCCCTGATATCCTAAGTATATGTTAAATGCATATTTCTGTAAATATAAATGCCTTGACAAACAGCCCATCAATGATAATTCTTTGTACTTTATTGATGTATATTAGCTTTATTTGTGTTTTGGGGAAGTAATTAATTGGTGAATTGCTTATTCATTTATTAATCAATTGAGAAATTAATATTCTAATTTATTTTTACTTCTGTTTTGATGTACAGACTTTAATACATTTCTCTTGTTCTACGGCGTATTTCTCATTTCAACAACCAGTTCATGTCCCATCTTTTGTGAATGCAATTCTAGTTCAGATCCAGTAGATGGCGTTGCTCTCGAGTAGATGATAACACTGTCCCAGCACGACATCTTTTTAAATCTCCTTAAATATGCTGAATTAATAAGAAAAAAATAACAGCTGTAAGAACGGATTGTTTCAGTCTTGATACAAATTTTGACTAAACAATAAAGGCAACAATTTTTACTGTTTCTTTCTTTTACAAACTAAAAAGCAACCGTGCTACTGCCTTTTCATAAAACATTACTTTTCTGTCTAAGACGTGGGAAAAATAACTGGTATTTTATTTTATGTAGACCAACCACTGTGCTGCACGAGGGAAGCAAAACAGTCAAACAAAATTAAAAAAAAAGAAAAAAAGAAATAAAGCAAAAAACGAAGGGGTGTTTTACCTGTGTGCACAAAAATCCAATGAATGTAATATTAGAACTAATGTGATCAATTAATGAAACATCTTAAACGCACTGAGTTTATGATTTGTTAAGTAATCACGATTGTCACTTTGCCACTTTCATTCGAGTTTACAATTTTGGGATTTTTTAAATGACAAATGATTTAGATATTGATGAAAATTATGTAACTTATTTTACAAACACAATTTCCTTTGTTGTTTGTAGAACTTTTAATGTTTATCTTTCTTATAGATAACAAAATATCAACATTTGCATTCTTCGACATTTGCCATGCATCCACATCAAGGTGTTTTTTCTTCTCTGTGCAGAAGCGCAGTGGGACGATTGGAGAGTCCGGTGTTGGCGTAATGACGTCAAAGGGCAGCGTGTGTGTGAGCCTGTAGCCTCTTCGGTCCCCTCCGGTCCGGAGAGACACAACTTATCAGAGAGGAAGCCGAAGGGCCAGACATCTCCTCACATCTTTTTCTGCATGTACAACAACCCTCTTTATCCTTCCTGTATGGTGGATATTATTTTCAGCTCTTCTTTCTTGGGTGATATGGGGGATCATTCCAAAAGTAAGTAGGCTAGGCTACGCCGAAGTGTTCGGTAGAGTTTTAAGTGGCGGATTTTGTGTCCGTCGCAGTGTCATTCTGTGGTGGGATATATGATAGGATGTATTCAGCGGTGCATCGATTAATAGAACGATTTTCTTTAAAGATGTGCAAATTTGCGGACTATTACTTCCATGGTTGTGCACTTTTGGTGAGCTTTGATGAAACGAAACATGTCAGTGTTTTTGCTTCATGACTATTGGCAAAAGCAAGCAGCTGTTATATAATAGCTGTGCAAAAAGTGCAGTTCTCTGGAAAAAAAAATGTAGAGGACAAAATATTGACAATGAGTAAAATACTAAATAGCCTACCACAGCTGTGATGTCAATTCTGCGTTGTCAGTCTGTGGTTACAAAGCTGTGGGTTCTTTGCAGAGAAGCCAGGATTCGCGATGTGTGTAGGATGTGGAAGTCAGATCCATGATCAGTACATACTGAGAGTCTCCCCCGACCTGGAGTGGCATGAAGCCTGCTTGAAGTGTTCAGAGTGCAGCCAGCACCTGGATGAGACCTGCACTTGTTTCGTCCGGGACGGCAAAACCTATTGCAAACGAGATTATGTAAGGTACGAGCTTGATGATATTTTATCTCAAGATGATTCACATTAGTTGTTGTAGCCATATAACTTAAGTCAATTGTTAACAAAAAAAAAAAAAAGAAAGAAAATTGATAATGAAATTTTTTAAGTAAAGCAAAAGGGCATGACGGAAGAAAAACTTCAATTTTAAGGACAATGTAAGGAAAAGCAAAAGCAAAATAAATATTCACACAACTATATTTCTTATCCTTAATCTAGATAAAATTAAAGCTTACAACTCCGTCTTTTTTTTAGCTGAATGTTTGCTCTGTAATGCCATTAATTTCCCCCAGATTTTAAATTCTCCAAACGACGTTCAATTTTGCAGGCTGTTTGGAATAAAATGCGCAAAATGCAACCTGGGATTCAGCAGCAACGATTTAGTTATGAGGGCTCGGGATAACGTGTACCACATCGAGTGCTTTCGGTGCTCGGTGTGCAGCAGACAACTGCTGCCGGGGGACGAATTCTCTCTGCGGGAAGAGGAGCTGCTGTGCCGGGCGGACCACAGCCTGTTGCTAGAGAGGAGCTCCGCTGGAAGCCCCATCAGCCCCGGACACATCCACTCCAACAGACCGTTGCACCTGGCAGGTCAGAATATTATTATTATTATTATTATTATTATTATTATTATTATTATTAGTAGTAGTAGTAGTAGTACTAGTAGTAGTAGTAGTAGTATTATTAAGGGCCAGATAAAAAAACGTCTGACCAATCAAAACTTTTTCTTTTTTTTTTCTTTTTTTTTTTACTGTAGAAAAGTATTTTCTATATGCTGGGTTATTTTTTGTCCAGCCTCAACATTGAGATAATTTATCTCTGCCATTTGTTTAGCCGGGCTTGGTGTGTGCGTGCACCTCGACCTCTCTTTAGGCTAATTTCATAATTGATCTCATTAGTGGTAACCTGCTCTGCTGCCATTATCTAAATAATCTGGTATTTGAGTCGTGGTTGTGACAGCGTGTGTAGGCCCATGTCCGCATGTTTGTGTGTGTGGAAAGTCATCTTGCCTAAGAAAGGAAAGCGCGAGTAATGTCCACCAACTTCCTGCTTGAGGTCAAATTGATTGAGGTTGCACAGCTCAATGCATTTCCACAGGACTCAAACGAACAATCTCACATGAAAACATTTCCCAGCCGCGTTTTTCTCATTTTAAATGGGAAAAAAAGACACCGATAAGCATTAAATGTGATAACTCAACAATGCAAGATGGGCCTTTAGGATATTTTGGGAAAGTATTGGAAACTGTTGGGTTTATGGATGATAAAGTGAACTATGGGGTAGGCCTAAATTAATTTATATATAACCTATATATTTAAAGTTCACATAGGCTATAGGCTGATTTAGTTATAGGCCTATATGTGGGATTTTACCTTGGCCGAGCCCTTCCAGGAAGATGTAACAAACTGCAATTTTGCAATTTGAGATGACTGGGCTGCACAGAGCAATAAAGTATTTTCTGACGGGCTTTTCTTCCCTCCGTCCTCAGCAGACCCCGTGGCAGTGCGGCAGGCTCCGCATCGGAACCACGTCCACAAGCAGTCGGAAAAGACCACACGAGTGAGGACGGTCCTGAACGAGAAGCAGCTCCACACGTTGCGGACCTGCTATAACGCCAATCCGAGGCCGGATGCTCTCATGAAGGAGCAGCTGGTGGAGATGACTGGCCTGAGTCCCAGGGTGATCCGGGTGTGGTTCCAGAACAAGCGCTGCAAGGACAAAAAAAAATCCCTCCTCATGAAGCAGCTCCAGCAGCAGCACAGTGATAAGACTGTAAGCATCTTCGTAAGTTTGGCTACTTCATTACTCTCCTTTTACGCTCATTTGTTTAGAATCGTGTCGGGGTCAAATGTGTTTATAGGCCATATATATATATATATATATATATATGTAGTGTGTATATATATATATATATATATATATATATATATATATATATATATATATATATATATATATGTATATATATATATATATATATATATATATATATATATATATATATATATATATATATATATATATATATATATATATATATAAATGTAGTGTGTGTGTGCTTGTGTGTGTGTGTGCGTGCGTGTGTTTGATTGAGCCTGTTATCTTCATGAAACATAATCCTTCCTGACTTGGTTTTTGTTCTTATAGGCAGAGGGTTTGACTTGCGACTTATACTTATTTATTTATTTAGTTTTTACTTGTAGTGACTTGTAAACTTTCGTAGGCTATTCACTGACACTGAAGCGCTATACAACCTTTCCAGTTAGCTTCACAGCTATGCTTTATTCAAACTTCACTACAATAAATTATGAATAAACTGCTTCGGCTTCAGTTGCTTGACATGAAAAGTAAAGAGTGTTCCCTGCAAATATCGGCTGTTTTTTTTTGTTGTTTTTTTTTTGTACTAAGATTCTGATCAGCCTTTTTCTCCACACCAGAAAAGGGGGTATTCCTCCTTTTTTCTTTCTTTTTTTTTTTTTTTTAAAACCAAACATTTAGAAGGATTTTGCATTTAAATTTATCATTGGAAACAAGCAAGACAATATCGTCCTTGCAGAGTACAGATATCCTTTTTCCTCTTCTTTTCAAAGGTATAATCTTTTATGTTCTCAGAACTTACAAGGCCTCACGGGAACACCTCTTGTAGCCGGAAGTCCTATCCGGCATGAAAGCACTGTGCAGGGAAACCCAGTGGAGGTTCAGACCTACCAGCCTCCGTGGAAAGCCCTGAGTGAATTTGCCCTGCAGAGCGACTTGGACCAGCCAGCCTTTCAACAACTGGTGTGTTTTCACCGCGAACTGACCCCGATGTTGCAGAAATGCATCTATCTATCTATCTATCTATCTATCTATCTATCTATCTATCTATCTATCTATCTATCTCGCTCATTGTATTTTTCCAACAAATCGGAAAGCTGAAGTATTAATACAAACAGCAGTTTCCAAAGTGAAAGCAGCAGATCTGATCCGTTGTCCCCCCCCCCCCCCCCCCCTTTCAGGTGTCCTTCTCTGAATCGGGCTCTCTCGGGAACTCCTCGGGCAGCGACGTGACTTCTTTGTCCTCTCAGTTACCGGACACTCCGAACAGTATGGTACCCAGTCCGGTGGAGACGTGAAACGGGGCCACGCGGACCTAATAGTGGTCTCCCACACTACCACCCCCTCACCCGCTCCTATCCCTTCACCACCGCCAAATCCACCGCCTCCTGCAAGGACAATTTGCAGCATGATCCCGGTCGCCCCTCCACCTCCCACCTTCCCCCCCACACCCCGCATGTGACCAGCTCATCACATCGCCCAAACAACAAGGAGAGCCCTTATTTTTCTTTTATTTCTTGCTTGACATGGAGGAGATGACAAAACCAAGAAAGCACCAATTGATTTTTTTTATGTTCTTTAATTTTTCTTTTTTTTACATCTCTTTGACAAAAAGACTAGCAGAACAATTGATGCATGACTTGATATGGAGAACAAGTTGTACAGAAGACCTCCCGATGGATATACTACAAGATACCTTCACTCAGAAACAATTGGAAACATTTACATTGATGCAGATGAACTTTCTGCTGTTTCAGTGTAATCATATTGTGTCTTGTTTCTTTGACATGAGAATTTTTTTGATACATGAATTACGTTGTCGAGTCCAGTTTACTCTTTGTCTTAAGGTCAGAGCATGATAATCTGCAAAGTATTGGTGTTGTAAAATACTTATTCTTAAGGGCAGGATACAGGTTGTTTGAGCTTCTCGAACAAAAAGTAAATTATTGTTATATTATTTATTGTTAGGAAAGCGATTCGTTAAGGGATTATTAACAAATAAAAAAAAAAACTGAATACATCAGGTGTTTTTGTGACCGATCTCTGTACAGACGCGTTTAAAGTCAATTTTCTCTGAAATTTCATCACAGTCTTATTTAGTTAGAAAATACAGATCCAAACTGAACAAGAATTTTTAAACTTTCCTTTTTCTTTTTGCACAGTACTTAAAAAGGGTGGGGGGTGTCCGCTTTTCACTATTTGACAGCCATATTCACTGTTCAATCCAAAATAAGGGAAAGTGACTCCTTCTGACACTCAGTAATTTCTCATCTCAAGACAAAGACAAATCGTCTTCTTAGGTCATGTTTGTGGGGTGGTCTCTCGAGGTAAAACGAGTATTACAAGCATTGCATTGCATTTCTCTTGCGCTGAATATGTTGTCTGTCTTGTTTCACCAACATGAAAGTGGCCCAAAAGCTTACGGCTCTCGTGCCTTATCGCCCCACTGCATCTCGCCGTGTTTTGCCTTCGGTTATATGACAGGAATGGGCCCAATGGTCATTTACTATCTTGGGGGCAAAAATCTGATGTAAATTGTGCTCAGTCCAGTTCCTCTGGTTGGGCCACAAGCTGGTCTAGACAGCGAGCAGGGATCGGCGACCCCTTATCTAGTCCTGGCATCACCTGCAAGCGATACACTGACTGAAGCCACAACAAACTAAACACCCCCACCTTAGACATACACAGAGCCCATCAGAAAAGACCCTCGTGACTGAGAGTAGCTCGTAAAGGGTCACTTCACCTCTTCGGTTTATTTTCTTTGGCTGAATTGCGTTATTGCCAACGGGTCAGTCGACAGGCCATTTCAGACTAAATCCAACGACCTCCTCCCTGCTGTGTAAAAAAACAAAAGAAAGTCGTGGAAGCAAATAAAATCTGTAGATAATACCTCCTCTTGTTTTAATTTTATTTACCTTTTCCCTCAATATGCTCATTTTCTAAACATTTATTTAGTGTGAGAGTAATGTGAGATTACAAATGTCATGCAGTTTTCTCGTTTTTTTTTCCTGCCTTTCTTTTTGAGAAACATTTACCCCATTTATATATATATATAAAAAGTGAACATAAAAAGTCAACGAACCAAATACTTGAGATGTTTTTACGTTTGCACAGTGGCATTTTCACCATTGTTGTTTTTAGTGTAGTGTCAATCGGAAGATTGAATGACAAAAGACAGATAATAGATTTGTAATTGAGCTATTTCAAATAAGATACGCAAACAATGTGTGCAGATTAAGATAAGGCAGATAAGCGTAGAATAACAATGGGGTTTGCAGAGAAGAATGCAAGGCCCATTAACTGTCCTCTGCAGAAAATCATTATATGGCTGTATATGATCCCAAAGCAGCTCATTTCTAGCGGGGATACTGTCTATAATTCTTCCTCTAAACGGCCAGAGAAACAGATCTCACAGAAATGGATACAACAAGTGTGTTTTTAAAAATAATGAGAAAATATGAAGATTTAAAATCACCATTTACGTTTTAGGAGTATTTGCGTTATTAGCTAAAACGGCCGGCAACATTTCTTTGGTTTATAACCTGCTCATAAAATTTGGCAAACGACAAGGAACGTAGGCTACTGAAAATACACATAAAAAATTTGAGCAAGACGTGAAAAGTGTTTATTTTCCACTGTGAGGTTCCTGCTTCACTCTTTGTTACCTTTGTGCTGCATTTCCGACACCAACGAAGTGACACCTGAGCTGCTGGGATATCAGCTTCAATCAAATCCATCAACTGGTGTTTTCCACAGTCCCTGACGACTTCCAAACAAAGACAGGCAGACTATTACAGTTATAACAGCAACGACTTATCATTATCATTATTAGTTTGTTCATTTTGTAATTTAACAAACAAACAAACTTTGTTTTTAGCCCTTTTCGACCCAAATTCAAAGCCAAACACATTCGGGGTCCTGCTTTAGGTTGTTTTTGGCTCCACCATAAAGATCTGAGTTGCAAATAGGCTGCTATAAACGTTTATAAAATAATCTGACCCGAAACACGGCGACCCCCCCCCCCTCTCCATGATTAACTCTGAGCTGTGTCAATGCAGCGATGAAAACGAGTCTGCACGTGTCATGTTGCCACGATGCAACTAGAGGCTGTGAGAGGGAATGACACCGTATCATTAATGATTAAGAGGACGAGTCCATTTAAAGGTGTGATGTAATTCTCTAATTGGTAGAGGAGTGAACGTAATTAGATCACACAGCGTGCTGGTGGTGGTGGTGGAGGAGGGGGGGACCAACAGCGCCGACCGCTGCAGACACTGTCTGACACGCACGCTTTAACTTCAATAGTTTGTCATATTTATTATTATTATTATTATTATTATTATTATTTAATGTTCGTTTTGGATCTGACGATCTCTGCAGGTAAGACAAAGGAGGGAAAAACAGAATCTGTAGCCTACATTTGTTCTTTTCAGGATCAGCTTAATGCTTGATTTGTAAAAATATCATATATTCTTTTCTTGTTATTCAATTGACATTTTATATTTTTATGACATTGGGAAAACACTGTTTTTTGATAGATTATTAAGACATCACTGAGCTCCGTTAAAGCTTATATTAGTCTCACCTAAAAATTATTGTTTTCCTTTTTCTTTCTTTCTTTCTTTCTTTCTTTCTTTCTTTCTTTCTTTCTTTCTTTCTTTCTTTCTTTCTTTCTTTCTTTCCTTCACTGTAAAAACAACGTTTAAAAATATGAAAAATGATAAAGAAGAGAAACTTGACGTTTTATTTTAATAATGATAGCTGTCCATTTTTGGGTTTACATTAGGAATAAACAACGTATCAAACATCCTTTTATTCAACACGCATTTAATCTACATGCACATGCAGTTTATTTTTTTCCATAAGGCTTTATTTCTTGCCCTTTATTTCTTTGCCCCTCACATGGAACAAGAATTTTTTTTTTTTAACAATTACAATATCTTGTTTTTCTTATTCAAAATAATTGCCATTTATTTACAGTCATAATTAAACAACAATAACAGTAATAATAATAATAATAATAAGAATGATAATGATAATGATAATAATAATAATAATAATAATGATAATGATAATGATAATGATAATGATAATAATAATAATAATAATAATAATAATAATAATGATAATAATAATAATAATGATACTTTATTATACAATTTAAGTGTTATTATCAGAAAAGTCTATTTTATGCTTTCCTCTAAAAAACACGAATTCAAAAGAATTTTTTTTAAAAGTAGATTTGTTTTATCTTCATAATTATTGTTTCACAACAGCATCTGAACCTTGACTCAACAGTAAGAAATATTAGAATAAATAAATTTTTAGAAATAACAATGAAAAGAAAGGTATAAAGATAAGTGTGTGGGATTTCTCTGGAGTTGCTATGAAAGTTTCAACACTCAGCTCCACTGTGACCTTGCTCCTCCAGTGGGGGCCACCAGGAGAGGAACAGCCGGGACGAACTTCAAGTCCAAAGCTCTCAGGGGAAGAGTCCTGACAAGCTGACTTAATGCAGAGACAGAACTGGGAGTTTTTTTTCCTGAAACTGGGAGAGAGAGAGAGAGAGAGAGAGAGAGAGAGAGAGAGAGAGAGAAAGAGAAATAGAGAGAGAGAGAGAGAGAAAGAGAAATAGAGAGTGAGAGAGAGAGAGAGCGAGAGAGAGAGAAAGAAGTAAAAAGGGCAGGGTGAAGTGAGGTGAGGAAGTGTTGAGATGCAATGAGTACTGGCTGACAGTCTTAGATGCACATATAAAAATCAAAGCATGAATATGAAGCAGAAACTTAAAGCTGGAATTGGGATTTTACTTGTTCTTGCCTGCTGCCACATGTGAACTGAGAAATGAATGTTTTCATTTACAAAATCCGTGACTTATTTGAAAAGAACATAAACAAACAAGACATATATCAAATGAAGACATCAATAATCTCTTCGTTATTTGCCGGATGAATCAGCCAAGCTTTAATATCAGTGGTTATATTGTTACAGCATATATATGGTGCATTTGCACTTTTCCTTTTGTTAAGTGGTTTTAATGGAAAGTAAAGGTCAATTTATCTGAGATGGGTAAAAGTCAATTTAGCATCTAGTGACAAGAATTTCCCCATCACTTCTCCTGGGTTGACACTGAAAAAGCCGTGTCAACATCTGTGTGTGCTACCTGGATGCTTATGCGCTATTGATCCTGGGTAATGAATGCTATTTTTATGGGACACAATGAGTAAATATCCACATGTTATCCTTTTACCTTGTAAAAGCATGGAGGCTGTGATGCAAAAGAATTTTTAGAAATCCACTTAAAAACCAAAAATCCGAAAAACAAGATTTCCTTTTTATGCAGTCTGTGATCATACGTTTTGACCATCATGTCTTACTTTTAAATGTAGTTTTGTCCTAATTGTTCAGTTCAAAACATTTAGGGTGTTAGAGCATGTCCTCCTATCCTTGTGTGCCTTAAGTGAACCTACAGGTGTGAAACTGCAACAGTAGCAGCTTGTTTGCAACATTACACAACAAATGTGTCTGTGTGCTGAAATACTTAAGTGTCATCATCTACGCACAGAAGAGTTTCAAAGCAGGTTTCTCATACTATCTATGCATGTGTGTGTGTGTGTGTGGACTGTGAGCAGACGTCAGAATCACCTGGAACACACACGCACCCACACACACACAGCCTCCGTTGTCCCCGCTGCTGAGACAGCGTCAGAGCTCTGTAAATCACAGCACCCTACCCACACATAAATCCACTACAACAACAACACACCAACGCCCATTAGGAGGAGATGGGGAGGTTGGACCCACCCCCACTTTACTATGACTAGCTATAAAATACAATGAGGGTTCACCTGTACCTGCCACGCCCCCTTTGACAGGACCAAACTGTCATTAGCCAAACAAGGAAGACAAACATGTGTCACTGGATGCAAACAATGAGGCGGTGAGTGTGAGTCATTCAAGATGAGAAACGGCACCAAAAGATTTCAGGGAGACTCTCTGGCGTTTATCAGGGTCACATCAGTGTCAGTTCAGAAGTTCAAGAATGTTTTCAGGAAGTCTTTGTGTTTTAGATTTAGGAGTAAAGTTCAATTAACCTCGTGACTCATGAGCTGGGATGGAACAAAGGCAAATGTTAATTATAGCATGCGGAGCAGAAACTGAATTGTAAATGTCACTGAAATACTGTTCCTGTCAGAGGAAAACAATGAGTCATCTTGTCATATGGTCTGGAAAACTGAAATTTGAACTGATATGGTTTCATCTTGGAAATGCAACACACCGATTTACACACAATCAGCATTTATATTGCGTGTTTGTTTTTATGTGTGCTCAAAGTTTGATAGCAAAATGTTAAATGCAGACCAGAGGCATCCAGGTTTTTTTTCTTAGTTGGAAACAAAAGCTTTGTTATCTGAACACACAAGTTACATCTTCTTCATCCTCACAGCCACAGAAGCCACATGGAGCTGATGACACTGTCTGTGGCCAGCTCAAGAAGTGCTCTCCAACACTGTGAAAACAGAGAACAACAACAGTGGTCTTGAGTCAGTAAGACATGAAGTGAGAAAAGAAAAAGAGCTGGGAAAAAAATTGGAAGGGAGGGTTCTGTCTGCCAACTGAGGCGTTCCACTTGTCCCAAGGCGCTCCTGCCACTTTAAGAAATGAAGCAATATCATTAATGGAGACCTCCAAGGGCTGACATCTTACTCCAATTCACCAGTCCCCCGTCCATCACACCATTACGGTGGGCCCAGCAGTATTAAAATCCAATCACTCCTCTGGCTAGTTTGATTAAGGAGGGCAAGTGCACAAAGAGGGGGCTGCGACCCATTGTTGCCTCTGCCAGGGAGTCCCCTGAGGCTGGAGCAGGGTTCTGGTCTCAGAGAGGGCCAGGCCACAAGCACCAGTCTGATGTAGTATCACCAATAGAAGTAGAATATTCAGACATTTATTTTTTAGATTTCCACGGCACTTGGTAATGGCTGAAGTATATGTCCAATAGAAAACGAGACACTTGCAGTGGCTTTGGCAGGCCTACAAGTTCTCTGTCAGGGAAACTTGTCACCTGTAGTTCACTTGCCAGAATGACAGCTGATTGTGTGAAGATTTTTGTAAGTTCATATACCTGTGTGTCTTTAAGGATCTGAGATTGGCTGTGTCACTTTGTTGGTTGGTCCAGACAGAAGTGAGGTATTGATGAATTTTTGTTATAGTTTGAGCTTCCAGTAAGAGGGATCCCCACTGTTTTATTTTAAAAGTTTTCTTTTAAAGTTTTATTTTAAAAGCCCTGCATCCACACACGAGATTTTAAACACATTTTAAAGTAGTTTTTATTGCTCCTAGTTAATTATTTATATATATATATATATATATATATATATATATATATATATATATATATATTGTTTTTTGGTTTTTTTAAAAAGTTTTTTTCTTTTTTTCTTTTTTTTTTTTTTTTTTTTTTTCTTTTAGGCCATAAACCATTTGACAGCTTGACTCATAAATGACATCAATTACTCTGTAATTCCAAGGCATAATTTGAAACTAATTTCAATTACATTTTAATTCAGCTACTAAAAATATTAATTTGTAACAATGTCAGCTGTACTTTGTGGTATAAGTGAAGGTCTTGAGGAACCAGCCCTCATTTAAAGGCACATCTTACTTCAGCTGACTGCTGGATGGTCTACTATAAATAATCTCCCTTCTTGATCCAAATATCTTAATTTTGTTTTAAACCAGCAAATCACCTACTCGCTTTTTTCACATATCAGGCTACTACTGCTGCCCTCCCTGAGGGGGATCCATTGGTCAGATCGCATCTGGGAAGCAAGGCAGGATCACAGGTACAGACCTCAGAGCCTAGACCAAATTAAAACCAGAAGGCCAGGGTGAGCCTCTTCGACCACAGTGACATAAATTACTGGGATTTACAAGATTTTTAAAACACTTTTAACAATACTCCCCCTTTAATGTGCTCTCTGTTTAATAATGCACTTTAGGTTTTAAGAGCATGATAAACAAACCAATAATTCACTTTTTTATCATCTGAGGGTGAAGCCCTTCAGGACGGGGTTCTACAGCAGCGTTCAAAGGGGTCTCAAAGGGATGAACTGAAGGGCTGTCGCAAGATGTTTTGAACAGCAGTTGAGACGTAACCAGTGAGCTTTTTTCTTTGTTGAGGATTATAGTACACTGAGATTCATCCTCTCAAAAGCTGGGCAACATTTAAAAGGGACACTGATACTGAGACGAATAAACACAAGCTTTGGAAACAGAGGTCATTGGTTAGAGGATAGAGCAAAAAGACTAAAGGGGTATGTGGATGGCACATGAAAGAATGCAAACTGTAGCATGTGTATACAAATCAGCTAGATTAAAGCAACACAATAGAATCCTATTTCAACATAGGGTTTAGTGAGATAAATTGAATAGTTTTCTTTGCTTGTGTTTTTCAAATAACATGCCTCAATTCCTCTGCTCGCTCATTTGTATGTGTGCCACTAAGTGAGTGAGATCTGGAAAAGATCACAGTAGCATTTGGCTGGAATTTTCAGTGTGTGAAGCTTCACAGGATCAGTCAATGATTCTCTTGGCTGCCAAGACATATATAGAGGAGTCAGCAAGGCTTTCATAAATCTTTAAACAATGAAATACAGAGTTTGGTCATCTTTCAGCAGGAAAAGAAGGTTATAGTGTGAGAAAAGGACAAACATGGAAAGATTTCTTCCTGTGGGAACTGAGGAGCTATTATCATAAATGTAAGAGTTCGGAGCAAGCAGGGTCGGCGACAACTGATGATTTTGTTAGAGCGAGGACCTGGAACTGAGCACAGACACACACATCACACCCACCCACGCTGACAAAGACTGACGGACATGTACGCGGCAAGCAGCCACGCTCTCCTTCACACGCAACAACACACATTCTCCAAACTATTGCCAGCTACAACAAATCACTGGGCCATCTCATATAATCCTCCACCAGCCAGTGCCACGGCATTAAACAGCCAAACAAATTGTCCTTCGTCAAGTGTGCACTGCAGGAAAAGACATAAAGCAAAAGTGGATGGCTGGGCAGGGCCACAGGGTTGCTTCTGGAGGAGCTGCTGCCTCTATGGATGAAAAAAGCTTCTCTCAGGCTGTCAGCTTTCATTGAACTGCTCCTTGCTACTTTCTGTGGAAGAGAAGAGCCCCTTGATAAGATGAATGTGGAGTTTTGCTTCCTGCTTTTGTTGATCTCTTTAAGTATATAACCAGGTGTGTTGGAAACATGTAAAGGCTAATGTTTGTTTGGTGTTTGGAGGAGAACAGTTGAATTTTATAAACAGGTTTAGTTTTCATGGTGGGTAAAGGGTAGGAGCTTTACGTAACCAATCAAAGTGATTCAACTTCACTCTTCATCATGTCTCACTGCAGAGCATACAGGCAGGGTTAGATGCAAGTAAAAAATGCTTTGTGCTTTACATAACATAAAATTAGTTATGTTATTTCTTTATCACCTCTATTAATTTATTTAAATAGTAAATTTATTTGATTATAATATTCTGTTTTAATTAAGAATTACTGTTAAATTAACATGGATTATCTTTAATTTACCAAAGTAATAATATCTAAAGAGCATTTATTTATGTGCAGAAATTATGCCAAACAATCTTTGTCTCCTTTAATTTCACCCTTCACCCATAAAGAAAGAGATGAATTCAAAGTAGAAGTTGGAGATGCAGCTTTTTCTTCAACACTGCACCAGCATGGAACTCTACGCGCCTCACTAAAGCAACATATCAAAGAAAGAAAGTTACAATTTCAGGTTCTCGTTTCGACACCCTGAGCATCCTCTCTTCAGAGATATGCATCGGCCTAAGAGAAGCTGGAAGTGGGCATGGTCAGGTTTCTGATAAGAGCGAGGGCACAGCTGTATCTGGGAGATCTGAGAGATGCCGAAGGCTCTTGTGAAAAGGAAGCTGGCTTAAGCTGCTGTTGAGGCTTATCTTTACAGTTTCCTATACCACCTACTGACAGATAGCGAGACTGTGTAAATTCCTCTGTCCTCTGAAATGACTCCGACCAGACAATGAGACGACACTTTGTGTACTGATGTGTAGTACAATACAGAGAACAGAGGAGATTTTACAAGGGATGTGAAAGACAAAGACAAACACAGGCTACATGTGCTGCAAATTGTGTTTGAAAATGGACAATCCCTGAAGTAAACCAATGGAGCAGGCTTTATATACCCTCTCTATGAGCTTGTTCTGTGATTCAGCACAAAATTCTTACAGGGCACGTTGAGTGTCTTTCATTTGTCGCTTTGCATTGGTTTTATCTAATATGCTCATCAATACAAAAAAAAACAAAAAACAAAAAAAAAACTGAGCTGATCAAAAACAAAAGAAAAAAAGGCTAATTGTGCACAAACTCATGCTTGACAAAATTTACAAAAAATGAGTCAGAATGTGAAGAACACCAGGGGTGGAAACATGGCCTAATGTTATTGTAGAAATGACGGTGTATAAGTCACTCCTGAGATGGCTTTTCTGCTATTGGGAAGAGTTATTTACATCCGAAGAGCGGGGGACATTTATCATTCGGGGATAGTGGTTCCCCTTCAAAGTTCCCCTTTTTATGACATGCATTATTTCTCGTGCGCACACATAAACAAAGCCCAGGCTGCCGGCACTGAATCAGCAGACTGTGTCACCGTGTGGCCCCCAGGTCAGGCCAGCTTTCTTGTGCCGCCAGTGCTTACATTAGCATGTGAAAGGCTAAAGCTGTTCCAAATATTCCCTGTAAACATTTATCCTGCCTGAACCCTGTATGGAAAAATTCCAAGGAGCAGGATAGATCCCGGATGCAAGTGGAAATAACTTTTTGTCACGACAAACCAATTAACAACATGACAAAATACAAGCTGAACTAATGAGCAGGAGGAGGACATTTTCACCAGTTTGGGCAAAGCTTTAAAAAGGAAACTCAATCATTAATTATTGACTTTTGAGTGTTGTTTGATCTGGCAGAAAAAGGAGTTTATGTGTTTGGGTTTTATTTCCATTTGTAAATGGTTTTAAAACGTGTTTCACACGTTCATCTGAGAAGTGGAGCCTGTCCATAACATGGCAGGCAGGCAGGCACCAGGAGTCTGTGTTTACATTGGAAGTGCCTGGAAATGAATTTCCCCACACTAGTCTCATTTGTCTTATCAGTGAGCAAATGTGCTACCTCTTTGATGGAAGCACACGTTCAAAACTTTCACAAAATGTGTCTCTCATACACCTGGTTTCTACCCTGTCCTTCTTTACATTCAGCAGTAACAAGTGAGGAGCTGCCTGAAATGAAGAAACGCCATCCTCTTACTTGGAATCACCCAAGTTTAGCTGCTGCACGGCTGCACATTTTTTAAATTAGCAGAGTGCTTCTGTTGGGGGAGAACCTCCCTGGGACGTATAAATATTCAAAAGGTACACGGCGTATTCCCGGTCTGCTCATTCTGTTAACTTTTCCACAGTGCGAGCTGAATCATCTGTCATTCACCCTAATTTAATCATCAGCCACTCTCATTCAATTATCCAATATAATATGCAAATGAGGTGAACAATGGCCAGCTCATGCTAATTATGTACATCAGAATAATTAGATTGGATAGAAGTGGTGGAGGGGAACTGAACTATCATAAAATGGGGAGCAGATTCTTTAATTAAGGCTGCAAAAATTTTATTAGAATCTGTAATCTGCCCGTAAATTGTTGAATGGTGGCTGTGCATAGGGGGGACATTACTCTTATTGAAAAGTGCTCCCTGAGGACTCATGCAGGCAAGCACTGAGGGATGTGGCCATATCAAGGGCAAAACCATCCTAAAATAGGAATCTTGTTTATTATGGCAATGATCTTGGAATATAAACATGGATGACTTTCCTCAAAAGACAGCAAACAATAAAACAGAAGAAGATTACAGAGTTGCTAGCTTTCATTTCATGTTAAATGCTTGTAGTCTTAAATAAGTAAATAAAATATCATTATAACACATTAAAGAATTTTTCCTCAGTTTTCTCCAATTTTAACAGACAGCCCGAGCAGAATTGATTTGTGTGTGCTATGCCAAGGCGGCAGAGCATGCCTGTCAGCCGGTTAGACACAGAGAAAGATCAGGCCTAATCCTCTCTTCTGCTGCTGCATGCATGCAGGCACTGCTGCCTCCCTACAACAGAGCAGCCATGTCCGGCAGCACAGCACAAAATAGTCTGCTATGGTACACACAATGGCTCACTTTGAGGGCCAGCAGACAGCAAGCAGCAGGGCTCTGACGGGGCGCTGAAGCCACTGAAATATTTACAGAGGCGTGTTTTGTTGCTTTTGTGCTGAGTGACTGAAGGGTGCTGTTCAGACAGTCTATCTGGTGTTGCTGTTGAGATGGGAGTCACTGGAAAAATAAAGAAAAGGAGACCAAAAATAAATCACTTTATGTCTTTAAAAATAACATTATTTGTATTAAACCAATCTATCTGTGTACAAATGGAGTTTACTTAGAGGGACGAAAGGTGCAGGATTGTTTGAAGTTTGAAGAAGTCTGAAGACCGTTGAATCCTACATAATCCATCACTCTGTGCAGACAGACAGCAACACCTCTGTAATGCCATGGTGTATTCTGTCTGGGCCAGACAGTATTTGTTAAACATGTCAGGGTGACAGAACAGCAGTAGGTTGGGAGCACAGTAGATTAAAGTGGGAGTAAGTTTGAGTGAGGATGTAGAGACATGTAAACTGACACATACAGAGTGGCCATAGCTTGTCTGCTATCTCTTCATTTTCCAATACATTCACAATAAGTGTGCATACAAGAGACAGGTCATTGTTTACACTGCACATCCTCTTGTGCAGTGCATTATCTGTGTGTAATCTATAAGCCTTTCTTTTACAATATAAACATATTCATATTCAATCAGTTCTATTCAGTGTTTCCATAAAAGCCATCTTATGTAAATGGCATTAAACTTGGTTATGGGTGTGAAAAAAGGGGAGATTTGTGTGTGTGTATGTTGATATATGTGGTGAAAATGGCTCACAAGGAGATAATCAGTTTTATGTAAGTCACACACTGTCTGAGACATTGACCACTGAAGAAGATATACACATATTTACACATTACAATACATTATGCTTGAACAAGTGACAAGACAAGCTGACAGGATGACCAAAAAATAATTACATGGGGGAACTTCTAAAATATTATTCACAAAATTAATGGCTTCTCAAAAATGTGTGGTACACAACTTGTCTCCTGCTCCTAAAGGGATACCAGGAAGCACCAGATTACACTGTAAAAGTTTGTACTGTTTTGACCTATTACATGGTAATAAGGAATAGGTGTTTTTTTTTCTATTTCAATTTAGCTAAGCGGCCAAATGAAGATTTCAGGTAGAAAAATATGTAATTTTCTGGACAGCTTTTTTCAGGTCAGGCATTAAAGGGTTAATTGCAGAATAACTGCATTGTCTCTACTCTGATCCCTAAAAAGACACAGTTTCAGTGTGAATTGAACATGTATTTCTACATCATTACATCCATTTTGTATTTTCAAAGAAGGACACATCAAACAGAGGCCTGTCAATAGAATGACAACATGTCCAGGTTACATCCTTTTCTCACCTGCTAACTGCTAGACTCCAGCGTCCCAGCGACCTTAATTTGGAATAAGGCCGGGGTATAGAAAATGGATGGATGGATGGATGGATGGATGCATGGATGTCTTATGAACACTTCCCAAAAGACATCCACAACCCACAGATGTGTTGTCATCTCATATTTTTCAGCAATGGATTGTGACTTAATCTAGACAAACATCTTTTTCCACTTTTCTGGTGGGTCTGGTCTGTTGTATTGACAAAGTCAGTTTTATACTTTCTGTTTCTATTTTTAACACTCTTTCATAAAGAACATTTTTAAATACACTCTAACACAAATTTTGAGAAATAAACAGTTTAACCCTTTTGTAAATGTAGGTCTAGCTCAAAACTTGGTAGAGAAAACTTTTATTATGGTTTGACTGCAAACATTTTACTTAAACTATAAACTTGATAACTTAAGAAACTATAAAGATTAATTCAGTTACCAGCTGTATTGTGTTAGTAATGTTTATCTTTCCTGTCACAACGAGTTCAGTACTTGGCACTAGTCATGGGAAACAGCTGGAACCCGAGTTGTGTGTTGAGTCAGATCTGCATCTCTACTTATGTTGATAGGTGAATCCACTTGTTTTATTTTATTTTATTTTTTACCTCTTTGGCTGCTTTTGGTGTCATAGAATAATTGCTATAATATATAATATCTATGATTTGTAGCTATGAGCTACATTTCACTGCTTGTTCCTTATTTTTAATTATGTTTTGTAAGCCCTTGTTTTACTCATCTGAACAGTTTGTTGATTATCTTTAAAATGGGGAATTTGACTCCACTGACATGCTTAAACAAAAATAAAACTAAAACTAAAAAGAAAAAAGAGAGGACAAATTCAGCTTTAACCTAACACATTACTTCAGTTTATGCTTCAAAAACAGCAGGTTTGTTAAGTTTGGCGAATGCAACAACACCATAGCCAGGCTTTATCTTATCTGTCCCCATGATGAATGAGCAAGGGCCAAAGGTCACACTCGTTCATTCTCTCTGAGGAAGCGTTTTTTCCTACTGACAGGTTGTAGATACAAGGAAAATACTTTTTGAGATTACAAGCATAACACGTTGGACTTCTGGCAAAAACACACTTGCAATGAACAAAAAAACATACAACAATTAAAAGAAACAAAAACCGGATTAATTTTTTTTTAAAGAATGAAGTTTGTTTTTAGGTCAATGGAAACCAGTTGTCAGGAAAATTTCAGATACATTTTAACATTGATTTAAAAAATAAAGAAGTTTTGCTTTAGTTTGTCGTCAGAGTACATGAGAATTGTGACTGACCTTTTGCACTGCAAAGACATGACTGTGAGCCACCAAAGAGCTGTTGACTGTGGAGGTCTGGCTGTGAAAGTCCACAACCCTTAAAGAAATCTTTGAGTCCAGATGAAAGGCAGAAGAGCAGTATGGTGGAAAAGTGATGCCTTGATTTTATCCAATTATTCCTAATTATGATATTAGCCTGCAAGGTCAAACTAATAAAGGCCAAATATTTCACAGTGCATACACAAACAAACACAAACTTGTCTAATATCTCAGAGAGCTGCAACTTAAAACTCTTTCAGGATTTGTAATGACTCAGCAAATATTTTCACTGCAAATTTTCACCACTTTCCATCCTAAATTGCTGGGGTACACCTACTCCTATGAATGCCATGAGCAGGTATCTCTTACTCAGCAGCATGCTTAGCACAAGATGGAGACCAATATGCCAATCCCATCAGAGTAGAAGGGCCTGATGATGAGTGGCATGGCCTGTTCACATTTAATACTGCACTGTGTCATCTGAGTATGGAGCATTGTACATCATTCAATGCTGCTCCATTGCACTCCTATCCTCTGAAAGGTTTATTTCAATTAATCAACACATCTTTTGGACACCAGGATGTCAGAGCTGTCAAATGGTAGCAAAAATGTTTCTTATAGGCTACAGGATACTTTTTGATGGACTCATCTGAGACAGTACAAAAGTCAAGTGTGCCCATGTGCAAAAACAACATTTTAAGAATATATATATAGAGCAAGGCAGAAGGACTTAATCTTAAGTGAAATGAAATGAAAAATGAAAGAAAGCTTCTCTTCTCATCCATCTGCAATATATGACCCCAACTAAAGAATTCCCTGACATTGAACTCTTTCATATTATCCACAACTATGGTTTACATTTACTGGCTACTGTGCAAACTGCGGTCATGGTGGGGCTGTGGAATAAAGTGTGGAGGCAAGCGGCAGGTTTCTCACACATATTCAGTGACAGGCAAGCCGCCGATCAAACAGCTGGCTGTCATTAGAGCACAGCAGCTGGGGTTGACGTGGGGTCTGGCTGCGGCACACAGAGCGGGTTGACCCTGACTCAGACAAAAATCTGTCACATTCTTATGTGATGTGTCAAGTTACTGCTATGATATTGCATGAAGGTTAGAATAATATCAATACAGAAGATAAACAGTGTGATTGTTTATTGGTAATATATATATATATATATATATATATATATATATATATATATATATATATATATATTAGCACACTAAGTTCTTTTAACTTAGTGTGCTAATTTCATGGGCATTGAAAAAAACACATTATGTCTGCAAATAGAGAAACAAACAAACAATAAGTCAACAACTCGTGTTTTTCTTGTTGAATCTGCTGATGCAGCAAATTACCAGGGCCTTTCCCCAACAAGAAGCAAAAGGACCACTCAGGCTAATCAAACTGATGTTACATTTCTTTCTATATTTATTTGAAGAAAAAAACTGTTTAACTGATAAATCTGTCAATTAATTGAGTAACTTGATGACTGAGAGGAAATGATAAGAGTTAGTATATACTTTACAAATGACTGCTTTAATGAATGAAGCTTCTTTCAATAAACTGGTTTATTAACTTTTTATGTTCTTTGTGGTTTATGCTGAGAAACTGACAGGTCCCTCGACTGATCGGTAGTGTCTTTCACATGCCAAATAGCTGAAAAACCATTCCTACTAACATTTTACACCTTTAACTACACAAGAGAAAAAAAAGACTTCATTGACACAGTGTATTTGACGGAGAGCTGAGCGAAGTGACAGAGAACTTGATAGTGCAAGAGGAAGTAGAGGGGATCTGTCTAAAAGTGAACAAGTTTGAATAAATGCCAACAAGCACAGAGGGAGAATAGTCCAGACAACTGATGGAAAGGTGAGAACTTTAAACTTTAAAAGGTATTTGTTTACGTTATGTTTGGATTATCTTTCTGATGTTTGTTTACATATTTTAGTTAGATATTTAATGAAAATCAGTGGCACAATCTACACATAACCACAGGGACAGAAGACTACAGTGACTAAAATCTGAAAAACCATAATACAAAATCCAAGCAGAGTAGTGGGAATGAAATTCAATATATTTTGCTTTAAGGTAGAGTTCTCCATAACAATGCATTATTGTGATATTACAAATTTGTCATTCTCCCGCCTCCCATTGCTGTACAAATCACTGGTAATTGGCCTATTACTCTGTCGCCAGGTCTCTCTCAGGTCTCAAGCTCTCTGCGCCACATGGGGAACCAATAGGCATCTGTCTCACCCTGTCTGAGTGGCTCAGGTATGTCTCCCCCTGAGGTACTGCAGTCCACTTCTTTTAAAGGGATACCCTGTAGAGAGACCTGTCCATCACTAGACCTCCCAGTGTGTCAAAATTCTCCCAGTAAGCTTCAGAGACTGAGCACTGGTCGATTACTGCTGCTAAGAGCATTTAAAGCAACCTCTTTTGAGCATTCCCCCTTCTGTAGGACAATCCTAGTCTTTCACATCTTTGTTAAAGCTGTCAGTCAGTTTGGACTTTACATATACCTGTAATTACAATTTCAATCCACTCACAGCCTTCTTACTCAGTGTGTCACATGTCACAAGGGCTTAAGCTTGTTGTTATGACATGTTTCTTTTAAATGGCTTCACTAAGGCATCCATTGTCAGTTTGGCAGTCTTTGCACTTAACAGTCCAGCTTGGATTTACAAGCAGTTACAGTAGACTTTCACTACAATGGGATTTAGAGGACTTTGCCATACGCACACACAATGCATATGGCATGAGTATATATAACAGTGACTTTTAAAGCGGGAGGTTCTTTTGAAAGACAATATTCACAATGCAAAAAAACATCCCATCTGACATGTGTGACTGTAAAATATATAAAGACAAAAACAAACACATAGAAAAAGAAAAAGGAATTGATAAATCACAGCAATTATAGAAAAACAAAAGAAAACAATAAAATCATGGAACAGGTTATCAAGTTGTCATTTGCTTTTTCATGGATCAATATCTGCACTGGAGTAGATGTGAATATTAGTGTTTTTTAAAGTGAGGGGTAACACCTGACACATTGAAGCAAAGCCCCGACAAGAAATGTCTGCTGAAACAATAACAATGACTAAATTATTGAACAAATTAAATCAGTGTGTGAAACTGTTGATGTTCCTAGTCAGCTGTGTCAAAAATTGGCATCAATTACAAATATGAACAATATTAGAGAAAAATAATTTCAACAGTAAATTCATGTACTTCTTTTTGAAACATATTTGTTTTTATGGTGGGCCCAGAACAACAAATTAGTCGAATATGACTTCATCTGAAAAAAAAAGATATTTGAAGAACTTGAAACCTGGATGAAAGATGGATAGAAAGATTAATTAGAAATTCCTTTTTTTTTTTTTTTTTTTACTTTAAAACATTCAATCTTTTTCATTCAAATAGTATTAGTATCAGTTAATTCATTTTCTGATCTGCTTAGTCCAGTTAAGGGTCCTGGGGAGCTGGAGCTGGAGCCCAGCAGTAATGGCAACCTGTCCAGGATCCACCCTGGACAGTTTATCACTGGGTGAACACAGAGGGACGAAAAAATATTTCCGCTGACACTCACTCCGAGGGACAATTTAGAGTAACCAATCAACCTAACATGCATGTCTTTGGACGGTGGGAGGAAGCCGAGTTAAAAATACTGTCCTTGTAAAATTTTAATTTTGTCTTATGCAACATTTGTGGGAAGTACTACATTTCATCTGCCAAGTGAGGTGTTGAACAGTGATATTATGACAACAGCAACATCACAGGTTTGTTACAACTATGTTAGTGAGATGTCTACAAGAGCAAGCGAACAACCTTTAAAACAAAAAGTTGGGTAAGATGTTATGAACTTATAGAGATGAGCTGAGTCATTTAGCATCAGTGATTTTCAATTTTTTTTTTACATAATGTGATCTTAATTCCCATAAAGCATTACACTGTCATCCATGGCTATCCACAATTTATTGTGGACCGCAACTGTGACAGTTATCTAAAAAGTATTTGTGCATCTGTTGTCCCATTACATTAATGGGGGGTAATATACACTGATATTGCATTCAAGTTAGTCAAAATGTTTTCAAATCGTAAGAATAAAAGATTTCTTTACTTAAAACCTTAAAAGGAGAAATTTGTGCTCAGCAAGCAAACAGATGGAACGACAACATTTAGTTTTTGGGCAATAGTCAAACTTAAAATCATGATTTTACTCCTTCAAATAAATTGAGGATAGTTGAATGTCCAAATAAATTTCAGTTAACTAATATTTTCTTCTAGCATTCAGTTTGTATCATCCAAGAGGGACAGTACCATATATTTTATTACCTAATTGGTGTCTTTGAGACTGGACATGATCAATTACACCACTGGGCATCACCAGAAGCAATTTTCCCTACCAGCATGCACTGAGAAGTAGGTGCAATTAAAAGTCCTTCATAAATATTAAACACTATCTATCAGCAAGTTATCCGTATAAATGATGTAGCCACTTGTAAGCACAGACTCTCAACATCTAAATGCTCTCTGTAAATACAGCTCTGTCATGGAATCCTTGCTCTGCTCTAATTCCTGAGCCAGCCAATTTTGAATGGGCATGGGGCCAGTGCAGCACTTCACCATGTTAGCCAACAGAGAAGTGGTAGTACTGATGTTTGGCTCATGCTTGTATGGTAGGTGATCAGTTTCTTCAAAGCAAGGGAAATCCTGAACAGGGCCAATTCATCCATCACCATAGTGAAAGAAGCCTGTTGAAAGAAAAAGAATACTTGGAAGGAAATATACGATTGTGAGTTTATTCATAGTTTCATAGAGGGGTTTGATATTTCAAAACAGAAAATAACGTTGTTCCCAATTCCATATTGCTAAGGCATAGCTAACGTGCATGCATATATATATATCACCAAACATGTAGTCATAAAAGAAAAATCAGCATTATAATTTGTAGTTTCACCACTAACCAGTTGATGTGTTCATGTGTATTTAACATCATCACAATGCTACAAAACAAAAACATCTTTTCAATGTGCAATTTCAGAACCAAAAATACAGTTATTTCTAAATTTGATGAAATCAAACTTCACTGTATTGCTTATGCCCTCTGAGATGATTAGTCTCAGGGAGAATCTGCAGCATTGTACCATGAATCACATGTCTCTATATTATTAATCAGCTTGGGGGTAAAGTTAGCCACGAGAAGTCACCGTGACAGATTCTTTCTGGTCGGGTGCCAAATGGAGGGAAGTGAGAAGTCTCGGAAGTGTTTGCAGCAGGGTGTAAAGGAGCCCTGCAGGTCATGTTAATACTGTTCAGATAACCACGACTAAACACTGAGGCTAACCAGGGAGGCTTTACAAGAAATGTCAGAGTCCTCGAATTAGGTGTACCACAGTTTGTGCTCATAGTATGCCTCTGAGATGGACTGAATGTGATAATGCAAATGAACAGAAAGACACTGAATTAACACAAGTAACTCATCGAAAGAGAAAAATGATAACATAATGCAAAATTATAGAGGATAATGTGCATTTTTAGATGTTCTAACACCAACTCCACTGTTTTTAATATAGCACTTTAAAAACTAGAAAAGCACTCTTAAAGCACAGATTGATCTGCAAAGTATCTTATTGCCTAAATTCCTACTTGTTATAGCACATTAATTTTATATGTATATCCTATACCATTCCTAGATTAATTGATAATGAATCTATAAGCAGGGCAGGATTAAATGTGCAAAGGCCCCTGGGCCCAGAGTGTTCCAGGGGCCCCTTTCCCCATCGCAATATTGGGAAAATTGTGAGTTATAAACCGGCCTTGTCTATAAGCTATATTGTAGTGTTTGTTGCATGTTTATATCTTATATCTTAATTTGTTCTCTTGGAGTAATGAAAATTTCAGATATGCTTTATTCTTTTCTGTTCTTGATCGTAGCATCAAGAATGTTGCCAGAATCTAGATCTATCTGGGATACCTTGTGAAACCTTTTGGGAACTTCTCCTGACCACTTCCTGTGGATGCACAGGCATGTATACTGAAAATGACTGCATCACACAATGATAAAGTAAATGTTTAATGGAAATTTAATGGAATCAAAGTCAAGTTGCATAAAGTTGCTAACAAATAAATAAACAGACAATCAGACAGGTAAACAGATAAATGCTGGCAAACCTTGTTGGTGGAGGTAACAACACAGGTACAAAACAGCTTTACACAAGCACAAAAGCAACAGAACAATTTATTAAAATCGAATGAAAAAATAATAAAAAAAATAGTCAAAGCCAACATCTCAAACTGAATTAAAAACCAACAAGAAATATGTTTTAAAGAAGGTCTACTAATACTTCATCTGGTTTCAAACACTTTTGGTTAAGTGATGTGACAGACTGATGTGGCAGACATGTACACTTTCTCAGTTTTGAGGGCGTTTTCCTCGTATCGTATTCTAAACATTTGTCACAGTACAATCACTTGAATTGTGTGGTTTAAGACTTGCCATTGCATTAGTATATTATAAGATGGAATAAAAACTACATAAAAACTATAATTCCAGATGTAAAAAAATCATATATTCATATTGGAAAAAAAAAACAGAAAAAAAAATCAATGCTTTTTGAGGATAATAACGTGTCAGATCATGCTTATCATTTACTGTTTGTCCAACTGATGAAGCAAAATGATATTTTTATACTTAATGTCATAATAGAGCTATGTCAATATCACACTAAAATATGTACTGTGTATTTTGAAATTCTATGGTCTTAGATCAACTGACTTGCTGTGAGATACTTGAATTCGGGAGTGAAGAAGTCACACCATTTAAATCTGGGTTTTTCCTAATATGAACCATGTGTTTTATGCTCACAAATGATTCGGACAAACCTGAGTTGTTTAGTCTGCATGATTCCGTTTACATGAAAATGTGTCAAATTCAACATCACCGCTGTCTTTTGATCAAGAGATAGGCTTTAAAAATAACACATTATTGCAAAGTGTAACAAATTACGTTATGAATAACATCTGTTCTGTCCAAAAGAGGCATGCGTTGTGAAAACTATTCCATTCAAATAGTAAGATGCAGTGCTTAACTAAAAAGGTGTGGACTAACCTAGGATATTATTCTTACAACTTCCATCCCTCTAGTTTGAAGTGAAAATCTTGATATTTTTCTGGAGCTTCACAAAGCAATTCATGAAAAAAAAAGATCTAGAAAAACAGTGGCCCTTCTGCTTTGCACTCATTTTCTGTTAAGGATTCATTTGTGCCTCTGAATGCTGTGCTAATTCCAGGGACTCTGCATTCAATTATTCATACCAAGTACATAACTTTTCAATTAACTAATTGCCTGGCTCTGGAGACTTCTGCAAACACAGTGCCCTCCGGCAGGTTACCAGCAGCCATGAAGTGGAATTTTTCACCTGCATTGTTAATATGCAGTGACTTAGAGAGCAAATAATTGAATAAATATTAAAGAGAACAAAATGAGCTTTTAAAATTTTGTGCTCAAAGACTGAAGTGAAAACAGCTCTTACACTGGCTTTTAACTTTTAAGTGGATTTGAACAGAATCGAAGTATTTAAGTGAACGTTTAGCTTTGATTGTATATTTTTTGTTTCAATTTCATGCAAAAATGTAGAAACATACACACAAGGAAAAACAATGAATTTATATTTACTTTATTCAAGCTTGTTCAAAAACCATTACTTTGCAGTTTTACTTAAATCATATGGTATTTGAAAATTGCTTGATTACTTCTTGAAGACTATTTTGTATTTTTTCAAGGGGCACTGTAATCTACATGCTTTTTGCTCTTGCTTTTAAAATGTTCAGATTTGTTTTCCCATCAGATTATGTTCTCCAGATTGATTAACACATATCTTCTGTATATGGTCAAGTGTTAAATTATTTTTCTCTTTAAACATTGTTGTAGTTGTTTATAACTCACCCCAATCATACAACTAAAGAGATCTTAAATTTAACAAGAGCATTTGTTCCCCATATTTCAAATTACATAGGGTTAGGGTTAGGGTTAATTGCTTTTTTGTTGTTAGCATAATGGTGACAAAGAAGTTTTGTAAGCATCTCTTTATATTCCCACACAATAATTCATATTGCAAACTCCCTGAACAGTGAAAAGATGATGCAATGTTTTATCCAAAACATGCTTTGATTTACCTGATACCAAAATGTTTCTTGTTATTTTGGTTTGTATATATTTTATGTGGGACTTTCAGCACATTGTGTGGTTAATTATTACACTAAAAATTTATAGTCATACACTCTATAATAACATCTTCCATATTCACTTGTACTTAACTATTTCTACTTCACTTTTTGAAGGCCTATAAAAAGGACTAACAGCCTGGGAGGGAGCTTTGACGGGTAAGGAAGTGGCAGACAGCTATAAGGAACCTGTTTCACTCATTTACCAAAATTCTGCTATGTTACTCACAATCTAATCTGCTTGACCTGATGACCCAGGTGCAGAGATAAGTCGCAGAGACAAGAAGTTTGCAATGAACAGCAAACCTCTGCAACAAAACCTGATACATGCTGATAGTATGTCTCAATCTGTAATGACTTCATAATAAAAAAAACAGTTTTCTTAGATCCCTGAAACATTATTAATGCAACAAATCCAACAAAGAATCCACATTTAGTTTGAAAGAAGAAAGAAGATTTTAGGGAGGACTGAGGTGTTTCTGTGACACATGGTCATCTTGGCATCTATTAGATGAAGAGCAGCCACTCTTTTCTTCTGTGTTTGTGTAATCATCTGGGAATCAAACATTATCAAACTCTTTTCTAAACAAAACACGCAAAAATTTTAACCAGAACTGGAATTCTGCTGGAGAGGCACAGTTTTTCAATATTTTAAAGCAAAATCCTGCCTATTCTTTGACATAAACATTTCAACGTCTATAACTTTCTCCATCTGTTCCTCATTCTCAAACCAATCCTCACTGGAATAACAGTAGACATTGCAAAGTGCATAATGTATCGGCCTAAAGAAGTTATGCATGGACTTGCGGTCGCTCCAGATTGAGCAGATTTGAATACGGATTGAATACGGCTGCTTCCTCTTTCAGGCAGGTAAACAATGTAATAGGAAACTGTCACAACTGATTTGAAAGGCACACAGCCAATAGCATGGGATGATGTGACATGTCTGCTCAGATCACAGCCTGCTGATGGCAATCAGTTACATTGGAGGGTGTGTAAGGGTAGCAGAGCATGAGAGAAGAAGTAGAACTCTGGAGAACAGGAGGAGAAGAGGGGAAAAAAGATGGTACCAGAGGAGCATAGAGGAGAAAGAGCCAGAGGAGGTGATAGAGTTGAAAGCAAGAGGAGCTGATGGGGTTAACGTTGGGCAGTGATAATACTAGCTCCTTTCAGCCTGTACATGAGGGTAAGGTGAGACTCTCTTCAAACTGTGCTTTCTGGGCTTTGGCCCAAGCCTGGGGCTGTCGGATGGATTTGTCCAGTAAAAGGCCCACTTGTGCAGCTGTGCCAGAGCTGATTGCACCCAACAGTTTCACAAACCACATTAACCAACATGCTAAAGCCCCCGCTGAGAGCAAACAAAGGTGACAGCAAAATTCTCGACAGGCAAAATTACCTGGAAACTATTGGAACAGTTTTATGTACATATAAAGACATGTACATATAGAGTGGAAAATGTAGATGAATTTGTTTTTTGAATATCTTCAGACAGAAAAGAATGTTAGTCCAGGTAAAAGTGTGAGAGTATGAGAGAACTGAACAAATCCCAGCAGCAAGGTCTTCTCTTTCAATCAGTTGTAATTGTTTGAATGAATATCAAAATTTTTTCAAGGGCAAAATTAAATTAAAAAAATCCAAGATTTTTTTTATTTTTTATTTCTACAGTAATAACAGGTGCTATAAAACAGAATACAAAACAACATTGTATAGACCATTAATGCAATGGACAGGACTGAACCCCATATTCAATAAAAACTGCTGTGGAAATACTAACTGTAACCCAAATGTAACTCATATTTCAGGATGTTTTTAGATCTGCATTTGAAATCAGAAATTATATGCCAGAAAAGAAGTATTAAATTTTTTTTTTTCCTTTTAAACACCTTTTCCTCTTAAGGCAAAAATAAAAATGCCTACTGTAACACAAGAATTTAAGCGTTTCTTTTGACTGGGGAATTATCCATTAATTATCTTGTATGGACGCAGGTTCTGTGTGCCGAGAAGTGCTGTCTCCATCCCTGTGTGAATCAAACCCTCTCTGATTAGCCGTTCAGAGTGGATGGGATAAGACTGGCCCCAGGTGGCCCCCTCTATTAAATGGCAGATTAAAGAGTGCACAACTAATTTCTTTAGCCTAATCTTATTAAAGGAAAAACAGCTGTCAACTGTCACCATGTGAATACAAACGGTCTGCAATGGGAGTAGAAGTGCGCCTACACTGTGTTCCAGGGATGCACAGTGACACTACACACACATATGCAAACGCCACCACATGCATATTAATCAAATGCAAACTGAAATATTACAAACTGCTTTTCTTTCACATATAAATGACAAAGGACACTCCTTTGTCATTTATATGTGTAGTTGAAAACACAATGATGTTGGATTTTTTTTTTTTTATCCTTTTGAATTTTCATTTGGGCCATGACAACTATATAAATACACATAAATAAAGTACAAACTGCTAATAAAAAAATTCTTAAGTATAATTAGTTTTTTTTTTGCATTTATTTGTGTCTCAGCTGTTTTATTTTACAAGTTTTTTTTTTTTTTTATAAGGAACAGAAATGGCAGCCACCTTCAATCTTCTCTATGTTAATCAAAGAGAATTTTCTCACATTGTCATAAAGTCAATGCAATGTTCTCATACAGGAAAAAGTGAAACTTTTTACATAATCCATCTGCAGCCTTTCATTGTCATCACTTACTCACATTCACAGCTCAACTTGGAATTTTTGGCCCTGTGCCCTCTGACACAATCTGACACCAGGTGCTTTGGACCCCAGGGTATTTTGGGGACCCCCTCGATTTAAAGCCTCATCACCTCTGAATCCCCACCCATGCAATCTTGCTACCCTCCCACACACCAAAACACACACACACGCACACACACTTACCTCTACATACATACATACATGCACTGATGCCAACCTTTTTTAGTGTTGCATCTCCTTTAATGATTAATTTAACTTTCAAGCAGTTGCAAATACCTCCTGGATTACAATATAGTCTCTTTCAGTCTTTGAGAGTCTGAGTTAAAGGCTTATAACACCCAGCTATAACAGACCACACACTTTCCACCCTATACTGCACTATACCAACATGGACTTTTGATTGCCAGTAATTAACCCTGGCATCAGAGTATGCCAGAAAGAGTCCCCCTCCCTTGTCTGCTGACAGTTCTTGTCAGTGGGTTTGAGGGGCAATTTGGCTGCTGACATGCCTTGCCTGGTCTCTTGTTACTGAGGAAATATGCTGCGCTTGCCCGGTACTGCCAGACTATCTGCTGAATTCCTTCCTCTCCCTCTTTCTTGTCTTTTCTCTCAATTTCTGCATCCCCCCAACACACACACACACACACACACACACACACACACACACACACACACACACACACACACACACACACACACACACATACATCCTCTACCCCCTCTGTTTGTGTCTCTCTTCTCATTGCCTCTCTTTTCCTCCTTCCCCTCAGTCTTTTTACTCTTCTTCTCTTCCAATGAAATCTTTCTGTCCTTTCAGCATTTGCCTTTCTTTCTGCTAGAGTTCACTTCGGACAACCTGACTCCGTGGCTTTAGTGCCTGGGCCGCCTGTATTTGCCTGCTTGCAAGACTGCACGGGAGAGCAAACAATGGGCATATTGTTAATCTGTCCGTAAGAAAGCCTTATCTTGTTGTAGACATGGTATTAAATTTCGGAGCGGCCCCATGCGGCCAGCCTGGGGGAGGGGTGTATGGGGGGCACACAGAGAGAGATGTGGATAATAAGCTGTGTAATCTCTTCACCTACTCTAAACAGCTTAACCTTGTCAGTGGCTGCTGGCCCACTGGCACCCTGGCAAGGCATAACTTAGAGTTAATATTAAGTGTATGCAGCGTAGGCTCAAAGAATGAAATTGTAGAACCAGGTGATTTTTGGCAGCATCTTCGTAAGTACCTGCATCTCTAATATATGTAAGCCAAAGAGGAATTTAGGTTTTGGCTGTTAAATGCAGAAAAATAAACAGTTCTGTTCATGGCATGTTTAATATAGTTACAACCTGCTAAACTTTGATAGTTATAATAAGTAATGTTAAAACCTAAATTTGTGTCAATATATGAAAAATTATAAGTAACTTCTTAGATTATTATATGAGGAAATATTTAAATAAATATAATCCCTTATTTATTAGGCTGTACTGGTAATATTGAGAAATTTTCCACTTAGTTGATCTTTCTTAATACTGTATAAAATCCAGTCTGAATTTCAGAGCAGATGGTTTATCTGTGTGAGGCAAAAGAGGATTAGAGGAGTTACAAATGACAATTTTTGGTTTAGACAATGCCCTTAGTTCCCCGCAATGTGCTCACTTGTCATCTCTTCAGTCACATGATTTCTTAAAGCATTTTCAGGCATCCCAAAGGGGTGCAAATAATTTTGAAACTGATATCAAGCTTGCTGGAAAGAGCTGCTGTCAATTCAAGCTATAAAAATAGGTTAAAGTAAAAAGACAAAAAATCCCACATGTGGTGATGGATCCCATGGGGATTAGTGCGCTCAGGGGTGTGCTCCCATTGTCCGGATCCAAAAGTTCAAAGTGGACCCCCTGTGAAAACAGGAAATAAGTAGGTAAATCAGGAGATCAGAAGAGGGCTCAGCAGTCACATGGTACATATCGTCTCGTGCTCATTTTATACAGACCTTCTGACACTTTCTATTCAGTTTCTGCAAAAAATTATGAACATAAAGTAATATTATGCGTTTATAAGGTTTTAAAGATTGTATATTGCTTGGCAACAAGTACAAAGCTTAGAATTAGTGCAATGAATGATTTATAACCATGCTAAAATGAGAAATGTATTGAAAATAACAGACATTATAGATGCATCAGGAATGGGAAGATATGATGATATATAATACACTTCACTGACATAGTTATATTTTAGAAAAATTAAATCATGGCTTTCAAGCTTTAGGTAAAAATTCAGAGCTTTAGGAAACTGTTTGATGTGTCACCTTAAATGCAATAAGAATTTAGAAAAACATGCTCTAAAAAAGTTGCAGTTCACAAACAAATGTAAAAACTCCAGAGTTATGGTCGACAGAAACACATTAAAGATCATGTTGTTAATTCGTGTTCACTCAGTTGAAATCAATTCAACTTTGAATCCATGCCATATCCAATGTTTTCTGAGTCAATTCATGAAGTCACACACCAAACATCTGCTTGTTCACCACTTCTGTCACTTTAAATAATATGAGATATTGATCATTATTATTTAAGATTAATTTCAAAGTTTTTTGCCTATTATTTTAATTACTGATTTATTTTCTTATAACCTGACCCAGATATATGTGGCCTATTGTTTTAGGTTTGTGTGGATACACATCACATTGTTGATAATTTGCATCTGTCTCTCGCTGGCTAGAAAACCACCCAGTTAGTAGGACCTTAGATATCCTCACTATCTAACAAACTGTAGATTTTCTGGTTTGTTGTAAGAAGTAAGAGACACTGATTGATAAAAGGGTCTATAAAAATTATGATTTCAAGGCAAATACATTGAAGTAATATGTCATTATTTAGATGCAGAAAACTTATGAATGACAGAACCATGCTGAAAAATATGGAAGAAGTATGTTAAACTGGGGTTTGAAAGCACTGGATCAGGCGTAAACTAGCACTTAGTGCTGCTGTGGGTTTTTCTGTCAATGTCCCCCTCCAGACTTGGTGAGTCGTGGTCTTGTCTGTTGACAGGACGTTGGTGATGTGCCCAGATTGTGTGTCTTACACACACCAACGGCAACTCAGCTGCTCTCCAGCAGCACCTACAGGAATCTGCATGAACCTACAGACAACGTACTTGTTTTTTTTCTTTGTACAAGGACACACACAAAAAAAATCTCTATCACATTTTGGATTATATTGCATTGCTAATCTAAATATAACACTACCTCAAGGTTGATTTACTGATATGTGTAAAGCATAAATAGCACAACTGTACTGAAAATGCTTTCAGAAAAAAACAAGTAGACTGGGACTATAAAACCATGATGAGAGACAAAAGAACAACAAACTGCTGCTGGCGACTGGATAGATAAGGACTGATGTAAAAAGCAAAACATACTTGTATTTCATAATTTATAAACCAGCACTCCACACCAGGACACTATATGAGCTGAGAGAATGTGACTACACATTAAGAAAATGTAAAGAAAAAACACTCTATGAGATACACCTATTCAGTATTTTTGTAACACAAATTTAAAAAAGCCAATCACATGGCAGCATCTCAGTTCACACAAAAGTCTCTGGGTTTACAGACGATGGTCAGAAAAATGTCTAATGAGCGATAAGAGTTCCTTGTGATGTCAGAAGTCTGAGGAGGATGGGCAAACTGGTTGGCATTGATAAAAAGACAAAGGTAACTCAAGTAATCACTTGTTACAATCAAGTTATACAGAATACCATCTCTGAACACACAAGACTTCCGGCCTTGAAGGAGATGAGTTACAAAAGTTGTAGGACCACTTCTGTCACCTAAGAATGGGAAACTATGGTCACAACTTGCAAAATCGGACAATAAATGTTTGGAAAAATGTTGCTTGATCCAATTTGTTTCAATTTCAGCTGAAAATTCAGATTAAAGCACACCTACTGACCATCCTGATCAACAGGTGTGGGGAATATTGTCTTGGCGCAGCCTTGGTTCATTAGAACCAAATAAGCATGATCCAATACATATATTGTGTCTGTGGTTGTGGATGTGGGTGTATGCGTGATGAGAAAAAGATGATGAAGACGATGTGGACATCCAGAGAAAAGGAGGACAACTACTAATGTGTGTTAGCTTGTCTTTATTTATTAGGGATGTTTACGGGCAAAGTCTTGGACACTATCCATCCACATTACATGCATATTCTGGCTGCATGTTCAGGAGCTGGTTATTTATGTGGACAAGAGCAGCTGCCTTTCCCTTTGAAAACTATAGTTGTCTCTGTGTGCAGGGAGAGAGAGGTGTGCTCTGCTCGCAGAGTTAATCATAGAACCGAAAGCACTGTGTATGAATAAAAAAGACTTAAAAACTCTACATCTAAATTGGACACAATGAAACCAGGCTCAGCAAACCCAAAAGAAAACTTAAGTATAAATAAAAACCAAAATGCATTGTAGAAAGACTTACGTCTTCTTGAAATACTATATACTGACAGTGAAGACATGTTTTGGTTTTCACATTTTGAGGCGTACATATCAGTCTCTTAAAGAACATTTGCAAGATCAGTAAAGGCTCAGTCTGGAACTTTCTGAATACAAAAGAAACTTTATATTTTATGAGGGCAATACTGTTTCCCTTTCTCTATCACATCTGTCCTCACTGGGAAAGGAAGACAAACTTGATTTATCACTCTTGCTTATCAATGTGGGACATGTGAATGATTCATTAACTGCTATAAACATAAACTCTGAAATAAACAACATGAAAAAAATAGAAAGTGTCCTAAATTTGGCAGCAGTAATAAGTCTAATTAACTCTTACTTATGTGTGTTGGTACACCTTCAGTCTTCTATTTAATGAAAATTCTTGAATTTCCACCTCTAGAGAATAAACAGATTAGCAAGCCCCAGAGATTCCTGCTGCTTTCCTCCAGGTATCTCTTTTTGCCTCCGTAGTCAGTTTGGTTAATGACTTGACTTACTTAAAGCGGTGCTGATCAATAAGCTCCGGAGGTAAAGTTGCTGAAGTAACTGAGTGGGCAGGAAGTACAAACACTGGACTGGCAGAGGAGAAACGGGTTGATCCTCTTGTATCATACTCAGCATCCATGAGTTTGACCTTGTTGTTGAAGAGCAAGTAAGTTAGTAATCAGAGGTGCTGGAAGACAGAAACTAAATAGACAGAGAGGAAATAGAGGGGCAAGACAAGACAAAACAAAATTTTACAAAGATGAACTAAATGGTTTATACTGCCTTCAGAGTTTTTAAAAGCAAGAAAGTTACAAGTTGTGTGAACAGTGTGACTTTTGTACTCCATTCTTGCCAAGCCAGACCCTGGTTAAAACAGATCACGGCCTTGGATGTTGTGGGTTTTTAAAACTTTCAGTTTTTCCTCAAAGCAGAGGTGGAGCCAGAGGGGTGGCCAGGATGTGGTGACTGCACACCCCAATTTTCACCCAAGATGATTGACAGGTCATTGGCAGATTAGGAAAGAAATAGCTTTCCAGACATCCACGACAACCCACACATACACGAGGAGAACATGCAAACTCCACACAGAAAGGCCAATGTCCAAACCTCACCCCAGCTGAGGATCGACCTAGCGACCTTCTTGTTGTGAGGCCACAGTGCTAACCACTATTCCACCGTGCAGCCAGATCCAGATTGCTACATAAGATATTCTATTTCTCTAATTTGATCACAGTTATTAAGGCAGAACATCTGTATGTGTGTTGAAGAGGAACACAGCTTCTTTGGTGTATGCCCACCTTGGTCACCCCATATGTAATAGTCTGGTTATGTCATTACCTCAATGTATTAGTGTGTGTGTCATTACAATGACAAATATTCATGTTAATGTTAAAGTCTAACCAGGTATTTTGAAGGGGTGTTATATTAAAGTTGCATTGAACCATGAAGAAATAGAACACACTTTTTTATTTTGTGCCATGGTCAAGTTATCATTACTATCTGCATTTAGTAATGATGGGATTCCTCACAGGGTCCCGCAGCCCACCCTAACTCACACTTTTCAGCACCAGTGATAACACAAGAGGAGGAATCTCTCACACCACACAGACACTTTGACACACATGGGAAGCAGAGGTGCTGGGGAAGCCCCCTCTTTATGAAAGCAGTGCCCACTTGCGTATCTCAGACATGCTCTTCATATTACTCATTGAAATGTGAAGCAAACTTCCAGAAAATCTTTCCCCTGAGCCAAAAGTAACTACTTTGACAGCATGGATTCTATATATATTATTTATATTTTTTATTTATTTATTTTTTACCAAAGATAACAAAACTTTACTATAGTTTCAGCGTGATATTTTTAAAAAGTGGTATTCGTTTATTTTACTTGGTTTACAGCAGGGACCCCCAATCCTTGTCATCAAAAGCAGGTGTCCTGCAGGTTTTCCAAGTGACTCTACTGGAAAACACCTGTCTCAGACTCAGGTAGGCTGCAGGACACCGACCCTCGAGGTCCAGGATTGAGGATCACTGGTTTACAGTTTCTTCTTCTGGAGAGGTTATTTGAAAAACTATTTAAGAAAATAGAGGAAGCTTAAAAATGTCAAAATTCACTATAAAGCAAATCTGTTGTGTCATTAACATGTTTTACAGTTACATAAAATTGCTTCTCTACCACTTTCTATTACATTAGTATTCATATTTCCCCTCTGAACAGCAACCACACCCTTATCAGTGTGTTTTCTTATGTTGCAGCTCAAACCAAATACTTTCTCCTTAATGAAAAAAAAGACCTTGCTTCATATTCTACAATCGTGTAGATTATGATATTGATCGTCTCTCTCTGTAAAAGCATTATAAATATAAAGAGCATTTCTCCATTAACGACGAGTAGGAAGCTGGCTAATGCTAATGAGACTCAGAGTGCCTATTCCAGTCCATTATAGGCTCTTAGCGCTGGGAAATGATTGTGTTTTTGCAGGGAGAAAAACTAACACAGCCACCCAGACTCACAGTTCACACACGGGGAGGTTAATGACAAATGGTTCTAATGGACTTTCTGTTTGATGGAAGAAAAAAATAGAGGAATGGAAAATGGGAAAATGTATTTGTTGCTGTAACTTTGAAAGACTTAATTCATTTGAGGATTTAATTTGATTTCTAATGCATGACATGAAAAAAGGAGTTTTATATAGTTTAGTTATACTGCTGATGCTTTGACATGCATTTTGAAAAGTTGAAATATAGTTGAATTTATGTAAGCAGCATTCTTTTTATTACTCCTTCCAACTATCCATCCTTCTATATGTGCAGACATACATACATGCATGCATACATTACACATTCTATATCGATTAACAGTCTTGTTTAGACTGTTGAGAAGTGAGGATATATCTTGAACAATTTACCCATAAATGCAATAATATAATTATGATAATTATAATAAACACTAATATAAAGGGCTACAAAGCCATGGCAACCTTGAAAAGAGTGCCACATTAAATGTGAGCATTATTCAACCTGGTATCCCACCAGAAAATCTAAAGCTACATTTGTCCACAGTGCAAAACACCACAGTTTTAATGTATATGCTCAGAAACTGTAGATTAATTTGCTCATTTATTTCCCTTAACAAATACTAACATTAGCCTTCCACATTTCACAATGTGATGATGTAAATATTTGACATCTCACTACATATGTCACAATGACTATTTTTGATGTGGAAATGGAAGGTATGACTCCCAATAAATTATATGAAATCAAGTTATTGAGCGGTTCCTTTTGTCCCACACACTTCAATAATTGATAGATATGGAAAAGTTCTCAGATACACTGATTGAGTTCAACTTTATATCCAGGAATGAATTGAACGATAATAAACCATTTCAGCTTCAAAATTAGGGATTTAAGATGAGGGAGTTAATAAATTGCTGGTCAGATGAATTGACATCTGAAAATCTTGAACTGTGAATTATGTTGACAAAAGTACCTTCTACATGTGTTCTAGTAAGGGTGCAACTAATTGCAATTTCAGTCAAAGTAATCATTAGTGACATGATAAATTTACTTGCTTATTTGCATCTGAGCGTCATATTCAACCTTAATTAAATGAAACCATTTAAGGTTATTCATCAGTTGATCAATATTACCATTAACTGTTATTATTCTTTAAAATAAAGGAGTAAATCAATTGTGAAGAGATTATGGTAAGAAAAATGCCATGTGGCTTTTGGGAAATCTGTTTAAACAAACATGCATTGTGCAATGAAGAGCCCTCTTGCAAAAAGGTCTGGCAGGGGTTAAAGCATTAAACAAAGGAACAGAGCAAACAGTGTGCTATGAATAGTGTGTTTAGAGGGGTCAGGCCTCTTGTGTTTAATACTGAAACTCTACAAAGGAATGCACATGGGACTGTGTAAAAAGAAGAGGGGGTGGGAGGTGGAGCTGGAGGTGGGGTCTGGGTGGACTACCTGTCTACTGAATCAACAGGAGAATGAAGGGGAGAGAGAATGGGAGAAATGTACAATGAGAACATAAAAAAAGAGGGAGAGGAAGGATAGAAAGATCATCCAGGGGTGAGACCAGGCATGTGAGAAAAAGAGATGGAGTTGGTAAGTATGAGTACGTATGTGTGTGTGTGTGTGTGTGTGTGTGTGTGTGTGTGTGTGTGTGTGTGTGTGTGTGTGTGTGTGTGTGTGTGTGTGTGTGTGGAGGTAGAGGTGGGGGTGGAAGAAAGAAGGAGGGGCAGGGAGTACCTGTCTGTAGAATCAGTGTTCCCCTTCGACCTGTAACATTACTCCATCTGCATTGTTCAGTGACGGACAGAACAAGACACAGTCAAGAACAGTCAGCCAAGCCGGGGGATCAAATTATTCTCAGGGAGCAAAGATTTACCCTGAGCAGGCCCCCCTTCCCTCCCTGCCCACCCTCATCTACCCACATTCTCCACCTTATTTCCCCTTACCTCTTACTCCCTCTCTCTACCCCCCACAACCCCTCCTCCCTCTGTGAAGCAAAGTGATCCCCAAACCATTCCTGTTTAATCTCAAAAGCTAACGGACACCCTTCATTCCCATCCACACACACACACAGCCTCACAAAAAACTGCACAGACAAACACAAAACAAACACACAACATACCTACACAGGTTCCTGCAGCCACTCCAACATGCTCATACACAACACTGAAGTTGTGAACGCACACACTCTCACACACCCAAACACACACAGAGACTCAGAGGAGGGGTTAAAACTAAGGCTGAGAAGTTGAGAAGAAGCAGGTCTGTGTGTGAGCAGCATTGTGGTGGTCTGCTCTAATCCAGGGAGAACAGGAGGAGGAGAGAGGAGGAAGGAGGAGGGGAGAGTAGATCAACCCATCGGAAAAATGGCAATGGTCAGTCACAAAATATGTGCATTCAATTAAAAAAACAAACAAACAAACAAAACAAAAAAAACAAACAAAACAGTCAAACAAATAATTGGTAACACAAAAATAAACAAATAAGAATTAACACACTGTTACACTAATATTGTGTTCCACTAATATGTAACACGATAATAAACAATAATTAACATGTTTAGCTCAGGAGGAAGTGCAGTTGTTTTGTTTGGTTTTTTTTTTTTTTTGCTAATAAAGGTTATGCAAGAGAGTTTTATAGCTAAATGAACTCATTTAAAATGTGCTCTTTGTAAAGTAAAAATGAGAAATATGCTCCTTTTCATTTCTTGGATCATCTTTGTGAGATAATCAGCTAGGAAATATGATGTTGTTAAAAATGATGTCACTCCTGGACACATCTTCCTCAGTAAATGCAGTGCATGTCTTTTGCTTCTCATTTTTCTATAAACTGTATCCCAGTCCTGTGATGAACTGGCGAGCTGTCCAGGCTGTACCCTGCTTTTCGCCCAAAGTCTACTGGGATAGGCTCCAGCTTCCCCGCGACCCTTAATTGGACTAAGCGGTTAGGATAATGAATGAATGAATGAATGTATCACAGTCTTGAAACTCTAACAAGCCTGCTGATAATGAAAATGCTTTGCGTTAAACAGACCTATGTACTCAATAATTCACACCTGCCCTGCCAACCTCGACACAGAACTACATTCTCACAGCGAGGTTGCTTTGTTCCAACGTCTTGCAAGTCTCAACACATTTTAAATAGAACCACAGCAAATTTTTCCCCTGAGTTGCATCCAACCATCTTGCTGTCCATCACTTGGGCTGCCCAGAGGTGTCGTTATGCTGTACCAGCCATAGGAATGGCATGTGGGCAGCAAAACGCTTGGGTTTCAACAAACTGCATTCCACCTATGCAGTTGTCTGCTGATTGAATCTTGTGCCTGTGAAATCCTGACTAGACATGTTGTTATGTGAGGAAAATTGTGAAATTGTATGGAAAAGCAAAAGGCCAGCTAAGATCCCTATACATGTGTCGGTGTGATTCTCTACCTAAAACAAAGTTCTAGTAGAAGGAAACATTACAAGTTTAAGAAGCTTAATTAAAAACTAGCCTATGCGTTTAAAGGGGCTCTATGATGCTACTTCGAGTTTTCTGAGCTTTGTACAGTGTTATAGGGTTGAATACTCATCAGACTGATGAGTGGCGCCGTTTTTTTCCATCACCTAAACGCATGTTTGAGTTTTCCAGCACTCTCTATGGTCGCTTTCCTTAGTCATGGAAACGATTGGTTTTAGAGAGTTTTTTTCTACTTTGAAATTTTAGTGACGTCATGGGTGAAGGGCTGAGTTATTGGTCATTTTCTCTAAGTTGTGCACGTTCACGAAAAGAAAGCCACGCCCACCTTCACTGCTCAGAAAAATTACTCCAAGCAGTAGACTAATCAGACGCAGTCTGCAGGCAGGACTTAGCGCAGAGCTTTCTCTGTTTGCTTGTTTCTGTCAGAGGCTGATCTTTGCTGTGAGATTTTTAGATTAGACAATATTTATTCATCACTTTGTTTTTCTTTACATTCTGCTCATATTAAATTCCAAATTAAAAGAAATGGAAAGAGTACAAAACAAACAAATAAATAAATACACTAAAAATATATATTTGTCACAGTTTTAACTCTTATTATCAATATTACCATTTAGTACAGGGGTGGGCAATTCTGGTCCTCGAGGGCTGCGGTCCTGCAAGTGTTCAGGGTTTCCCTGCTGCAACACAACTGACTCACATCAGACTTAAGGCACATTCACTTTTTTTATTTGAATCCGAGTCATTTGCTCGGAAAGTCCACTTTGTTTGGGGAAACATGAATGCACCAAACGAATTCTGATTTGGCCCAAATAGAGGACTTGGTCCGCCTACAAATGCAGGTCTTGCCCTGTTTCAAGCAGACCACATACATGAAGCGGACAACAAAAAAAAAGTCACTTCCTGCATTACATTGTCAGTTAATACAAAGCGAAGGATCTTCAGCCTCATCTGTTGTTCATACTACGTCCATTGTTGCAGTGGATTTCTGCAGTATACTTGCATAAGACAAAATGAAAACTCAGTACAGTGATAGTTTCGTTTCCACGTTTAACTAGCAACTGAGATTACTTCTTCATGCGGGTCTTGTCCTCTATTTTGCTGATTACGAGTGCGCCGCCACCTTTGGTGAGAACGGGAATATATAATTGTAAAGGTTTGGCTCGTTTGACCAAAGTACAGCGTGACTGCAATCTCGGTCTGAATGGATACACCCCCCTACAACTGAGCCGAGTCCCCAATCGGACCGAATCTAGTGGACTGTCCCGATGTGAATGCACTCCCAATTAGCAGACTGATGCAAAGCTTGACATAAATTTTACACCAGTCGGCTAATTTGCAATTGATTTTGGTCTGGTGTGTTGCAGCAGGGAAACTCTGAACACTTACAGGAACATGGCCCCCGAGGACCAGAGTTGGACACCCCTGATTTAGAATTAAGAATGATGTTTCAGTGATTTTTTTTTATTTAGATTTTTTTTTTTTATTTACATATTACCCCTATCGCTTTCTGAAAGCATGTTTATTTTTGTTACTTATTTGGTTTACTTTTCATTTTTTCTTCGGGTGAATTTAATTATTTAAAACAAGAGGATGCAAAGGATAGGTTAGAAAAAGAAGGGTTTTTTTTTGTTGACAAGGACAGACAAATTGTTTGCTTCAATGATCAGGAACTAGATTAGAGGCTCAGTTCTTGAGCAGTAGACCAAAGATAAACAAAGGAGATGGGCTGGGTGGGAAGGGGTACTGACTGTCCCAAAGGTGAGTGACACAGCTCAGTCGGTAGTATCCTATGATTAGCCCTTTCTGTCCAGGGGCTCTGGGCCATAATCAAAAGACTAAGACAGGGCTAATAGCTAAAAATGATGGTTCAGAAAAAGGTGGAATGAAGTTAGTGGGTGGGCCAGACAGGGTCTTTGTACTGCCCTTTCCTCACACCCCACTAATTATCTGACATTGAAGGTGGGGGAAGTAGGGGGGTTAGGGAAGGCAGAGGACTGACAACTACAGGGGCAGAAGAAAAATGGAAGAGCAGTGGACAGAGGATGAAGGAGGAGGTGGAGAAGATGATCACCCTGTAAAATCTCAGGCTACAGATGGAGAACAACTAAAAAGGGAGTCAATCAGGCAACCAGTGGGAGGAGGGGAAGGGGGCAAGCCTGCTACTGTTACAGCACATGTGATAAAGAAACACACTGGATGATGGAAGTTGACACACTGATGCACACATTTCAACATAACTAAACAAATGCTTAGTCAAGCTGTAATAAATGCCCTGAAGTGTTCCATCCAGCTGCTCCAAAGTCCTGCTGTTTTATTCACAATAACTTGAATAATAAATGCGTTGCAGCCATTGTGACAGCATAAAAAATGTTTTCATCAAGAGAGCCGCCCTCACTGCTGAAGCTATTGTAAGTTATACCCTTTTGTCACCTTTTCACAACAGGAGAGCCCCATCTAAACTTTTAGTTTATTAAGAGCCTTTTTGGTCCTATTGTGTTTTGCAAAAGGATCTGAGTTGCAAAGAAAGTCAATGTGCAAAGAGTCTTGAAGAAAACAGAGAAGAGACTTGTTCACACTCGACACGGAGAAAGATTAGCATTCTTTCGTTTTTTTCATGGGTTCAGGTAACAATAGTTTAACTGCACTTACTATTTTGACTGTGAGATTGACAAAACATGCAAGGTTGAATACAAAATTGTGTTAATTCATCAAATTCTCCCTTTGTGTTTCAGTATTTAAACTTTATGCATCTTTGTCATGTTACAAGGACAAAATTATGAGGTTAAAAAGCTCCAATCATAATTCTCACGTCTTATTTTCATGATAACATAGAAAAAAGTGGAAGTGGCAGCGTTATGGGTACAAGTCAAAAGGCTATTATCCATTAAACCACTCTGTTGAATATTGTACAAGACATGAGGTGACCGCAAAACCTCAAAGGCAGACAACTCTTAGCCACAGGGGGAGGCATGGGTGGGCTTGGTAACCATCACATTATCCTCCAAAAACCTTCCCCGTGGGCAAAGCTGGCAACCACAGTCCCCAGCAGCTCCCAGCATCCTGTAAACACTGTCCATCTTGGCTACCATTTATTTGAAAGGTGTCACAAACAATGGCAACCCTGCATTGTAAACATGTGAGCTCATGGCAGGTTTGAGTTGCTCAGATGCTTAATTTGTCCTGAAAATTTCAGCAGAGTGGAGCCAAAATGCACTTTGACACAAAATAAACCATTACTGGTCACCAAGGGAGCAGCACTGGGAGGTCATGGGCTTTGCCAAACCAGTAGACAAGTAGAGGCAGGGGAGGGTCAGAGAACAGAGGAGGGCTTGAGCAGGAGAGAAGCTAGCTGCATTCTTTACTCCCACACGTTTTGGGTAGAAATTGAGTACATGGTCAGATAATCTAGAAAAAACAAACTTAGGGTGGCTCCAGGACATGGGAGATGGTGGGTCAGGTCAAAGGAAAAAAGGATGCCTATTTGCCGATTTGTCAAAAGTTATGTTAGCTCTGCAGGGGGTTGTGTTTCTTGAAGGTCTGACAGTGGAATTGGCTTTCCTTCCTCTGTACCACTCTAACTATGCCAAGAAAAATGGCAGTCCTGACACCAGATTAGCAAACACACCCAAACCACACACACAGACACACACACACACACACACACACACTTCTTTCACTGTCAAGACCAGAGCACACATGGATGTTTTCTGGGCTTCCACACTTGTCATGAGCCAATAGTAGATAAAAGCAACCAACTAAAAAAAGGTTGAATGACAAAAATGAACACAGATAGGATGAGTAAAGCCATCATACTGTGACTCTGAACAAGATATTGGATGTTGATCTGCTAATTTCACTTCAAAGTTGGGTAAGAATTAAGAAAATACCCAGAAGAGAAATGTAACTTTTGTAATGTAATGTAACTTTTGCTCCACAATTTGCCGAGTAAACTTTACGCAGTAAAATCTACATAATACTCTCTTTAATTAGGACAGTAGCAAAAAACTGAAAAAAGTTCACAGTAAAAAAAATGCTTATGGATTTTAAGTCAATTTAATTCAGCTTGATCAGAAAAAGAGCCCAGCATTGTGCAAATCACAGTTATGCCACTCCAAAGTAGAAATCGTAGATAAAGGAATACTTCTGTTGCTGTCTGGAACAGTGCTAGCAGCCAGTTTATTGACTGGGGCTGATATGTGATCTGAGTGTTCTGCAGGGCTACGCTTTGACCTTTGACTCTGCAGCCCTCAGGCATGGCCCTTGTGCCCACTGGCAGATGTGACTTACTGGAGCAGACTTTCCTGCAGTGTGACAGCTTGTTAGACCCCCCCAATCCCTCCCTTGCACCACCCCTCCTTCCTCGCTCAGACACTCACAATTTCACAAACTCCGCCTCTCCTATCTTTGCTGTTGTCATGGGCTCTCCTCCTTACTCCACCCCCACAATCTTCAACCTCAAGGGAGATTCATTAGAGGATCCCTATTTATCCGCCCCTGCTAATGATTGGCACCATCATCCAACTATCCACTCCGCCCCCCTTCATACACGAGGTTTTATATGGCTCTCCAAGCAAACATGCAGTAACAGCTGGAGAGAAGGTGGAGCAAAGAGGGATGGGTTTTGTCTCTGGCTCTAAACACAGTAGTAATCTATCATGTCTGACCTTGCTGGCTCAGTACAAAGGGTGGAAACAGGAGTAACAAGGTTTTGGTGCCACTGGCCGCACATCATGTTACTGTCCAGTGGCCCAGCTGGTGCTTTCTTCTCTTATTTAATCAGATGTCTTTTCAAATGTTTATTAGTACTCCTATTAATCATAACTTGTTTCTTGTATTTAAATCTGTGCCAGCTGATGCAATTTCTTATGACTGTATCAAGAATGGCCGTTATCAGTCAAACAATATTGCTGATTTACTGAACTTTGAGTACTTTATGGATAAGAAAACACATTTTAGCCATGTTGTATTTCAATGGTTTATGAAAGTTAAATAATGTTTTCATAATTCAAGAGAAATACTTTTTCCCCTGTAAGTAGTTTTGCCTCTATAAACCATTTGATATTGTATTCTTCGCCATGTGCATATCTGCTGTGCCTAAGTGGAAGGAAAGCAGTCAGTGCTTGCGAGGAGAGGTGTCACTTGTTCTCAGTATTAGTAGTGGTGTAGATAAGAAAACAGATGGGACAGGGGAGGTCAGAGGACCATGCTATGGCTGACAGGTTTGTTTATTTGGCCTGTCTCTGATATCCTGCTTTCCCCCTCCACGCCCTGCGCTTACTCTGCCTACAGCCTGACCTGGAAGTGACCATGCAGAGATGGATCAAGGCCACTTTTCACCAAGAGAGTCAACACTAACCACCCCACTCACCACTCAGGCCAACTGAAAACACATGGGGCATGTTTGGGCTTATTACCCCTTCTCTGACAAGAATAACAATTGACTAATTTGTACTTGCATGGCTGAGCCGAGCTGAGTTACTGTAAGGGAAATTTTAAGAAAAACAAACCTGGCTGAACCCATTGGCAAATATACACATCAGATAAAAGGAAAGGGGACTAATTACATGTTATAATGTAGCTACTAAGTGCATTACATTTAATTAAAGTTTTCTGACTATTCCTGGAGTGGCACTCATAATAAAGACATAGCAGGTTAAACTCTGTCATCTATTCTATCCACCAGTCTGTGTGAGGTCTGACGTTCTTGTGCTCGAGGTAGGCCAGAACTGATAACCCTGCCTGGGCATTGACAGATAAGACCATTCACTGAGATCCCACTAACACCAAGGTAAAGAGGCTCTAAGGGAGATAAACTGGATCTGAAAGATTCCACGGGATTCTCCCAGTTGATTTATTTCCCTCAGTGGCAGATGGCATAAAACAGATGGCTGAGGTTTAGGAAACTGTAAAAGTTTCTGTAAATAACCCTTGTCTCCAAACACAAAGCAGTAATTTTCCAAATCAGGATGAATTATTTACATCGTATTTACCACGTTTGTCATTATTGTTAAAGATAGACAGACATCCATTCAGATGGTCACAAAATTTCTCCCTTTTCAGACAGTCTTACTTGTAATTATTCAAGAAAACAATCGTTAAGTTAAAAAACTGATCTGAGCTCACAGGAAAGAAATTATTTAGGATGCCAATCAAAAATCACCGAATTGTGTAATAGTGGAGAACATGGACCCGCGACCCTTAATCAGACTAAGCGGTTAGGATAATGAATGAATGAATGAATGAATGAATTAATTAATTAATGGAGAACGTGGAATTTGATTTGGTGTGATTTACTTTTGTTGGGACACAAAACAACTACAATGGTAAAACGATTTCCTTATTTAAGATACTGTTAGCACTTATTAAGATCAAATGATTGGTTGGACAAATATGTTAGTCCTCAAAGGAAAACGGAGCAAAAACCCACAACAGAGCGACTGTGACCTGAAAACACCAACTAGTCTAACATGTCCCTGACAGTTGGTCTCACAGATAAAATGTTGGAAATAACTTGTTAGCTTGGCTAAAGCAGTGAAGCAGTGTATTTCTGTGTTGTTATCAGGCCTGCCAAGCAAAGATCTTTTTGTAAACCTATTCAAGTAGTGTATATGCCTGAACATTAGGGGTGGGAAACTCGAATCGAAAATTAAATATCAGGATTTTTTGCTTCATCGTATTAAATAGATATTTTGATTAAAAAAACAAATTAAAAAAAAAAAAAATAATTAATCCATTATAAAATTTTTTCGTCATTTTTATTATTTTTATTGATCTTTTTACTTGTCTTTTTGGGCATTATAGCAGCAGAATGATGGTTTGACTGCTATGTTGTTTTTTCCTAACTGAATTCAAGAAAAATGAAAAAAAAAAAAAGTTTTGTACATTTTTTTTAATCTACAAATATCAGGAAAATTGTACATTCTTTCTGTATGTCAGAACAATTAGTGCCTAAACCTATATATACACCATGTAGAACTCGAAAAAGGCAGGTGAAAAACCCAGAAAATAAATTTAAAAAAACTCAGAAGTGAAGATCAAAATCAACACATATCATGCATTTTTGTTATTGTTTAATTTGTTTAAGTAAGACACCTTGTATGTATCAGAGATAATAAGGGTTCAACAAAGTTGTGGGATTTATTGCCTTGAAATGCCAAGAACAACTGAAAACAAAACTGCAAAAACATTGCACAATGAGATTAAACCCCCATCTACAAAATGAATTACCTGTGTGTTTTAATACATTCTTTCTTTCTTTAATTTTAAGTATGTCTATGAAAATTAATGGACTAAAAGAAAGGTGAGTAACTCCTTATTTTATGCTTCTGATTGTTGGCAATGAATTGAAATTTCATTCTCACCCAATGAAAAGCACAAACAGAAAAAAGGCCTCAAAAATGTTTACAATAGACTGTTGTCTGTATCTTTCTTTATAACAAAGAAGTTGGAAAAACACAAGGCACTGATTGTTCTGTTTCAGCTGTTAACATAAGTGGAAAAGCTGGATGGTTTTGTTGAAGGGGCACAATATGAGGACTTACACTTCTTCAAATGTCCCATCGTGGATGGGATGTAATCCCTCCAGTTATAAACAAACGTGGGGAAATCAAAAACAAAGCAGTGCTTAAAACAACCAAAACATCTGCAGGGCTGCAGGAGAGGCAGATGGGATATCAAGCACACCAAGATTTAACAAAACAGCTGGTCTATCTCTGCCATCACTCTTTCACACACATCCTGCTAAAACACACGCATCGGGGTTGGAGTGAGCTCAAAAGTGTTATGCTGTAGACCAGCGCATTGCCCTTCAAAAAGAGGGTCTCTTTTAAAAAATTTGGTTTAAATTACACCAACGATGTGTCAAGTTTTCTGTTTGTTGTTGTACTGTGTGATATATTATGAACAAGCAAAAAAAAAAAAAAAAATCACAGATGCATTTATGAACATGTTATAAACACATATGAACCAATGAGTACAGCGTTGCCTGTACACTTTCCTTCCATTTGGTTGTTTAAAGTCACCATACTGACTAAAACAGGAATAACAAGATATTAAAGGTTTTAAACATCTAACAAGCAAACAAACAGAAATGTGCTGCAACACAAATGCATGCAAGAGATTGGGGAAAGAGAAAGCTGGAGGGGGCTCTCTGCATGTGCATGCATATCTGAATCTCTGTTTCTCTCTCCCTACTTGCAACATGCTCTCTTTGAAGCAGACCTGTTCAGACAGTGACGGCTGACTCCTGTTTAGACTGGGCCGGCGCCAGCCGTCCCCTAACCCTGCTTCAGCGGTGACAGGTGAGAGTTTTCAGCTGACTATCATCAGACTCGCCACTGACAACACCACGACACACTACAGCCAATCCATCATGCCTGCCATACCATAAACCTCTACTTCCAATGTGGTGTTAAGGAATTACAAAAAAATAGCTTGTATACATAGTTTTGTGGAAATGTTTTGCTTTTTTAATGAAATTTGATGATGTCATGATTAATAAAACATGACTGAATAAGAGGACAAAAGAAAGCAAAACAATCTAAAGCAAAAGTAAGAAAGTCTCATTTTGAAAAAATTTTTTTTTAAAAGAAATACGACATATGCTAAGAAAGTAAAAACAAGCAAGGTTGAAGTTTCTTTTAGTTTATTATGGATACCATTCTTTAATTTAAAAATAATTGGTGGCAATATTGTAATTTAAAGCTGCTGAATAAACAATTAGCTAGTTATGAATCAGTAGCAAAATTACCACACAAAAAGGAACAAAAAGTATATTCAGGCAAACAGATGAGCAACAACTACAAGTCCCAATGATTCAACTATATCAGGGCTGCAAGACAACAGTATTGCAATAATAACTGTTGAAATAAATCAAATAAAATATGATTTTTTTTCTTGTTGTGAGTCATATGTAATTTTCTTTGAAATTAAGAGGTCTACTTGTCTTGATTTTATACTGATTTTTATCAGAAATCAAGCCAATTCCATCTGATTGTGACCTGCTTTATGAAGTCTTTTCAGGTTGTCAAAGACATGACAACCACACTTTATCAAGTCATATTAAAACTTATCCTTATATCTCATGTGCAATAAAAATTTAATAGATAAAATAAAGCACAAATCATATAATAACTATTTGTTAGTTTATTGTTAACTCATTCCCAAATCCTCATCAGAACTAGATTACTGTGGCCTAAGACTACAATTCTGCATATTATTTGTATCTACACATAGCCAATAACACAATACAATCTGGAAACATTAAATGAATACATATAGAATACTTTTGATAATAATTTTGAATAAGATCTGTTTTATATTTTAGAAACAGCTGATTTAGTGAAGATATATATATGTAAACTGTAGTTTGTAAGCTTCACAGTCTTCAAGGTTAAATCAGGACCAAACATGTAGCAATATATCACAGCAAGAACTAGACCAAGTTAAATGGCTGGTGATTATAAATATTGCAAGTGATAATCAATAAATCCAAACATGTACCTTTGTAGTTACACCTCAGTGGGACTGATATTAGACAACCTTTGTCGTGAAAAGAGATTACTGTGGAACTGGAATTTTAAAGCTGCTTACCATGTGCTGTCATATGATATACATATCTATTTCAAAAGTATCGTGAAGGCATTTAGAACATGACATTTCACATAACACAGTCATATTCGATGAAACATTGAAGTCACATTTGATTGTTTTGGTTTATTTTTAGTTTCTTCTTTTAATTGTACTAAAGCTATAGGTGTATTGATGCAGATTTCACTGTATAATAAACTTGATTACATATGTCAAAATATACCAGTTATAACTATGGATGTTGAAAATCATGATGCCACTTGAGAACACAAATGTTTTAACAATAAAGGTGCACTAATTGTGGACATAACATGACACTGAAGGGTTTTTACGTGTTACAAACAAATCCTGCCACTGAATCCAGAAACCAGACACCAAACTAAGTCACAGCACTTCTGAAATACAGCGCTGTAGGTCAGTGGACAGTCACAGGTTACACGGGAGGCCCGATTTACAAGTTAATCCAATCTCTCCTATGCAGGAAACTGGTTGCTTCGATTCTCTGCATACACACTCACACATACAGAGATACGTGCACACACTTCAGTGTCCTTGTGCACTACATCTAAACCTGACACACACACACACACACATATACATACACACAAACACTGAAATGTCCACTGTGACCCACCTCGCTCTTTCCTTCCATTCCCCATTTACAACCTCTAAAAGCCTTTTCCATTTAACAGTGAGCCTGAGGCTGTGAGTGACAGGGAACAGAATGGACCTTATGTTGTCACTTTCTCAGCACTGTGGCCTGAAGGGAGGCCTGGCACAGCAGTGTGCTCTGGTGGCAGGGCGGGTGGCGGGTCGACAGGGGGAGGGGCTTTTGTAGGGGTGAATGGTGGAGCTCAGCTCAAACCTTCAAGGGCACAAATGCAAACAGAGCTGTTCATGAAATTCAGTTTGAAAGTGTAGCTTAAAGAGCTGAGTGGCAGAGTTTGCTTTGCTTTTTACATTTAAATTGAGTGGCGGTGAAAAGCCATCTGCTTGGTCTGGCCAGACACAGGTTGAGGTGACACCCTCAGTAGAAAATTGCCCAATGGTTATTTGATTGACTCTTAGGTTTGGTACAGTGTCAGTCAGAAAATATGTAGTAAAGTAAAAGCAGTTTTTCCATTTCATTTAATTTAATTAAATTTAATTTTATTTCATTTCTATATCTGTTTTTATTGATGGGGCATCCCAGAACAGCAGGAGAATAACATGACCTCATATTCAGATCCCTGCCTAAAGTTGCTTTTAATAGCCAGCTGTGAAATTAAGTCACATAAATAAGATGACATAACGGCTGCCAACAATATTTCTGTTAAGCTTTGTGGTGAGGAACATACAAAACAAATCACATCAAATATGTTTTCATACCTGAAAAGGCATCTGACCAGATGGCATGAATGAATTCATTTAACCGCTGCTTACACCTGTGAGTGAAACATTTGAGTTGTCGAAATTGTCAGCTTAGTGAAATTGTGCCTCAAAATAGTGAATTCATTTTTTCTCCCTTTCCCCTTAGAAAAATGCACTTTTTTTTCCGGTACTGCATGAATCTTTTTTAAACAGAAATGTGTCACGAAGCATCTCTTTATGAATCTACTGGTACACAGGAAATTATTCTAGCATCAGCATGTATTTTCCAAGCAACTGGGGGCTGTTTTGTAACTTTATCCCATCTACTGTGAATGTTTACTTGCCTGTGTCACACACCCATTGATCTGGGTCCAAAAACAACCAAATACAAACTGTGTACTTTGCAATCCTAACATGAAAGTGCAGGGTCTTGTCTTGGCTGTGATTCACACAAACCATTGCTGTACAGGCACTGCAGGTTTAGACCATGCTTTCCATTGTAGATCTAATCTTTGAAGAGTGCCTATGGATGTGCTGGATGTAATCATGGGGGAAACATTAGTAAATATTTATAGAGTGCAATTTATCAAAAAGTGTCTCAATTGAATGTGATTGTTTGAGTTGTCTATAAGGGTTACGATGGCTCAATCTGTAATTTACCATTTTATTTCCTAGAATTGTTTTCTATCTTAATCAGGTTTTAGAAGTTTATTGCATGAATAAATGAATGAATGAATGAATGAATGAATGAATGAATGAATGAATTAATAAAATAACCACAAGTCAGTCTTTTTTTAATTTTTCAGACATTTTTGCATTGTGCCTTTATTGTACAATTGTCATAAAGATTTATTTGGGAAATGTTAGGAAAATAATAAAGTCATGAGGAAAGTTACACTAAATAATCAATAGATACTGAATGCCTCAATCAGCATGCATCACAATCATCTGAGGAACTTGAAATAAAGAAATACCGCTAAGACAGTCAGAATAGCAAAGAAAGAAAAAAAACTTGGTTTATATATCTCCATTGATAGTGGCACTTTGTTAGACCTCCATCGGAAACTGTCTTCATCTATCACAGTTTTATAAGTCTCTCAATTGGGTTGTGGTTTCCACTCGGTGGGTCCAGCTTGGATCCAACATGGGTTCAACATTCAGGTATGCATGAAGGAAGGAGATGTGGGACATTGATAGATCACTAGGTGTTGACAGTGAGTGGCAGGTAGACTACCTGTTTCACAGTTCACTTGGAAATTCATCAAGCATTTTAGACAGGCTCCTTTGGGAAGGCTTTGCTTTGGTGTAACCCAATCTGCGGCCTAAGGGATACTGTAATGTTTTAACATGAATCGCCCTAAACTATGGGTGAATGCTCTGTCACAGTCTTGGAAAGAGAAGAAATCGTAAGGATAGCTGTAAATGAAAAGGATGAGGATAGGTTTGTGTAGGCCACTCCTGAGGGCCCTCTCTCCTTATCTTTCTTCTTTCCTAATAACAAATGGCTTATCCTGCATCTGTCTTTCTATATGAACCAGGTTCTCAACTTTTTTTTCTTTGTCTGTTCTTTGTCCCCATGTTGTGACAGGCATCTAAATTGATTAAGCTCTGCCCCAGGATCTGACACTACACCGTGTTGCTTTCTATTTGTTGATTACTATTGATTTTCTTTGATACTTCATTTAAAAATCAATAGTCAGAGCAGAAGAAAAATAGGCACAGTTTACACATACTTTAACATACTATTGTGCAACAGAGAAGGCCACGGTTTTGGCAGTAGCCATGATGGCAGCAGCCAATTATGAGGAAAGCTCTTAACAGGTGAAAGAGAAAGGCCCCTGATCGATTCTAAGCTTTCTCCTCCAATCACAGAGAGTGGCCATAAATTAAAGCGCATCTGTTTTGTTCTGAAGACAGCCATGAAGCATAGTGGCAACTTTTTATTTTCATTTTTTATTTCTTAGAATCCTTCAGTCTTTATATAGGCCCCACTCCTGGAATAGTTGCTTTATCCTCCATCATTACATGACAGACAGTAAGGACAAGTGTCAAATAACAGACAAACAGTGTGTCTACAGCATGATGTATCAGTGAAATTTGACCTGCCTCACTGCCATTTAAAATTACAACAGGAATATAAAGTAATTTACTGAAAGTTACGTTATTTCACTCCTTTCATCCATCACTTTTGCTGTATTAATCCAGTCATTTTTCTGAGTCTTATGTCTGTTTTAAATTAGAGGAGTCGGTAATTTGACATAAGAACTCACTAAATGTCAGCTGAGTTGACAAGTTAAATGATATGCAAACCACATGTGTAGAACTGTTCTTGTTTAAATAAATGTAAATCTGTTATGTGTTAATCCATATTAACTTTCTTATGCAGACACAAGCAAATTGGAGATCATCTTCATTCTACTTAACGACTGACTTAATTTTATTGACAAAAAATAAACAAATTCAGAACATGAGCTGAGAGAGAGCCAGTGGAAGAGAAATTTTGTGTAGTAATGGGATTTTTGAAGATTTTAAAACCACCATCAGATTAATTGATAATGGTAAGGGTGCCATGATTGGGTATTAACAGTGCATATACCAAAAGCTCAAGTTGTTCTAAGCAAGTATGGGTTGTGGATCAACACCTTGGCTCAATCCTTTGATTAGCTAGTAATTTTTTACATGGGCCCGAGAATTCTTTGGAAATCTGTTACTAAACACCATCTACTGATGCACCCAGAGATGTAAAATGAAGCTGAATTATGCTAAATTAACTCAGCACAAGTTTCTTGGGCACAAACTTGGATCATATTGACAAAGCAATGGAAGGTTAAGTGATCATGGGGACAGGAATAGAAGAGAATAGGTAGAAGAGAAAAAGTGAGAGAAGAGAGGAAAAATGGAAAAAGATACACCAGATAGAAAACAACAGCATCACCTGTTCCAAATAAAACATGAAAATTCAGACAACCAGCTGCTACAATAGGACTAAGGACACATAAAACATGAATCCCACAACAAAAAACATCAGCAACACAAAGAAAATGAATTAAACATGACTGTAGTAACTGGCTACATGAAAACATAATATTAGCATGCAGGTTAGGGAAAATATCAGGGGTGATTATTGATCAGTTATTATAGGCCCAATGACTCTGAGACCCACTCATCTCCCAAACAGTCCGCCCAGTGTCAAAGACCGCTATCCAAAGACTGTCAGCATTCACCACCAATATAAATCAAACTAGCAACATTTGATGCTTGTATATTTTTTGCATCTTGATAACTGAGGAAAAAAACAAACTGGATGTAAAAAAATCTTCAACCAATCACTTATCGAGCAAATTAGTGAATGTGCTTTAAATTGCTTACCTTTGAAACTATCTAACATGTTAGATATCTCTGCTGCTCTCTGTTCAAAGCATTGGCTGTGTCTAATTTGTCCTCACTCACAATTCTTTTACCATTCTTTCTCTTTTTTTTTTTACTCAGTTATTCTTCTCTCTCCACCTTCATGTCACTCCTTTCCCAAACTCAAGCATGCAGAACAGAGCATGCAGATCTTCTCTAGCAGACCCGAACACTCTGTTCTCAGAGTTCTCACCTTTCACCTGGGGTTAACGTGAGGCAGCATCACTTGGGCCCCCAAGCCCCGCGGAGACCAGAACACAACACCAACCTGATGTGCCGGGCTGTATGGAGAGTCAGCGGCATGGTGAAAGACACAAGCTTGTAGAAAGAAACCATGGAGAACAAACAAGTGACCGACATGATAGAAAAGACAAAGAGGTGACATAGAGACATCAAAAGCTGGTTTGAGTGCAAAGCTGTTAGGTTGGGGCTGTCTATGCCAGTATCCTTGCACGATGAACACATAAGGATTAGTTGCGTTTTACCTTTAATTTTTTAATAAAAGTCATCATAGAGGAAAGTAAGTTAGAAATTCAAATTAAAATGAATCTACAGGAATTTTTTTTTGACACACTCAGGGAAATTCTGTTTGTGACTCTGATGACTGAGAGCCCCCTGCATCATTTATTGTCGCACCACCATGTAACTGCTTCAAGTTTGAAAAAATTGCATTTATTACATTTATGTGAGTGTGATTACCTGCTGGCCTGTACACTGTGTGAGACTGTGTGCCAGCAGTAGCGACCTTGTCCATCCACTCCCCCCTCCCCGACCCTCCTCCAACAGGAGTGCCAGATGCTCAGTAATCTGTGTGAAAGTCGATCCACCACTTAATAGGATTGTTTCTGTTGCACCTTAACGAAGAGGCAGCCAGCAGACCAGAGCTGAGCAGTCGTCCTCTATAACTGCTGTCCTGGGACCTCAGGTGGACACAGTGGGTGAAGAGATACCATGCAAGTGTGCTGGAAGGAGGGGTTATGGAGAGGCAGGCTTCACACCTTAGAATCATAAAACAGTACTGAGCTCCCCTCCCTGCAGCATGTATTGTCTTAAAACAGATGGCTGACATATTGACAAGGAGGAGAGCAATGATATGGTTGAAAACTGTGAAAACCCCTCGAACATATGGAAGACTGATTATCTCATCTCACTAATATGGTTTAAGGCTATGCCAAACAGGTGGTTTTAAGGCTCAAATGAAAAAAAAAAAAAAAAAAGAAACTATATTTTCCTGATTTGGTTATCTTCAATAAAATGTAGCAATATCTTGGCCCATCATGTTTTGGTCATTTTGTTATAATTAAAAATGGTGGTTCAGTTTGTATAAAAGAAACCCTTTCAGGTAAGCTTTAAAAATCTGGTCAGTTTTCTCAGAAAAGAAAGTTCAAATTGGATTTAAAAAGTTTCTGAGTTATTGTAGTTAGATTAAATAAATAAATATATAAATATATTTAATATAAATATAATATAAATATATTTCAATGTCATTCAAGGAACGTAATCATGGAGATGTTAAGTCAAATATGTAAATGAATTCATAGTTCATCAATAACCGATTTGGTCCTAAATGGAGTGACTTTAAAGATCCAGTTGCTTACTACTGGTTCTGAAACAGGAGCATTTTACCAAAGGTTTCTGTAGAAATGGTGTTAACTTCAATGTTTCTCTTATCCTTAAATCTGAATTCTGCAGTAACGGTTATTTATGTTTTGAGCTGGTGAGATACAGTGCCACATTTCTGTGCTGGTCCGTTGCAGCTGGCTTTGAAGTGGAGATAACAAAGATCCATATCTTTGTTATTTTTACCCAGCCTTTAGCTGAAGCTCAGATCTCAAATTAGGCATTACCAGGCAGGTGTACACAGGATGGGTCTGAAATGAAAGAACAGCTTCTTCTTTTTCTTTTTAAAGAACAGATCTCTACATTGAAAAATAAAAGTTTGGCACCATTTTTACTGTCTGAAGTGTCATGTGCATTTGGCAGAGGGCAAAAGTTTTTCACTTATCTTTCACCCTGAGGCAATAGATTAATATTAAGAAAAATTAAATTAGGATTTGATGTGGTCATTAAATGACTTTACAACAGCAAAGCTGTGCTGTGTATTTTGGAGATTAAGTTGGTTTTTACATGCCGTGACCCTTATGAGTCTAGTAATCAGAAAGATAAAAGATTATGTTTCTGAATATATGTAATCTTGATTTAATTTAACAGTATTTATGTGCAGCTGGCATTTATAACAATCACTGTTGTTATCATTGTAAGCTAAGATGCGATGTGTGAGTAAGGCAGAATGTGTAGAGATAAACGGACATGCCGAGTGGGCAAAGCAGCGATATAAAAGAGAAAGATAGAAAGAGATGATTGCACTTTATCTCTATGTGAGTAACATGAGAACCAGTTTCCTTCCTTCCACCCATGGCAGCAGTAAAACTGTTCATGTCATAACGCCCAGCGTGTCAAAATGATATGTTTAACCATCTCCTACCTTTTATTCAGGACAATAGCTGTCCAGGATGGATTTCCTCCCAGTGTGAAATGACAGATTCCCCCTTCTTTCTTGCCGAGTGCCCACTCGGCTCACCGCCCCTCTTCAAAAGACTGTGACTATATGTCACCTGTGTAGAACGTAAAGACACGTTAGATAGAGTTTCACAGCAGACCTCTATTCATGCTTATGATTGCTTTGTTTGGTGGAGAGATTTCAGTGTCCATAGGGGATGGTAAGGTGGGACCTCTGCTTTATAAATGAGCCGTTGCTTTGTCAACACAGGAGAGGGGTTATCTCAAGCAGCAGATGAAAGATTGATGGAGTCAGGTGATAATCAGTGTGACCAGAGTATGGTGATTTGGCCGTAGAGATACAGTACTGTACGCATGAAAGGATAAAAAAAAAAAAAAGAAAGAAAACATTGCAACAAATCAGATACCATGCCATTTTTATTTTTACAGAGCTTTATATCAAGACAAACTAGGAACATCCACAAACACAGGAAAATTAACAGTGTGTGTGTGAATAATTTAAATGTGAATTCCAAAATCTTCATCCATTTAACATACACACTATAATATGCACAACAAAATCTCATGTCATCTGTAAGTAAAACAGTGACAAAGATATTCTCTTAAATCCAATGTGAACAGAATTTAGTTTGGCAAGGGCTGTGTCAACAACGATTTAGAGGGTAAAAATATAATTTGAACTAAAAGCCAAACTTTTGCTGATTATAACATCACAGTAACATGAATGTTTTCAGTTTTTTAATTTATTTTATGACTTATTAATTGTTCTTTATTGTGCATATAACAAAGTGAGAATTTTGTAGCTTTGAATTTCAATCTTATTTAAAAAAAAACAAAAAAAAAAAAAAAACTACAGAATCCTCACGGAGAAGTTTTGCCTGCTGACTTTGTTTTGTAAAACCAATAAAAATGCAATACATGCCTTAAAAGAACAATGTGTGGGATTATGGCCATCTAGCAGCAACACGGCAAATTACAACTAACTGACTACTCTGAAAATCTTAGGAGAAATGTTGTCAATAAGTCAGTGAATGTGTAGTTGCATTTTTATGTAATTCTCAATCAAATTTGAGAACATTTAATTTATTTTTAGCCATTTAATTATTAAATGTTAGATTGTAACTAGTGTAGAGTGTGCATTTTTGGCAATTTTTTTTCACTTGAGATATTAAATATTAATAGCTTTATCAACCTTTTAAAATATTGTGATTCTGTTACCTGTACATCAGTCACTTTTCTGTTAAAATTCCTCAACCTTAATTCAGACACGGCGGTGTGAGCAATGATGTGTTTTTAATTAATATCTGCTATTCTGTTGAGATTGGGCAATACATGAAGAGTAGTATGATAATCATTTGTTTAGTCAATGATAGTCTTCTCACAGTAACATAAAATATCCTTGCAGCAGTTTATATTAACCATGTATTGGCCATGTAACTTCCTGGCAGTGGATGGAAGCAACTAAAAATGTAATTTTTCCAAATGGGAAATCATACTGACGAGTCATTTTTATGCAGAGGTGTAATTACTATACAATAAGAGCTAAGCCGTTATTAACTTGTCTTCTCGAGAAACTATTTTCCTCAAAACAGCATGTTTTTCTGGTATACAAGCTCAGCTAAAAGTAAGAACCAGAGCATTGTTTTAGACAAACCTGATGGAAGCAGTTGGAAATATCGACATATAGTCAAAGACAAAAGAAATGTCAGCTATGCCTGAAAAAAAGGTTTTCCAGTTCATTTGGCTATGAGGGAAAAAAAAAGCATTCGGTGCTGCACATAATGATGAGTTCAAACCACAACAAAGGAAATGATTGTGCCTGTAGTGGTCCACACTTGTGAGAAAGATACATGTAAGTAGCTCTAGCTTAGACTTGCCTCTCAAAATGTCATGGAAAATCACCAGAAGGTTCCTCACACACAATCCCAGATTGAGGGGCCTTTAGTAGACGGATACCTGCATTTCTATGGACATGTCAATCAAGCATTATCAAATCCTCTTGATATAACAGAAAGAAAACAGGGTTTTTCAGAACTTTTTTGGAATGTTGTAATTTATTCTTTTGTGTCAGTAGATGTTTGCCGTGATTATTCATGGATTACTTTGTTCAGGATCAATCATGTGTGTAACATTTTTGCTGGATATTTCTAGACTAATAACAGCAGCCACTTTTCTCTTTCATGTATTAATTTAATAATTTCTTTGGACTTTTTATAAACTTACACTATTCCCACCAATTTGACCCCAATTTTAATTACATACGCTTAGCTTACAATCTTGAGCAGAGTTCAAACACACACACACACACACACTGTCTTTCTGTCTCTGAATGTCTTTCTCTCTGTATATTTTATTAAGCATTCAGTAAATAAAGTTTAATCTACCCTTTATTGTGTGGTATTGTATTCCATTATAATGAAATTCCTTTTCTTGTGTTAAATGCTGAGGATATTGCATAATTGTAATTATCATCATAGTTTTGAAAAATAAAGCGTCTAAGTCCTTTAGTTTGCTTCCTGTTTATTCCACATAGTACAACAGAGACATTAAATACTTCACAGCAAGTTGTAAAAGGCATTTTGTCTTTTAGAGCAGCTCGACAAGGGAAACATTTTTTAAAATATGTTATAATATTGTGGACACATCAAGGTGATTTACATATCTGAGCGCATATTTAAATTTAAATGTTTTCTTAAACAAATAGAGACACACATGGTTGAATGAGTGAAGACATAAAGGTCACAAGAGAGGTCTGGGGCCACAGATCAGGGGTCCTTTCCTTCTTTAGTCTTTTCAATTAAGCCCCTGCACTCTGGTAACAATTTATGAACATGACCTTCCAACTCTCCAACTCCCACATTCAACCCTGAGATCCAACCACTCACACCCTCCCATCTACATGAAACCAAAACACATAGTGTCCCTCTGACCCTCAGACCCACAACCCACACCCTGTCTTGACAAGTCAAACCCAATGTCACACATTCAGAAGCACATATGTATTATACATGCAGCAGATTCACAGAGGGGTGAATGAACACACACTCTTACACTCAGGAACGGGTCCCCTGTGTTCATTTTGAGGGGTCAGTCTTTTTTTTTTTTGCAAAAGTTCAAAGGTTAGTAATAAAAAAAAAATCCAATACAGAAATTGCATGGGGTCACCAGCATATCAATATATAATACAGGAAGGGGACAGATGACAACCCATAAGTTGACAGAAAGCAATTGAATTCTCTGTTTCTCCCTATCTCACTATCTTTGGATGCATCAATCAGCAGCTGTTGATAATTGAATTAAGAAGGAGACATGATTAACAAGTTCTTCAAAAAAGCTGGAATTGCCAGCAATCTGATGACTGGAGACCTTGATGGGCTTCTTTTGGAGCAAAAACTATTTGTGACATCTTCGCAGTTCAGCCAGCTGTCTTCATTTTAATTAAAAATCTTTCATGAGCATAAGAGTTATGGGAGTTATAGCGAGGGCCGCTGGCAGCAGTCTGAATGAAATACCACATTACAAATTGTGCAGGTGAATACAGTAAGCAACAGCTACATCAACGGTATGTGACGGGGGATGTTTTTCCAAAAAGGGAACATGCCAAAGCAGCCGGTGTGCAGCAATGGGCAATATTACTGAAACTGAGCAATTTTATATGATATAATGGGACTGGCTGTCATTAAACTGAACTTGTAGCAATATACCAAACGTGCTCTCTTGACTTTGGAAGAACTATCATAGATGTGTATTTTATATTTAACTTTTATCTAACCTGAAACATGAACTCAGACATCTATTAGACATTACACCAAAGAAAAGCTGAATTTTAAGGGTCCACTAAAAGGTTTTTTATTTTTATTACACAATATGAAACATGTTTCTGATGACTCAGTGTTTGCAAGAGTTCTTTTTCTAAGTGTATATAACAGGCATTAGTTTATGAAGATTATTAATTGAGTGGCTACATTAGCAGCAATTTAAAAATTTCTTCACATTTAACTGTAGCTCTCTCAGAAAGAGGAGTGTATTCAACTTATTTCTTATTTTTAAAACTCTTTGTCAGCTTCTCAAACTGATCAAGTGGCAACATGTTTTCTGTCGCAAAGTGTGAGCTGACATTTTTCTGTTCTCAGAGAACAAATATAAAGAAGATTGTTAATGACTGTTTAGCCACCTGTCAGCTTGGATTTTGTCACAAAATGTGAAATAGATGCAGTGACTGGTGAAGCATGGGCGAACATAGTTGGACAGTGTAAAATCCTTGGTAATCAAAATTAGTATGAACACATTGATTCTAATTACAGCCTGCATTTAACGTATACTAGATTTAAGTGTTATACTCATTAAAACATATTTCATACAGACCAGCAGAATATGGGATCAAGCACTGTCTGCAATGGTAATCATATGAATAAAATTAATACCACTGGCACAGCAGATATCAGACAGACTATTCATCAGAAAATTAATTGTCAAATCAGTCCTGATCTCATTGCTTATTATGTCATGTCTACTTGAACCAATGAATATAAAAAAGACAGCATTCCTCATCTGCTCTATACCGATGGTGGCAGTAATCCGAGACACCTGTGTTTAATGACTATGTATGTGGGGCCACATTTGCAAATCATTTTAAATACCAATAAATGAAACATAACTGACTGACCTTGCTATAAGTCTGCTGACAATTACAACTTATCTTACCGCAGATAACATCATCTCCTTCAACATGACAGAGATGTAAATATTTCACAATGAGTCTGTTCTGCATGGGAATACAAGAGAGGTCAGTTTTGTTTTTTTGTTTTTTTGCAGTTAGTTATTAACAGCTTTTTATTATGCAAAACAACTCCTACTCCCTGCAATTGACTTGCTGAAATCTGTCATCTTTATTCAAGTTCACTCTTCCAAGACCTCCATCAAACTCCCCACTACTCCTTAATAGACTGAGGTCCTCCCAGTGACACCATAACTCACACACTCATCTCTGGTGAGGCTATTGTCTTCTTTGCTTTATCAGTGCAGAAAGACTGCCCACCTCTTGAGGAGTCAAATATCTGGCATGACTATGATTGAGTTTTTGATCAAAGGTCTTTATTTGTATTAATGCAGGGTGGCTTCACTCCAGAAGAATACACACACACACACACACACACACACATTTTCATGGTGCTGCATTGACAGAGATACCCGACATCAGAAGAACACACTGAAGATCAAATGCAGGCCTTGGTCATAACAGGGTCCAGTGTGGTTCATGTCATTAAAGTGACCCTGGCAGGGCAGTGGAAGGGGAAGTAATGAATTAGAATGGTGCTGGGAAGACATTAGAGATTAGGTAGCAGAGAGGGCTCCATTGAGGAGCAACTGCAGGGTCAAGGGTTAGGCATATACCACCAACAGTCATCAGACAACCTCAGCATGTTTATTTAGAAGAACTACTTCTTCAAAAAATAAGGGAGGGTCAGCACACTTCAATCCAAAGTCATCTTGAATTATCCTTTGCAAATGAAAGCCTTTTGTTTTAAGATCACACACAAAAGTTTGATATTTTGGATTAAATGTTTGTTACCGATTTCTGTGTACATTTTCTCCAAACTAAATCATTTGAGAAAAAGCACAAAAATATAAACTACTTCCCAAAAATGGATTCAAGCCTGCTGGTGTTGAAACAAAATAGCAAAATAAATATATTTTAAAAAATACTGAGGAAAAATGTACAAGAAAACGTTAAATTCTGCTAAAGTGTTTTGGGAAAAAGGTGTCTGCTACATCAGGAAAGATAGCAAGAATAAACGTAGGGGAAAAAAAATCTATTTGTAGGTTTGAGAGGCGTTTTTTTTTTCACTGTTATGTAGATACACTTAATCATTTCCATCTAAATAAAAAAAAATCTTCATGGACACACTTATCTCACCCACTGTAGTAACAGGATTTACCTTTGAAATGGAAAATAAAAAACTCACCTCGTAGATCTGATCCTTCCATTTTTGAATGTAGCTCAAGACCTTTTCAAGACCCTGACGAGACGTAAATTTTGCAATGCTCTGTGAAAGACCTTGTTCTCCCTCCCTGCCCGCTTGGCCTCATAGGTGCGATAAGAAGAGCATTCTTATAAATCTAGCGGTCATCAAAGAAGTTCTGCTTCCAGACATAGACACAGATTCACAGACACAGGGGTCAGTCACCGAGCCTGACTCACACAGAGGCCGTCAATAACAAACTCTCCCAGACTGTCCAGCTTCTGGCACTCAGATCTTCTGACACATTGTTTTGTTATTCTTGCAGTGAAACATTATACAAAGTAGAGCAGTACTGACGATGTTGTAAATGATAACCAACCCTAGATGTGGGATTCTGAATAACCTTTGGAGGCTTTGTGATGTAATTTCCTGCAACAGTGATGAGCATATGTTTACTGTTAATCACTTAGTATGTCTTACACTGGAAAAAACAAATGTCCTGTATAGTCATTTGCTCCATAATACTTTTGTCATGACTGTGGAGTGGAAATTTGTTTTTATAAGTCCCCCATGGCACATTCTTGAAGAGGACACACACTGCACTGGAAAAAGATTCTTACTCTGAATTTTGCATGAAACAAACTTGTAGCTGCCAAAGGTTAACATCCAGCTAACATATTGGCAGTGACTTTCTTCCATTATAATCTAGTTATTTACATATACATTTAATATAAATCTACAACAAAGCCATGTCAAGGTTATTTCAAGAATACAAGATAACCCAAATTATTTGCACCCGTAAATTTTGAAATTGACCCTATTATAATATGAAGCAATTGATTGCCTTTTACAAAGTGAATACTAACAAGTTAAAGGAAGTGCAGCAAAAGAAATAAAAAACAGAAACAATGTTAGATGTTTAAAAAATGTTAAAAAGAAAACAAATAATAAAAAGAAACAAACAAAAAACAAGAAGAAACTGGTGTGTTGCATCTATGTTTATATGTGTGAGCGTGCATGTCTTTCTGTGCTTTTTTATGCAGATTCATACCCATTTTATGTATGAAGACTTGTTTTTAGCAGGTGAAAATAATTGTACATCTCCCATTGTTGAAATATGTTTTTTTATCATAAAGTCTTTCGTGACAAAAGGAAACATAAGACACAATGCTGCGGTGTGCACTAGCAACAGACAATACACTATGAATCAATAAACAGTGAATAGTTAACTTTCCAAGCTTCTGCTCCACATAAGAAAGCATAGTAAATGCATAATGATCAATAGCTTTTGTACTATATATTGTGTCACACAATGACAATTGCTCAGATGGTTTTATCACATTTTTGGTCAGTATTGCAAATAATGGTAAAAAATCTCAGTTTGCATCGCCACAGGAGTTTATGTGAATGGTGTGAGTTCTCCGGCTGTGCAGCCGTGGCTAATGTCAATTAAACAGAGTGGCTTACTGACAGTGACCTAAAGATGATCTCTGGAGTCAGCTGCTGGCCAAGGTCATGCCACAGTGTTAACAAGATTTGATCCTCTGAGCTCTCGATTGCACTTTCCTCGCTTCTCTCATTTTATCCGTTCTACTTGTCCTGTCTCCTGTAACGATATTTCACTGTCATTTTTTTTTTTTTTTTTTTGTTGCTCTTACTTCATGCTATACATCCTTTCTCCTCTGTCCTGTTTATGCCTCTCTTTGTCTCGTCGTTTACTCCTCTGTCTATGGGATCATTTTAATCAGCAAGATGCTGGGTGACATTCATTGTCCCACCCATTCCATTTTGTTCCATTGCAGATAAATGTTAGACCCATTTTGATTTGTGGCTTGCTGTCTCTTTTTTATAAGCATAAATGTAAAAGGCCATTTGTCACCCTGGGCCACTTCATGCTGAACAAATGTAGTTAAATCCTCATTTGAATATGTTCCCTGGGATAACAAGGAGACGGAGACCAACCTCTAGGTCGCAAAGTAAACAACAAAAAAAAAGGCAAACTAAATCTAAAATTTTAAAATGAAGCTTGATTTAGAAATATATTACTTCACACAGTCCATAGAAATGTGACAAATGCACTGTTTTTTGCAATAATGTTAATAAAGATTTTAAAATCTGTTTAGTAAAATGTATCCATATGTCAGTTACATGGCATCAATGGGAAAAATTACAATTAAAACCCAACTTACCACCCTTTGTCTTATCCTCCTTTTCAAAACAACATGTACAGCGACTGCTGAAAACTAAAAAGTTTCCTCCTGGGGCCAGTGTGTAAATGCAGGTATGTAAATGCAATCTGGATGACTGTGAAAGAGGAACTAAACAGTCCACATATAAAAAAAACTGCTCTAACGTGAAGAAAGGACAATAAATCAACATATTGTGGTGCCACACTGAAGAAAACTTAGTTCCATTTGTTGTATTTGATCACATTTCTGTTAATAGATAACCCAAAATATTAAGTAACACAAATAATAACTTCAAATCCAATCCCATTTCTGGTATAAAGTAAAACAAACAAAGAAAAACATCCAAGCAAAAAAGTCAATATTTTAATAAGTAATTTTTATTTAATTTAATTTACAGGGCACTTAAAATACAATTTTGTTAACCCAAGTTCTGTACCTCAAAAATAACAACAAAACATAAAAAATGGATTGAATTCACTAAAACACTGGTAAAAATTTAAACTCAGAAATAAATAAAAAAAATCAATATAAAAGGACAAAAAAAAACATAATCTCAGTCAGTGCTAAAAATGAAAATACATGGGCATTAAGAAGGAAAGGATTTTAAAGCAGACAGAGAAAAGAGACGATTGAGATTTGAAGGCAGCTCCACCCCTCATAGCTTCTTTGTGACTAAGTTCAGTTTTAACAATATTTTAGATCTTTATTATCAAAACACATATATCTAGGTTTTTCCACGATATATAAGTGAAACTTGTTTCATTTACAAAAAGATAATTTACTGATAAAATAGTTTACCTTCATTCTAATTTTATTTTTAGTTTTAAAATGATTATATTTATTATATAATTTTACTACATTTATAATATATTTTTATTTATAATTGTTAACTTTTTGCTGTTGTCTGTTTTAGACTAACATGATAGCAACTGCATTTCTAAATTTTTTGTGAAGCACTTTGAGTTGCAGTTGTACTGGAAAGGTGCTGCATAAACATGACTTAACTCCATTTAACCCTTTAGTAGGCACTCATTGAAATTTTTGGAAGTTTTAATGTTCAGCAATAGAAAATAATGTTTTTATAATATTGAATGACATTCCTAGATATTTAAAACTTAAATACTTTTTCTAAAATAACAAAAGTTATACAGTAGCTAGTGGTTTACGAATAGTTTTTCAAATTTTATGCAGAAGGCTGATCTCAGTGCTGAGATCCAATCTGATGTTTGATGAATGGTGTGGACAGTTCGGTGTGTTTGTAACATTTCATGGACTAGTCAGTGAGTGTGTGCGCAGGTGATCGAGCCGGAAAGATAAGAGTGTTGAACGCAAATGCCGCCCCTTCCCTTTAACGGATTCCAATAAATATATAGTGATTTTCTGAAAATACATATTTCTTTACAAGATGAAGGAAATGGACGTGCAATGGTTGGTTTCAATAGTAGCATAAGAAAAATTTGGCCGTGGAAAAATCTAAATGCAAACAGCAAGGCCATTTTTAATTCTTGAAGATCGCTGTGAAATTGGCGTAACCCCTGGAGCATTAATGCAGAGAAACACACGCATGGTCCACTGCACCGCTGCAGGGTGACGTCAGAGCCACTCTGCCCCTCTTTCAGAGATCTGGAGCTTTTTTTTTTTTTTTTTTTTTGTCTTGTCCAGCATTTAAGCAAGCAGACTGATGTTCTGGATGCTTTGTTCTGCTGAGCAAATTTATTTTGCCAAGGGGAACTTTTATAGATGTAATGATCCCCTTGTGTAAAAAAAAAAAAAAAAAAAGAGAGAGAGAGATCTGGAGCTTCATCACTAGCTAACTGATTAAATATTATTTAATACAGTTGAAACAAAATGATAGATGTTTGATGACTGGTGTGGACAATTCGGTGTGTTTCTAGGATTTCATGGACTAGTCAGTGAGTGTGTGCGCAGGTGATCGAGTTGTGCAGTGACTGATTTCAACTAACAATTTAGGTAGAACATAAACATAATACAGTACTGAGATGATGAAGGATCGGGAGACTTTCTTTCCTTTCTCCCCCTTTTCTACTCTGGTTATTGTTCAACCGATGGTCTAAATTAACCTGAAAAAATAAAATAACTTAAAAACTGGCATGGGCCTAACTAACCATGGGCCACTGTTTGACATAGTCTTTCCAGATATTCTTTCTGCTTTCTGTTTTGTTGTTACCAACTGGCGTTGAGATAAGGAACTACTTTGTTGACGTCCTTATCACTTTAACATGAAATAATTTCATTGCAATTCCAGCTACTGCTAGCCAAATAACTTTACAACATTCTACATTCAATCTTCATTCAAATTGCTGGTTGGCACCTAATAACACTTTTGTTTTATAATCTTTGCATATCATACAAAGAGTAAGATAACATGACCTTTCGCTGTTCTATTACAAATATACTATTGACTTAAGGAAAGAAGGGGGAGAGCAGATAAAACATTAAAGAAGTAATTTGTGTTTAATTTTTCACAAATTATAAAGAAAGATTTGGATATATTAGGTTGTGAAACCTAAAATGAGTGACAGAAGAGGGAATATTTCTTTTGGCAGCAGTTTCTTTGGTTACAGTTACTAGAGGTGAGATATATCAACTTCCTTTAAAAGCTACAAATGGACTGAGAATAGAAGGAAGCTGTGGATTGGATACATCTTGTACTTTACATTGAAAATGAAAATATTTTACACTTTAAGTGAAATTAAAGACAAAGGCATTTAAGGGAAGCACCTAGGAAACGGGAGGGTTATATCCTATATGTGATATATTTTTGAGGACGTACAACAAATGGCATCAGTCCCTCAAAGTTGGTAGAAAATAACAGGTCAAAAATATAAACATAGGAAGAATAACAAATAAAACTAGATGTTTAAAATAAGGAAACTTATTTAACAACCTCTTTGATTTTGATCACAACAGATTTCAGAAATTGGCAACATCCCTGCATTAAGCCCGATTATTATTATTTTTTTTTTTTTCCGGTTAGATGTGAGTGTTTCAGTTCTTAACACTTGCACTTACTGACTCATCATGAAAAAATCAATTTGTTTTCATCAGACTTATAAACACCCATACATCCATCTATGGTAAGTGATGCTTAGATCATCACTCTGGCTCAGTAAAATGATTACTCTGTGCAATAGAGACCTTTTTACTATACAAAAAACAAACACACTTATCAAAATGTTGGCTGGACAAAGTGGCAGGCTTACACACATCATAGTCCATCAATGCAAGAGCACGCAAATAATCACATTTGTCATGTGTTCATACACAATCTATATGCTTAAAAACATAATCCAGTAAACAGTGGCAGGCAAAATGGACACGTGCAGAATCATGTCATGTGCTAGCACACGCTCAAGCAAACATATCAAAGTTTACATCCGACGTGCACACACACACACACACACACACACAGTGCTCAGAAGTAGTATTATCTTTAACATCATCAGCAGCAGCAGCAGCAGCATTAGAGGCATAGCCAGGCGGTACAGGTCTCACTCAGATGATGTGATTATCTGCTCCACTGGTCACTGTCTCCTGGCTGGTTGGTTGGCTGGAACACATTAACAACTGGGATGTTTCTGCTTGGCAGAGCCACCACCCTGTGTGCATGTATGTGTGTATTTCTTAATGGTTGAAGGCTGGCTGGAATATATTAATAACCTGCAAATTTTTTTCAACCAAGGCAAAAGCTCCTGCTTTTTTTCCACCATAAGAAAGGGTCACATACTACACAGCAGGAGGGAGCCTGAAGTAAATATTTGTATGTTTGTGTGTGCTTATTCTTATACTCCCTATGATATGAAAAGAAAAGAAAATAAGAAAATCAACGAAGGCCCTCACACGACATTTCTACAACACATAGCATACAGTGACTGAGAAGGTCTTATGTGGTCAAAGTAGCCGACCAAAACTCAGAAATACGTGATCAGTCAGACGTAAGTGACTGAGAGCTGATGGAGCTCCCTGCTGGTCCACCACAGCTTTACTCCAAGACACAGTGGCACTGTGCAAGAGCCTTTAACACACCCTCATGCTTCACTGAAGCTACCACAAGTGTGAATATCGGCCTGAGTTCACTATACATAAATATACACCCGTAGAAATGGTGAAGGATGTATGATCTTCCGAGTGGGTGTTCATGATGCAACATTGAAGCACACATTTGAAAAACCTTAGTTTTTAAGGTCATGAAAAGAAAGTTAAGAAGTTACAAAGCTATTTTTGTTCTAAAACTACCATAAATATGCAATTTTCACACTTATCTATAAGAATCTTAGTTTTTTGACTGACTTAAAGCTGGGGAAGGTAATCTTGCTCAGAGACTTTTTTTTAAATTTTTTTTATTCTGGGTGATGTTATTCCTCGTCCTGATAGCAGTCTGTACATTTTGTAATCATGAACAATAAGAAATATAGTTAGACCCCTTAGTTTACTGTAAATCTGTTAAAACTCTGACCAATCCAAACATTCGGACTGAAATGGAGTTTCAAAACCAGAGGGGGAGGAGCCAAAGGCTCTGTCCGAATGTCCACACTATTCCCTAACCTCCCATTTACAACATAGGGCTACACCATATAACACACTATATAGTGCACTCATTCTGTTGTCAATTTGGACACAAAGCTTCCCGTTTTCTCCTCGTAGCAGATCACGTGATTACCAGATGTCACCACAGCAACCAAGACACATAATTATGGCGTCCCAAATCCAGTCCAAACTTGTGTGAAAATATTTTGTTTCCTTTTATTGTATTTTATTTTTTTCTTTGTTGCATAACTAATAAAAAATAAATGGTCAATGTTTTATTTAAACTGCTTTGATAATTGTGTCACCTGTGCCATTTTAAGCTACTGCCCACCATGCATTGTGGTCTGTATTGACCCGTCTAGTGACCATTGGTGCTCACAACTTTTAAAGTTGCATTATGGGTCATTTTTTACTGCACTACCTTTTTTACTTTTGATTCAGAGATTAGACGATGGCGTGGGCACTGTATAGGACACTATATAAGGAATAGTGTGGACATTTTTACACAGCCTAAAACATGCAGGGCAGTGGTTCCTGAGGGCCAGGACAGAGAAACACCGGTTTTAGGCCTATATTTTCCTGGCATGATAAAAAAAAAAAACCTTGTCTGTGCTGTATTTTCTGTGGTCAATAGACTCTCATGCTGTTAAATTTATGGAAAGATGTTTCTGTCAGCACAATCATCTTTTTGTCCACTGAAGATTCTTAACAGAGCTCCCTGGCATTATACATTAGCCCCCAGCCTTTGGTTTGTGCAGCATCACAAAATGTAAGAGCATTGGGCAGCATCCAAAAACCATACCCAACATAATCCTTTACTCCTGTCCCTCTACCTGAAGATACCAAACCACTCAGTGTAACCACAGGGAGTGAGGATGTGTCAGATATCAAATGGGATGAATTATATGCTGGAGGCTACTTGAGATCTTGGTTTTTAATTTTTTTCATGTGAAATATTCATGGGGCAACTGTTAGCCAGCACAGATGGGCACCTCACTGCTCTGTTGTGTATCGGTGAGTAAATGAAGGAAAACCACAAACACAGATGAGTTCTGACTGCTCTCTCATGTGCTATCAGCACCGATGTGTCGGCTATGGTTATGTTAAATGTCAGATAGATTTAGATCAGGCCATGAAGAGCGGCCAAGGTAAGAGATAGGCCATCTCACTGTGCTGCAGTCTGCCAAGGGTCATATCGTCTCTGCTCTGGATGAAACATCATATCTTCAAAACAGAGGTTCCAAGAAGAGGGGAGACTTTCACCTAACACACACACACACACACACACACACACACACACACACACACACACACAAAACATTTATATTATTAATGTGCACATTTGATTTTACTCAAACCATATGCCACTGACTCAAAATTTTCTTGGTTTTTGACCATTGAAGGTATTGGTTGCAAGGACAGATAGAACTTGTGCAGAACATATACACAGTGGACAGGCATTGATTATAGCCTTTACACTAAAACAAATACATGTTGTGCAGTGTGGTTTTGAAGAGTATTTATCAATGCTTAAGAAAATTTCTATTGAATGCAGATGTTGCATATCAAGTTTAAACCATTCAACTGTCTCCTTTATTGTTTGCTATCAAAATTTTCACAAGTTAGAACTTTGTGGAAGTAAGTCTCTATAACATAGCTTGGGTATGTAATGACAAAATTAAGTTTTTTGACCATTTCTATATTATCTGTTATCACAACTATTTGTTGAAAGAAACAAACAAAAAAACAAAAACATTTTTTTTATCATTATTATTGCCCAAAAGAGGGAAAAAATGTAAAGAATAAAAATGTTTTTATTATTATTTTTTTTCTTGGCACAAACTTTGAAGGGTTGACACCTCTGTTAGATATTATATGTATTATATGTATATGTATATACTGTTATATACTGTTATTCTGTGTGACTGACTTCATCTTCTTTCATAACACTGTTGATTTAAAAACCAAGACTTTATCACATCTCTTTGACTTATCAAATTTAGTTTTAGACTTATTCTTGAGTCTTTCTCTGACATGTGTCAGTCTGATTACATACTTTCAGTAGTTCTGTGCATTTTACTAGCAGTGCATCAAGTTAAAGGCCATTAATCTAACCGTTGCCGCAGCATGATAAGCTAAGATGCACTGCTACCCTTAAGCCTAAAACATTGTGGAGAAAATACAGAAAACTGGCCAACTGGAGAGACTATAAGGAATAACTTAATTATTATATTATCATTTTTAAAGAAATGTCAGCTAAATAAAATTGCGACAAAGGTAACCTTGATGTGTATATTCATCAACAAAAAACTAACATTGCAGTTTTTATTATTTGCATTGTTTGGTTTTGAGAACCATTTAAGTTTTTGGGGAGGTTTGTGCTTAGTTTTGAAACACTTATCCTTCTGTTGACAGATAACACTAGAGTTGTTCAATGACAACCAAGGCTCAGGCCACTAAACAATAGCTCCCCCAGTCTCATACTCACTAATGGGCTGCAACTGGATTTAATGGGGACAAGGAGTGATGGGGCTCCTTCAGCACCTCAACTGGTGTCTGTATAGTAAAGCTGCATGCATGCTCAATCAACACATCCAAAGGGCTCTCCAAAAGCCAGTCAATTATATGCTATGCTACATTTCATGTAAAAATATCAAGAAGTGGACCTAACTGAGCTTCTCTCCTGCATGGTGAAATAATGAGACAATAATAAATGCATGAAAATGTTTGATTTAGGTTTTTATTACTGATTACTATAATGAGATAAAAGGTACAAAGGAATTCTCTGCAGTGGGCCAACAGACAATTTCTTACATTTACATACATCTTTCATTATTTAATCATAAGGAAAATGTTTGTGTAATTATTCATTTTCAGTTAAATAAGATATAATTGAAAACTTTCTTTAAATTGATTGAGCATTATAAATATCAGAATGTTGTCTTAACCGATTTTGCACCTGTTATAAGTGGATTTTATTTGGGTAAGTTTTGGGGACCCACTGGAGAGCTCAAACATTGATGAGCTGTCTGCCCTTGTTGCCACCTAATCTGGAGATTTATCCCACACTGAGAGAAAGAGCTAGACCCGCCTCCTTAGATTAGTATCAATCCCTGAAGGCTATTAAAAAGCCATTTGTCTCAATACAAATGGCTGGCAGTCACATGCAGCTCAAATGTTGCTTGCTTTATTTTAAACCCCTAGAGTTTGTCTGTGACAAGACTGGTATGCTTTACCCGAGTCTCTAGATAAAAGGCCCAAATAGTTCAAGTTAGTCGCCCACTGATAAAAATCTGAAAATAGCCATATTTACAGGGAATATCAGCTTCATATATAACTTACTCAACATCTAAATTTCAATACAGAGAATGTATTTTTGAAGGACACTGGTACAATGAAATGCCCAGGCTGAATTCTTGTTATAATGCCAACATTACTGCACTTGTGAGCATATACTAACTGTGTGTTAGGATAAATGTTACATCATTTTTCTAACTACTCACTGGACATATTATGTAAAATTACAAAATTCTATGTAATTGTGTTCTGTCAAAAAGAGAGTGGTAAAATGTCATGAACATCCTCACAGAAATTACAAATATCGCCAGTACAAGCAAAAGTCATAAAAAATAGTTTTAGTAAAAATGGGAATGAAATTTGAAGCTTCTAATCTCAGGTGGATCAAAAAATATATATATTACTATGCGATGGACTGTCCAGGGTGTATCCTGCCTGTCACCTGCTAATTGTGGCTTCAGCTTCTCTATGGTCCTTATTTGGACTTAGCAGCATAGAAAATTACTAAAATGATCCTTATTATCCAACAGAACCTTAAACTTTTGTGGCTATAAATAACATAGTTTGTGGTCCTGAATGCTGTTAAGGTGTAAAGAGGGAAAATAGGCTATTTGTCAACAAATATTATGCTTTGCATAAATTTTCTTCTGTTTCATTAGGCTTGATCACTTTTAAGTTTAGTCTTTAAAACAGTTTGGATGGGTTTGTTAAGCATAACAGGGGTTATTGTTACATTACAATTGCAGCAAAAACTATGAATTAACGACAATGAATACAAATGACTTCCTGAAGCAGAGAATGTGAATATTGCAATCCAAGCTTCTCTGCTCTTTGATATTGCAGTAAATTTGTTTTTATTTATTTATTTGATTTATAGTCAGTTAAAAGCAGGTTGCCACTGTTTCCAACCAGTTCCTCTGCTCATATTAAAGTTCTTGTCATGAAGCCTAAATGTGACTGTGCGTGTATGTATATAGGAAAGACCCTTCCATTCATCAAGTGTCGCTGGTTGAAGTCTAGAATGAAAAGCTTCTTCAACTGCAAAATAATAACAAATAGTTATAATACATATGATATGGCAAAGAAATAAACACCATCAAGTATTTCTAGAGTGTCTTAAGACTTAAATGGGTGTGATCATTTTTACAGGAACCTCTATTTAATTGTACATTTTTAAAGGAATTTTCCACTTTGTTTGTATTTAACAATAAACATTAATGTGTGATTCTAGATGTTAGTGCAGTAGTGGAGTGTTTTAAGAAACACAACTGGAGAAAGAATTGTGCTGACAGACATAAACATCAGAAGTGATATGTGTGCTGATGTAGCCAGTGAGTCTTTAAGACAGAGACCAGAAAGACTTGGAAACAGAAGGAGGGAGTGGAGAGAAAGACAGATGGCAACAGTGAGAGAAAAAGAAAAAGAGATAAGGATTGAGACAAAGGAGGGTGAGAGCGAGAGTTGTAGAGAGCAAGCAGGTTGGAGTGTGCTGGCCGGGCCCCAGTGGAGCCATCGATCCAGGCTGGCCTTACATCAGAGACAGGAAACCTGAGCTGCATGCTTCATCACCTTCCCTGCGGAGTCCTCCCTCACTCCTCTCTCTTCTCTTCGCTTCTCTTGTCTTTTGAATCTCCCCCACAACCATTTTCTCTCCTCAGCTGTCCTACCCTACACAGTAGTGAGTACTCTTCTCTCCATTTTTTTTTACTGCCTTTGCTCTACTCTGTCCTTTCCTGTGATCCAGGACCTGTCAGACTCCATTGGAAGCTGCTGTCAATTCATCATCTGTGTCTGAGGCAAGCTGCACCCAGCACTAAGTGCACATAGCCATTCACAACCACTCATTCATTACCCTCCCTGTGCATGTGTGTGGATGAACCTGTGGCTTAGAGTGTGTGAGCAGACGTGCACATCAGTGTGTAAATTATGCACAACTTGTCTTGCCTGTCTGCCTTAGCTATTGTTTTGAATAGGGCGGGGGTATTATGGGGGCCAGTGCCATGCGACTTGGGGGTAACAAGGTTAGGTTATCGAATTTGTTTAGGCGTCACAGTCTCCTGTGGGAGTGAACTCAACCCCCACACAGCCTCAGCCCTCATCTTTCCACTCACTCAGACGAAAATATCTCAGCAGCCCAGTGCGAAGGGGTCTATTGTGTAGCAGCTTGGGTGTTTGCTTATATATGTTTCATGACACTTTAAGACTCCATTTACTAAACAGTTTAAGAGATTTGTATCATTTATGCTGTGTAATTAGCCACAGCGAACTAGTTAAAAACTGAAGCCGTGCCGTTACAGAGTATCTTTAGTTTCTCTGGTGAGTTTAGGAATGTCAGCTGTTTTAGAAACTAGGATACCTTCAGTTAAAGGAAGTTTAAATTCAACCTCAGCCGAACATGTCACTGTCAAAAGTGAATATTAAAATGCATTGTTTTGGGGGAGAATATTTACTCCTTTTGACTTGTTACATGTTTGCTTTTTTTTTTTTTATTTGATATGTCCAATTTTTTTGCATGGCATTGGATTTGAATTGAACTGCTACAAAGTTTTGAACTCATTTCTCAGAAGTGAGAAATGAGTTCATTTCATTTCATTTCAACATGTTACCCATGTTTTCCGTGGGTAACATGTCTAATGTGCAGGATTGTCAGTTTAAACGCACTCTTTTAACAGGTTGCCACTGTGTATTTGATGTACATGTACGTATGATTATGTTTGCATGTCTATGCAAATTTATGTATGGATATATATGAGTATATAGTTGTGTATGTGTTTAGACATATTTTCAATATGCATGTACATATTATCCATATATGTCTTTGCTTATTTACATATCTTCCTCTTCAGATATACTTTATTAGTACATACCCTGTACTGTTCAACACTGTGTTACTTTTTACTATTCTACATATTTTTTCTGAGTATTTTTAGTTTTACTATTATAAACTTCAAATCCAACTTGCTGCTTAACAATGACTAATATTTTACAATGAAAATGGTGTATATCTTTTTAAAACAGTAACATATTTCAAAGCAGGTAGTATTAACTCAGACACACAACAATCAAAGCTGTTCAGTTGTCCTTTCACTTTAATATTACACGATTATTGCAAATTCAGTGTCAAATCTTCTCAGTCCAGTGTGGGTCTGTGGCTCTGTGGTTGTTGACTCCTTTTCTAATTCACACACATGCACACTCTGAAGATGGTTTTGATCATCATTATGTACTTTTATCAGAAGCAAGATAGTCTCCATCATCTTTAGCCTGAAGAATAAAACATCTGAGATTTCTGAAAGCAATTTCAAATAGTTTTTTTTTCCTCATTGCACATTGCCCATCTTAATTAAGCTTGAAACGAAGTGAACTACAGACTATTCTGTCCTATTATTTTGCTACAACAATGCCATCATGATGTCGCTTCCCAACATGCTCCAAAATTATTTAGATTCATTCCACACAGAGAGACCAGATAACTCTTTCAGATGGACATTTTAAAAAAAAAGGTTTTGAGTTTTAAAAACAGACATTTTGTATGAGAAATATTTCACACATTATCACAGCTAATTTTTTAATTCAGTCTGTCTTCATATGCATCTAAAAATAATAGAGGTTAGACACCAAATTGGAGCACAATCCATGAATTGTTCCATGGAGCAAACTTACCAAGCACTGGTTCAGACACTTGATCTTGTTTTTAAAATAACCTGAGCACAGATATACATGTTGCCAATTAGTCCACAAAGGAGCTAAAGATACTTTCCACATTTAAATGTCCTGGGAAACCCCCCATCCAATGTTCTCCAATACCATCTTTTAGACCATTTATTCTGCACTGTGGGCACCGTAATACTCTCGGTTTTCATAAGGAGACATGAGCGTAATGGTCAACCCAAACATGAAAAACACATTTCTTTATACATTGTATTGATTCTTTTCACTCTCTTACACACATGACACATATGCATATCTGAGCTGCTGTTCTTTCTCACAAATCACTCCACCGAGTCCAGATATCTAAAAGTTGGCGTATTAACTGAGATTATCCCTCTAGAATTCCTTCTTTGCCTACTTCTTTAAGCCCTCATGTGCTGTTCAGATCAATGCTGATGGAATTCCCTGTGTGAGACGGATGGATATATCATTTCACTTCGATGTGAATGTCTTTAGCCTTACAGTGTAAATAGATAACTTCTTGGTGCAGCTTGTTAGGTGCACTTCATAGGAATGATTATAGAAAGTGATAATGAATCACACAACAGATGAAGTGGCTATTATGCAAAGCTATAGATGTAGTTGAGAAGAGATGCTTCATGAAACATTCTCCCCCAAAATGACTTGCCTGTTATTGTGGCAAACCAGACTACTCTAGAAGGGTATTAGCCTCTTTTTTTCTCCATGCATGGCTTGTTGGTACATTTTGACACCCCAATGAATTTTTCAATATCACAGGTATGTTCAGCAGTCTTAAAAAAAGAACAGAAAAAAAGAAAGAAAACAAGCAGACTCTACTGAAGGACTGAAAGCTTAAGTTTTAGCATCTGGCCGAACAGATTTCAGGGATCTGAATAATGTAAAGCCCCAGGAGAGAAAATGCATAAATAGTACAGAAAAGTAGAGGAAGGCTTCACCTCCCGCTAATGGCATAAAGAAAAAATATATACCACCCTATCAGGCCGACCAGGGAACAAAGATTTTAGGTTAAAATATGACTCAGTGTTTACTATAAGTCTGTCAGTTCTCATCTTTTTTCTCATAAATAATAAAGAGCATAGAAATTAGCAATATCGGTCATCTGTTTGTGAAATTCTATGAAAAAATTAAAAACTCAAATGTGCTTGTTCATCAACTGTTCCAGTCTGTCTGTGTGTATTTCAGTCTTATAACCATTTTAGATATAGCAAAACTTACTCATACATCACTGATTAGTGGATTTTGCAGAACAAATGATTTGTAATGGATTATGTGCTTTCAACCTAAAGCAAACAAAAAAAAAAAAAAAAAAAAAAAAAAGCATGTCAATGCAGAATGTGGAACGAGCTGTCTGGTTCAACTATTGCTGTTTCCACACTGCTCTGCCAGTTTTGAATACTTTTGTATGAAGGTGGAATTAGCTGATGCATCACAGAGCCAGTTGTGGAGTTGCGCTGTGTGTCTAAAGGAAAGAAACACTCTACACTGCACACCAATCATTGTCACTCTCCTGATCACAATGACAACATGCCATTTGAAAGGACATCTGGTCATAAAGGTGGCTGCACCAGTTCTATATGTTATGTATAAGCAGGATGAAGAGAGCACCAGACATATTTTCTGTATTATCTCTCTATTTTAGTGAAACTATAGTATAAAATGTCTACATTGGCTTATTTGATTCATTTAAGTATCTTTAGATTATTTAGGAGAATAAAGAACAAGATATTATAGCTTAATAAATTATATGTTTTTTGTTTAAATTAGTATTAATAGTCATTTTTCAAGACACAAATGACAAACATCTTTTGTGTTTTAGGTTTGTGGCTTTTGTTAAAAATGTAAAACATGCAAGTTAATGAAAAACACACTGAAACTGTCTCCAACAAACTGAGGTGCCATCACTGCAAAACTCCTTGGTAGGTCTCATTTTGCCCCCCATGCAGACACAGAGTGAGTAAATGGTCATCATGATCAATATCTATTTCCTGTGGTGTCAGGTTTCAGAATAATGTCCATATTGAACCAATGTTTCAGCAGACTCCCACCACAGTTTTTTTCTCTCAGCCATCCACCGTTTCCGTGGTTGAAGGAGAGAAAATCCCTACAAATCAGATTAAACAAATGATTTTCAGGCAAGCCATTGATCATCCATCTTGCTCAACTGGCCTAACTTGGAGATCGTAACAGTGCAGACTGGGCATCTGAGAAGGGAATGTGCCTCTAATGTGGTTTGCGATTCCTGTTTATCCTGCTCAGATCAGCGGGGTTAACTTAATTGGTGGAAAGTCTTCGTCTCTCTCTGCTACTCTGAGAAAAACCCACCCTAAAACTGAATTTATGCGATATGCTGGGGTAGAGGCTTTTGATTTGAGACCTTAACTCTTTCGAAACCAGAAACTCCAACCTGTGATCTCAATAAAACCAACTTACCTCCATGACTCTGCTTTGGGCACTAATTTAGAGAAATTTAGTGTGGGTCAGGTCACATTTTTCTCTGCCAGTGAATGCTGTAAATCAAGAGATTCATGATCTGCCTAATTTTGGTCATCTTGTCTCTAACTGTGGGAAAGACTTAAGTTTATATTGACATTCCAAGATCAAAGACACAAAAGTCATATATTTAGTCAAGTAAGATTTTCACTTTGACAGGCAGTTAATAATAAAACTACATCAAGAGGAAGTATGGCTGCAATGCCTGACTGCTAAGTGGTATAGTGAGTGGAGTTCCCCATTACCACATCTACCCACAGGGAATCTTTGTAATACTGCAAACCAGCTCATGTAAAATACATTTCTACATCAGTAAACTGCATTATTTCCCTTATGGGAAACAAAAAGGCCAGAACCCATACAAACTACTAGTAAGACAATCAATGTAGAGTCTGTGCTAAAAGCAAAAGTTGGGGGATGGGGTGCCTTCTTAAAAGCCTGCCCTTTTATGCTTTAATCAATTTATGGGTGTACTGGTCAATCTGTTTAAGCCAATAAACCGGCGGATTACCTTGAAATACTGCTTTGGCAATTGACCACCTGTGTTTATGAAGGAAGTTACAGAGGTCGCATGTATATGTGTGGGATTTTTGTTTAGATTCAGTCTTGACATGGTGACTGGTACAAAGACTTGAGTCTCTTGCTTAACCATATCTTCAGGGATGTGATAAGTCTGGAGAGGAAAAGGAGTAATTCGGCACTTTGTAGAGGAAGAGGCTAACATGTAAGATGGAAGCATAAGCACTTATTTTCCACAGCTTTGCCGCTGAAATATTGAAGGAAAATTATTAAAAACAACATACATGGCAAAATCAGCCTCATACAATTGATGTTGTGTTATAATAATTAATTATAATAGATATGTGAACATGTGAGCTATGATGGACTGGTGACCTGCCCCTGCCAGCCTCCCTTCAACCCTTAATTGCACTCAGCAGTTAAGAAAAAGGATGGATGGACTAATATATGAACATATTTTATATTTCTATTTCTGTACGTCATTTTTTTGCTGTAAATGTGGATTTTTTTTTAAATGACCAAGTCCCTCTTTTTCTTTTAGTGTTGTGCAAAATTGTCATGGAATCACATATACATACTGTATATACTGCACAGATGCAGGGATTTTAAATCAAGTTGTACTTGTTTCTGATAACATTTTTACATACTTCCAGTTGAATCTGTTGAGACCCCAGATACGCTAGATAAAAGCATGGACTTGCTGTACTTTTCTTGTACAGCATACCTGTGTGAAGAAGTCACTATTTGTTGATATACATTCTCATTACAGGCTGCATATCATTTGTGCACTTCCATTTTTAGGCCAAGTTTGTTCTTCAACATTTTAATTTGTGGTTGTTTGATGGTAGAAGTGGCAAGCAACAGATGGATTTGACTCAACCTAAGGACATTATGTATGTCCATTAGGGAGAAGCCACAGCACTCAGTCAAAACAGGCACGCTTTAATGAATGCTTAACTTTAAGCTTTTGTACAAGATTAGGTATATAAATGCAACTTGGCATTTTGAGGAGCTTCAGTTTTTGACACTTACTGCATTCATTTAATGCAGTTTTGAACTTTTCCGAATTTGTCAGAATATCTCGTAGTCATTATAGTCAGGAAATCAGATAAAACCAAGCACACAGTCCTGAGAAAAGATATGAACTCAGTTTTGATGATAGATTTTTATTTAATGCCTGAAGCAATGACTCATTTTAAAATCACAATTTCCTATTATCAGTAATAATCAGTGGACATTAATTTTTTAAATAAATTACTGTTTTTATTAAAGATGAGTTTTTCTATTGAGTATAAATCACAAGGTTGAATAGGAAATATTCCAGTAACCTTTAAATGCATTATTCAGTGATTTAATTTATTTTGCACAATGTTTTTTATGAAATTTTCCATCATATTAGTCATTGCTCAAGAATGTATATTTCATGCTTTAGAAATACTTTGATGTAAAAAACATACTTTTAAAGAGTCTTGGGCTTTAAAAGACCATGGGCTTGAAAAGACAATGGTCAAGCAAAACTGTCCAAAAAGACAGCACATATAAACTATTAGTGATACACATCTTTTCAACCCTAAACCTAACTCTAAACCATTTTTCATGGAAAATAAGCATACAAATCACAACATATATGATAAGTCACAGCTAACCCTGGAAGCTATAAAGATATTTTACCACAAACCAGTTTAATTGTTCTGTAGCAAAGTATATTCCCCTTAATATTTTAGCAGATGAGAATATATGCAAATAAGCAATTTAACATATAGTTAGCATACAGTTAAACAACATGCAAACAAAATTTTAATATTTTAGAAGAAGGTATTCCTAAGTTTATAATGCAAATGAAAATAATGATTGATAATGACGCTAAACTATTCACTAACTTAAATTATATTTCAGTGTGCCAATGTGTCTCTAATATGCATTCAGGTGCACTACTTCATTCTCCTCCGTTCAGGTTCATTTTTCATCCCTCACACTTTCCCTTTTCCATCCTGTCCTCCCACTCCTGTTTCTTTTTCTCTCTCTCTTTAGCTCAGCCAGACAGGAAGTGTCAGGGCAGGCCAGGTTATTTCAGGCCTAATTGGGAGATTGATGTTCATCCAGAAACCTGGCACCTTGACATGCCTTTCATCCTCCCTTGTGCACTTCCTCCCAAACTGCAAGAGCCAGACATGTTGACGGCTTACTGAAACACACACACACACACAAACACATGCACACACACACAACTGTCCCTTTTGAGGACTTTTCACAGCCAGTCTAAAGCAGGGATGACACTGGAGAGATAAACAGCATCATTGGAAGGAAACCACAAGTGGTCAGAAGATCTTGAAAAATGACTGCTGTGCTAACCACCTTTATCTCACTCAGTTGCATAGCACTAGTCTTACCTATTACCAAGGAAATAGAAATGTTGACAGGAAAAGAGTATCCTTGAATGTGCTGGAAGAATAGAGCATCAGTCTCAGCTAATGGGGCTATTTGTGGGGAATGTCTGGAAGAGATCAGACATTCCCTACAAATGTGGGGGCAGTAGCTTTATCGTGCTTCTTATCACCAGGCTACGTCAGAACGGATTGTAACCCGAACCTTACAACCACCACTTCTTTAACACTGGCAACAAAAAGCTGAGGAACACAAGGACCAGTAAAGCATTCCTTGACCAGTGCTGTCTGTTGAAATAGGATGTTAATAAAACATTTTACAAATATGTATAAGAAAATCTCTATCTCTCTCTCTTTTATATATATATATATATATATATATATATATATATATATATATATATATATATATATATATATATATATATATATATATATGTGTGTGTGTGTGTGTGTGTGTGTGTGTGTGTGTGTGTGTGTGTGTGTGTGTGTGTAAAGGTGTTTAAAAAAAAAAAAAACAACGTTTCTGAGTTATGAGTTTATTAATTTGAACTTATTGGGGAAAACTCTTTGAACACACTGTATTTACTTACCACCCTATAAAACCCATGAGTGTCCCATGGACCCCTAGGACTTGATAAATACATTTTGTGTTTTACTTTCCTTATTGTTTTCACAAGCTTTGCATCGCATAAAAAAATATATAGTTTAGGACTTTTACGAATACTGTCTTTAGAAAAGCAGACATTTACTGCTACAGCATCACAGGCTCTGCAGATAGTGGTTAGTGGGTCAGGTGGTTTGGGCATCACCAGTCTCCTCCAGAATCATTTTGGATACAGAGTTAGACAGAAAGAAAAGTTATCTGCCACGTTCTGCGTCTAGATTCTGGGAATTCTCTTTGAATCTGAAAACTCCAAATGGGTTTTGTCTGTCTTCCTCCACTTTTCTCAAAAATGGGCCTTTTCTCTCAATAAAGGAAATAATTTTCCTGAATCTGAGAAGAAAAGTTTGACAGAAGAATTTATATCCTGAACAAGAGCCATTCATACTGCCCTTGACTACATCCTTGTAACTGGCAGCTTTGTGAGTGGGCTTTTTACCGGACAGGACTTTTCCTTTTTTTTTTTTTTTTTTTAACATATTCTTTTGTTTGTTACTTCCTGATGGACTTGTTATGGTCCCAAGGTTGGCTGTGTGTAGGCTGGTTGTGAACTTTGGTTTTAGAAGATTGAAGATTGATTTTAAAAGATGTGATCGTAACATTGTAAAAGCTCTTCCTCTATCTAAAAAAAGCTCCACTCTCCGCAAAGATCAATTGCAAAGACGTATGTGCAAAGAAAGAACTACTTAGCCATTGGCTGTTGTGATAAGCATCCAAAGCTATATTGTGCCCCGCCCCAATTTGCAACTGGGATACTGAGGGATAAAATTAATTTTGAGTCCCTAAAAACAGAAAGTACACCGTGTGGAAATGTGAGAACAGAATGTCTCAAGGTCTCAAGCTCTTTATTCGCCATTTGTGTATAAACCAACAGTTCGGACACATTGGAATTATTGTACAGGCTCTCAAACAGTGTGGGACAATTTTATAACAGTGTTGCAACTGTGCAAGTTAGCTATAGCTATGCTCACTTATTATTTATGTGCTTTACAGTATGCGTTTTTTATCTTAACCTTACCTTACGTTACATTGTGTGGTCATTGAAAATGTTTAGTAATATATATGCTCTTCATGCAAAAGGAGCCAAGGCCAATGACTGAGTTTGAAAAGAAATTAAGTATAGAATTTTTCTTTTGGCAGGAATGAAAACATACCCTACAGATCTGAACACCAAACAAGGGTTAAAAAGGAAAAGTTTTTATGACTCTCAACTAAAGTCACACAAGTCTAAAAATCTGGAACAATGTTTGCCATCCAGGGTTGGCCAGAGCCTTTTGCAGCCGCTACAAAGCAAGAACGAAGGTACACCTGAGGCACGTACGATGAAATGTGATTAACATACCCCGGATATTTCTCTGTTGACTGTGCTGACTTACCAAGACATTTGGGATCTGGATAAGTAGTACTACCAAGCTGGTTATCAACTTGGTAATTCAACCCAGGGGTTTCCAATCTTGATCAGTGCACACTCACATAAAAGGGGTGGTGTTTGCAGCATCTGACCAATCACAGCCACAGAGAAACCCTGCAGAGAAGCTATGTCAGCATTGAGGAGCAGGCAGTTATTCCTCAGAAAAATGAAGGATTTAAACACATCCAGGCCCAAAGGAGCACTGTTGCTTCAACAGCCAGGAAAGAGTATCGCCGGCTGACTCTGGTAATGCACAAGGTAGTCATATTATAGAATATTAATTTATCAGAAATTATAAATGGAAAATAGGCTACTCTGGTCAATTTGTCACCACCATTTTGGACAGAGTTCCCTTGGTTCCTAAGGGAAAAAATATTATTTTAATTTAATTTCATGTCATTATTAAGTCCCCCTTGTGTCACCATAAGAATTTTGGCAAACAAGCTTTGAACAAGAAACATCTCAGGGTATCCTGCAGTGTCTGCTATCAGGACATTGGCAATACTTCCTATATTGTAACTGGTCTTTGTGAATTGGGTTTGTTTCCTACAGGTGCCATCAGATCCCATCAGATTGGTATCCGGTGACTTTGAAAGCCAGGTGAACAGCTGTTCTTTGAGCCCGCTGCCATGCTGGTGGAGAGGCTGTTGGGGGACGGGGTGTGTTGCTGGTTTGAAAGAATGTTTAGGTAGGTGGCAAGTGTTAAAGTAACATCAATGTGAACAGAATGAGGAAGGTTTTCTCAGTAAACATTTAATGTAACACAGAGAGCATTACACCATATACCAATGAGAGATTTTAATTATCGACTGATACCTTGTAGACACTTGTAGACACTTTGCTAGACTATTGTTAAAATCTGTGCAAGCACTTAGCTTGCACAGATTTTAACAATAGTCTCGATTAAATAAAATCTTACACAAAAAGTAATACATTAGGAGAAATAAGGAATAAAAGTTGCTCACCAGTATAAGAAAAGTGGTATACTCTGAAACACTGGCAACTTGTGGTTCTCAGTATTTTCAATAAACTTGGAAGAACATAGCTCAGGGTTTTGCTGTCATGAAGCTGAAAGGTCAGAATTATCCAGGCATAACTACAGACAACAAAAGTCCATCTGAGGGGGCTTCGGTTAGAACACCAGCACTGGTGGCCACAGCTAGATGCCCATCTGTGACTAGATGGGCAGCTGAAATTACCAATTAGTTTACCAATTGGCTGCAGCGGATTCGATTGGTTTGTAATTAATTCTAGTTACTGGCCCGTAGAGCAGGACGGATGGCGCCATGCCTTTGTCCTACTGACACACTATCCCACAGAGCCAGGCCCTGGGGGGGAGGCAGCGGACATCAATACAGGGCCCTGCAGCTACTGAGCTCTTCACCTCCTCCTCAACACACACACTTAGACACACAATACCTTACACACACTCTCCTACGCAAACACACACAGACGGACCCCCTTGCAGCGCTCGGCTGATTCCAGAGAAGGCGAAACCTCAACCGCCTGAGAAGGTGCTGACGACAAACAAAGACGACAGAAATCTTGTGTTTCGAGACCCTGATCCCATCTATGTGTGAGTGTCTGTGTGAGTGTGTGTGTGTGATTATATGTGAGCAAAAAAAAAAAAAAAAGAGAGCAGAGCAAATAAGATATAAACTCTTCTTCATCAGGAACAACAGCAGTGGCATAGTTGGAGTGAAGGAGAAACTTTGCATCTTCACAGCTCAAACCACTGCAGTTATTCTGCTGTAGTTTTTAGTGATGTATTAGTACATTTCACAAGTGCAAGCAGGTGTGCATGGCTGTGTGTGTGTTAGCAAATTGTGTAGCAGCAGAGGTCACATGGCTCACTGATACCTCCCACAGTGAAGGTCAAGACTTCTACACCCAGAAGTAGAGGAGAAGAGGTTGAAACAGATCGATGATCCAGATAAAAATACACTGCACCTCAGCTAGTCTGCTTTATAGTCACACACATTTGCAAACACATTCACACACCCTCAACAAATGACTTAAATGCCACTACAAATGATCCTGGCCTCCTCTTAATGAAAGTGATATCAAAGTGAGAGCCCGCAGCACTGAGTGCTGGCTTTTAGGATAACGATACAGTAATAGGAGATCATTAAAAGATCATAACAGTTTAAATGATGAGGTCTCTGTTGTTGGGCAGGTCCAAACCTTCTGCAATCAAAGCACTGTTTACACTAAATATAATGGGGTATAAGTTGGGAGGTAAAGTTACTCCTCAGAGTAATCCTGCATCAACATGCACATCCACAGAGAAGTCCCCGGTAGAACAAAGATAGTGTGGTGGGTTGGTGAGAGGAAATCAGACAGGACTGCAGCTCATGAAAGTCAACATGTGATTTATGTGAGCTGTGAGAGGAGTGGTAATTGGGAGTAAAGCTCCACAATGCTTTTAGTTAATGACAAGTCGACTGGTGAAAGATGTCTGCCCTACCACTGCTTCATATTATGGATGCTGGTTAATGGCGGGAAGAGGGCCGTACCAGTGAACACTCATCACATAATAAATATGGATTGAAAGAAAGCCAAACATGGCAGCTACCAAGCAGTAGGCATCGTGGTACAGTATGCATGTTAGGTAATTATCATAATATTCATAATACATCATATTTAAAAGTGCCTTGAAAGACCCCCAAGGAAACTTTAAAACATTAAAAGTACCAAAATTAATATTAAGGCAATAAAGAATCAAACAGACAACAATCGTGACACCAATACAAGAATGGATGAGTGGCAGGGTCAGTTTGCAGTAAAGTGGTTGCAACGAGTAAGCAGTTATGAACAGGTGAATTTTAAGCCTGGATTGGAAAACAGTGTCAGAGTTCCAAATATCTGGTAAGTTTAGCTTCTCTGGTATTTGGACGCTCCCGCTTAAGGAGCCAGCAAGAGATTTGTTTTTCCTTCAAAAGATTTACACAATTCTTGCAAACAGAACAGAGTCTGGAGAGGTTATTTTCCTCCCATAAAGACTTTTCTCATTTCATCATATGGTCAAATGCAGAGTGTCAGACATCCAGTTAATGTAACTGTATAAAAACACTGCATATTTTCTAAAAGTCATGGATGCAATTGATTTTGCAGCTTCTGTTGGTGCAATAGTATCAAAGTCTGTGACACAAGAAACTGAGCAAGCACTTTGTTCAGTGCTGAGGGTTGCCTGGGGGCTGCTAAAGTATACTATACAAAGAAAAATGATGCACAAGCTGCGCATTGCTGTGGAAAAGCAATTCAGTTCATTTATATGACAAAAATGAGTGTTTGTGTCAGTATTTTCATAGTCACACTCAAAATAAAATGCAAGTAAACATGCTGGTTAGACTTGAACTGTATCAAATCTCACAAAACCAGACTAATACCCAGATGATACATCAGAATGCTGAATAACAACATGTGTTTGGTCAGAATCACATGGGTCTAAGTAATATTGCAATAGGATATGTTGGTCGAAAACCGTTTTTGTAAATATCCATACTTTATTGTCCAGTATTTCTCATTTCTCATTGTCCACATTTCTCCTTCCAAATGCTAAAAAAAGGGTTTTTGTTATTGTGGCAATGGAAGGTCTACAATCTCAAGCCCATGGCGAGATACCCCAAATGCAAGTTATGGAGGAAGATTGCAGTCAAATCACAGAAGCATTTGTACAACAAATGGATTTGGTCAAGTGTATTGATACAGCTTAGTTCAACACCAGAGTGATTTAAAGTGCTTTACAAAGACACTTCAACATAAGAAAACAAGAAGCACAAATTTAAAAAAAAAAAGAAGAAGAGGAAATAAAGAATATTAGATAAAAACAGTATTAACAACATGGTCAAGCTGAAGAATTCAAGCTCAAGAAACAGTGCAGATTTGGACTTTTAAACAAAAACTATTCAAAGCAGCTGAAAACAGGTGGGTCTTTAAGTCTTTTGTGGGCAATTGATAATTTTTATCACTTCAGTGGACATACAAAATGCCTCAGCATGGTAGTCCATGAATTCATAGAACCACACTAAGTTCTCCACATCAGTCATCAAAGGCTTCATCAGATATTTCATTGAGATTGGTCTTTAGCATGAAATTTAAAAAAAAAAAAAAACCTGTTAGTACTACCACTAGATGCTATATCACTTTTGTTATCTTATAAAAAAAAATGTTAAGATTTTAAGTTTTTTCAGTATAAAATAACGTGGTTTAAATGATAAATTTCCAAGTATTTCAGTGAGTGCATAAATGTTTAACCTAGATTTAAATAAACTAAGTATTTCAGCTGATCTGAAGCTTTTTGAAGGTTGTTCCAGACCTGTGGAGCATAAAAGCAGAATGCAGTTTTTCCATCTCTGGTTCTGACTCTGGAAACTAATAAAAGAATGGATCCAGATTAATAGTTTTCCTATTGTGTATGTCCACTCCTCTTTTTAAACTCTTCAACTGCTTTCTGGCTACAAATATGTGAAACAACTTTTGGCAATACAATGCAGTCATGTGCATTAGTTACAAACCAGGCAATAGAGAATGTTTGATTTTAATTTGCACAATAAATAAATTATCATTCATTCATTTTCCAAACCGCTTAATCCAATTCAGGGTTGCGGGCAAGCTGCTTGTCCAGGGTGTAACCTGAAAAGCAGGTTACACCCTGGACAGCTCGCCAGTCCATTGCAGGGCCACACAGAGACAAACAACCACACTCACTCCTATAGGTAATTTAGAGTAACCAGTTAGCCTAACAGGCCTGTCTTTGGATGGTGGGAGGAAGCTGGAGCTGGAGATCCTGGAGAGAACCCACGCATAAATGGGGAGAACATCCAAACTCCACACAGAAAGGCCAATGACCAAACCTTGTCCTAGCCAAGGATTGAACCAGTGACCTTGCTGTGAGGCCACAGTGCTAACCACCACGCCACCATGCAGTCATAATAAGTACATTATTAATTTAAAAAAAAATACAAAACAATTGAATTTGCTTCAGAAAATGATCAAAATCTGGAATTTGATTGTTGAATCCAGTCTAAATCATCAGAAAACTGACTATGGCTCAGCAGATGTCTTCCTTTGGAATTAAGAGTTCTTAGGACAGCTAAGTAAAAAAATGGGCTCTTTAGTCCAGAAAATTAATGAGCAGCACATCTGATCTCACCGCACTCCTCATCATCAGCCATCAACAGCACAGACAGATGAGTGAAACCACAGCAGGAGACTTAAAATCAATATTACTATCATTCATCATGAGACAGCTGTTGGAATGATGCTATTTGTTATTAGTTTAAGTAAAAGCAATGCTTATGAGATACTCTGCTGCATGAAAACAAAGGAACAGGCAGAAATTATTCGTAACTGAGAGGGAATGTGAATGACTTTCATGTGAGTCCATGTCTGATGTGTTTTGCAACAAATTAAGCAAATAGCATCCATTGACAAGACAGCATTATGATCCTTGTGTCCTTTAATATATGAAGTAGCATAAATCAAGACAGGGTATGAGACAGTTTGATAAAAACTAATTAGGCATGCATGCTCCAGGTTGAGGAGGTCTTACTGTTATTCAAACAAATTCATTAATCAGTATGCGCATGTCAGCCAAAGATTTACAGACCGAAGCTGATCTTGCTAAAGAACAGAATAAGATCAACTTAAAATGAAAGGCTCGTCATATTATGGTCTATCATAAAGGAATTAATGTAAAATACAAATTGAACTGTAAGTGTGTTAGTTAAAGAAAAACTAAATGATGCTTAATGTCACCTTCCTGGCTGATTTATTCATTGCCATGAGTGAACGGTTTCATCCTTTACTGTAATCTACAAATTTCCATAATAAGAAATGCTTTTACTTTACTATTAGTCAAATGCTTCCATGGAAATGGTTGTAAATTTGACTTTTTGAGTTAACTGTCTCCATTTATTTTGAAATCCCAGGATAACTGAGCTTAATGGAAAAGTGTCATAGCACCAACAGAACAATGATCAGCTCCTGACTGACATGACAGGAATCCGGCACCATCCACCTTAACTACATTGTATCAAACAATTGGCTTGATGTTTAAAAAGATGTCCCCATTCCACCACAAGTGTACGGAAACTGCTCAAGCTTGCAAAACATACTGAGAAGGGACAGCGAAAGAGGAGGTTTAGGATGCTCGGAGCATGCCTGTGGCAAACCTCCGTCAGATATTGTTTGTGTTTAGCACTTGGCCGCATGAAGAATTGATGAAGCTCTCTGGAATGGTGCTATCATCCAGACTGGAAAGAATCAGAGCATGGCAAAGACTACATCCCTGTCTCTTCTGTGCAAAAAGCTAGCCATTTATGAGAGTCATCCATTAACTCCAGCCACAGGGCCAAGCTCCCACACATATGTGCAGTTACATCTGTAAGTGCAGATGAGTGGAGAAAAGAGAAAGAAAATGGGCTAAATGAATAGAGAAATAAGACAGACAAACAGGAAAAGGAAGGAAAAAGATAAATATGATATATATTAAATTTTATCTGTGAATATTGAGTCATTCAAGCAGGAAGGTGATTGGCCAATACACAGTAACGACTGTCACTCAGCTGGGCCATTAGTGCTGGTGGCTTGTTTGAAGCCTTAGGCAATTTCTAAATGCTTGATAGTGAACGTGCATGTTTGTTTTAGCTGTGCGTGTAAGTGGTGCAGCAAGGCAGAGAACAATAGCCGAAGAATGAAGAAAAAAAACAAAACTAAAGTTAGACAACCAATGAAATGAGTGATGCAAAGTCAGACATACCAAGTATGAAGACAAAGGGGAAAGAACGGGACGACAGTGGAAGACACACATACACACTCACGCAGCTGATCTTCTTACACAGCCTTGGCTGTCTGTAGGCTAACCACAATCCTGCTCCCTGCAGTGTTGACCGCAAAGCAGTCAACAGAGGCACACTGGGCCTTATCCTGCATGACACGCTGGTCGATAATCATGCACACCACCGCATAGCACAACACCACTGTAACTGCGATACCTGGCCCTGCCTGCCGGCCTGCATAAACAAACACGCCTGGATGGAGCCATATTCATGCGAACAGTAATTCACTGAGTGAAAATAAAGACTTATTTATCCCATATCACTAAGCTTTTAAAGTTGACTTGGCTGGTTAAAAAAAACATAAAAGAAGGCTTGACAAAAAACTCCCAGTAGATAGTTTGTAAAGATGAACTTCCTTGCACCTTCTGGGATTCTTTTGAAACAAGAAAACACTTTCATAAATACGTTTTTGTTGGGGTTTTTTTTCTACAGGATTTAAAATATTGCCTTAACTGCAGTTTAATAAAAAAATTGCACTCAAATCCAAATTACTATGAGCTGACAATAATATTCAACAATGAGGTTTTTTTTTTTTACAGTACCAAAGATCTGTTTGATTCTATCTGTTTCTTTTAATTTATAAATATACAAACCAAACCAATGTACCCTGTCATACGCATCATATAGTTTGTTGTAAAAGCTTTTCATTGTCATTTGTTTGCTTAACAAACTGGATAAAAGAATATAGTAACCCACAGAATGATGGAGAGTGCAACTAAAGAAAAACCTTTGAACCCCAGCTAATAATCTCCTGTCTCTGTCTCCATCCATCCACCCATCAATTTTCTATACTGTTTAGTCCAATTCTGGGTTGCGGGGAAGCTGGAACCTATTCCAGCAATTACCAGGCAAGAGGCAGGGTGCACCCTTGATAGGTTGCCCGTCCATTGCAGTGCCTCCTTCTCACCCAGCTAAAAACTGTAAAATATAACCTGTGCTGTCCTCTTTTTTTACCTCTTCAATAAAGTGTCTGATGGACCACCATCAACCAATGCTACACCGCAACACAACGTCAAAGACAAACTGTCTGACAAAGCTGCTGACAAAGCTCTTAAAGGGGTCATTCATCTATGCAGGCACATTTTTACTCTAAAGGCCTTCATCTTTTATCAGACATGAGTAAAACTATATGCAGAAAAAATGAGTGGAATGCATCAATTTCACAAAGTCAGACCTTCAGGGATATCCATTAAGTTATGTGGTATTGTAAAGTATTTACAGGACTGGAGTAAACGCTAAAATGTTTGAAACTATTATAATTTTCTTAATATAGCTCACAAACAAACTATTTAGCTTTGGAAAGAACAGAGGAGAGATTCTGACATAAATCCAAAAGAAGGCGGGGAGGCTGTGAAACAAACTCCAAATGCAGTATTTACTGAGGACATAAAAGAGTGAAAAAGCAATCATTTTCCATTATGTTATTGCTGAGATGAAGGTTAAAACACATCAATGGAACTAACTCTTATGAGTACACATTTAATTTCTGTGTGTGTGTTTTCAGAGCTCTGATTCCCAGCAGTGTTCTCCATGAGCAGTAGCCCTGTTTACACTGGCTTGTCAGTCTTCCTTGTGTGCTTTGGACAAGCAGAGGCCTCACAATTTGTAGTGTGACTGAACAAAAAACCAAAGGAATTAATGGCGATGCGTGGAGAGCCAAACTCAACCCAAACCCAACAGCTCCATCTGCTGTTCCAAATGTGCACTAGTCAAACACTTTTGACAGGTTAGCAGACCTAAAAGTCAGTGTCTTTTTAGTCGAGTGTTGACAATGATCTCTTTTAGTTTATTTGTGTTAAGTTAGGGTTGAAATAGAGTTGTATGAAGTATTTAGGAGAACGTGGAAGCTGTTTTTGCTTAAAACACTTATTGGTTGAATCAGAATAAAAATGTATCGTATAACACACTTCTATCAGAGGATATAATCTGATCCAGCTCAGTCAAAATTATTTTTTTTTATCAGATCAAGAAGGGTGGTATAAACTTTTGTAATAGGATCAGCAGTAAAGTTTGATCATGTGTATACCGAATGCAGTCTGATGGGAATGAATGTTATTTCTGCACATTGAAACAACAACTGAGGGTAAAATGACAAAATAGATTTCCAAAGCAAACATGGCCAAAACTAAATGAATAATAGTGGGCTGTTTTGTAAGCGATTTTCAAAAAGTTAAGGACTGCTGAATGCCTTACCATAATATTTTGAAAGTGCTTCATTTGTGATCAAGAAATTCAGAAAATGATTCATATGCACGCTTTAGGCCTTCTGTTATTCTCTGTATTAAAAAGGCTGAGGTCCAATTATGCCCTGTTGAGCTGTGTCTACAATTCGAAAACAACTTTTTATTTTTTTATTTTTTTTTTTCTTTCTTTTGCCACACATTTCACTGGTTAGACTGATCGCTGGCTTATCGGACTATCAGTAGTTTCCTTTTGGTTGAACCTATGCAGCTTGTCCACACAGGTAATAGTGTTCATGTAAACACTTAAATTTGAACTTGTATATCAGAGTGGTTTTAATAAAATTGTATTTGTCAACTGCAATACTTTTGCATCAGATAGATATTCATAGTTCTTCAATGGCCAGACCTCCTGCAGCAACATGATGCTTTCAAAAACAGCCTGTTTTACTACCCTGTGAGGGAATACAGACACTGATAGGCAAACCCAATCTATGTAGCTGTCTGAGACATGAAGTAATGCTGTGTAGCTAAATATCCAGAAATAGCTTTAGCCTGAATTGAAAATGTGTTTATCTATCTATTCATTTATTTGGCAGTCACTTTAAGCAGCCCATTCAAAACTGAAACCGAGCTTTAAAATATCAAAAATTATCTTGTGAAGCCATTTAAATGAGTGAGACAGAGGTCACTACCTTAAGGTGGAGGATACACACTGAGAGCCAAAGACAACAAACCTGATACCTTTTATCAGTTTGTCAAATAGCAGGTTGCGTTACTCTTTATAGGCCTTTAAACCTTACAAACATAAACAAACAGGAGTATGGTCAAGCACAGAGACACACGCACACAATGTATTTTCTTCCTCTAAGTAGACACATGCATGCGTCCACACACACATACACATACACACAGACACACAACCCTATTCTGGAAAACAAAACAAAACAAAACAAAACAAAACATTTGTATTCTTTGAAGTCACAGAATAGCCAACCCAAAATAGGGAGCTGGTCCACACGGAGCAGCTAAATGTATTGGCCTCCATCTGAGCTGACTCTGACTCCCCTTGTGGCCCAGATCAGAGGAGTGAAGCCAAGCAGAATCTCTGTCCTGTGTCAGATGGATGAAACCACTTAGCAAATTAGCAGTCTTCCCTCCCTGGCTTTACAACACACACGTGGAGAGACATGAGCTCTCAGTGCTAACACATACTGTAGAAGCACGCCTACAGGTATGTGCAAGCATACACATCTGCACGCACAAACAAGCAGCATGGGGTGGTAAAAGGCCAGGTCTGGAGAGACCAGCAGGATGAGAAACATGTAGAGGCTGGAGAGATAGACCGTGTGATGAGCAGTGGGAGTGAGAAAGAAGAGAAGAGTGTGAGGAAGGTGAAAGGAGAGGGGAAGATGATGACATCTTGAGAAAAGTGGAGGTGGAAAAACTGACGTGAGAGGAAAATGGTCAGGAGGTACAAGAAAAGAGAGCAATAGAAAAGCATGCACCGGCTTTTGGGTGTATCAAGGTAATACCCCAGTCCAGTCCAGCACCACGACGGTGCAAGCCCTCCACAGCTGTTTTTCCAAAATGTGTAAATGTCCTTTTTCCACAAATCAAAAATAATTATAGTCTGCATTCTCACATTAGCAGGCATCTACCTACATGCTAATGTCATCAGAGAAACAGACACATAGTCATGATCACATTATGTGACATTAGTGCTAATCAAATATTTATACATAGAAAAAAAATCCATAGAAACATTGATACTAGCCATGTGTTTGCACACGTGTTCCCGTGCTGCATTACCCCAGTGTCCAGAGAAGCACATCAGGGAATAACAGACACATAAGGATCAAATTGATTAAGGCCAGAGTTCTTAGCCACAGCACTGAGGATTAAGGCAGCTAATAAATGTTTCATTCGAAGCCGGGCATAGATCAAACGTGAGAAAGGCTCCAGCTCACTCACTGGTGTTAGTGTGATTCTCTTTCCTCTCCACCTCCTTCAGCTGTTGGTCTTCAGCTATATTATGACAAGCACTACAGATTGTCTCACTCACAACTACAGGCCCTGCCCTTGTGCCTACACATCATTAGCTCTCCATCTGTCAGCTTCCGAACAGGTTCCCACTAATGTGGCCAAGGATTTACTTCATTGCACCCCGATCCAGCAGGCAGCCATACACTGTGCTCTGTCTTTTTCAATTTAAAAACCTCTTTTTCATAGATTTTCACTTCTCCACTATTATGCCTCTATCTACACCTCATCCTTTTTCTCTTGCGCCGTCTTTCCACACTCTCTCCTTTGTGTCTTTCTCCCAGTCCACTCTTCATCCTGTTCTAAGCGTTCCACTCCACTCCTCTCACCCCCACCTCTTCATCTCCTCAGACTTGTTCCCCAAAGTATCTGGTGAGATTCAGGGCTGGTGCCAATGGTCAACAGGGGATTAGCAAGAATGAAGGAAGGAAAATGTGTGAAAACCAGTTAAGTCACACAGTCGGCAGGCTAGAGGTTTGCACACGCACATAGAGAGCAGAGATCCCTCACACTTGTGCACAAACCCAAACAACCAGCCACAAGCCTTTCATGGCATCGCATGTTCATCAGTAAGTTTGCACACATCGCCCAGGCTCGCACCACTGAATCGAAGATGAAGAAAAAAACATCTATTCAAATATAGCAAGTTCTCTAAGTGAAGATCAGTCATCTTGAAATGATATAAAAAGTAACATGAAAGGAAACGAAAATATTAAAGCATCTGCATGAGTTGCATGGTGGCTAGGATGTAATGGCAAATGGTAGCAACGGTGACACTGGTCTTGGCAAATGGGCTGCGTGGCTGCATGGGTAACTCTATCTGAGGAGAGGGAATACAGCAGTGGTTGGGTAATGGAAAGGTCATTTAGCCAATCCCCCAGGTAAGGGGGCTGGTCTGACACGGCTCGTTTGTCACAGTTCAATAACTGCCACTCCGGGGAGTGTGAGAGAGACTGAAAACGAGTGAGAGAAGGGTAGAGTGTGTGTGTGTGTGTGTGTGTGTGTATGTGTGTGTGTGTGTGTGTGTGTGTGTGTGAGTGTGAGTGTGTGTGGGCACTGCAACCCTGGTGTGTGAAAGTGTGCTCAGTCTCTGGAAGCACAGCTGATTCCCAGGGCTTGTCCCTCCATTTGAGGCCTCAGACAGGGTCGCAGCGAAGGCCAAGCACCACAGACCCAGACATCTAGATGTGAAAACTTGTAAGCCTTGGCCTGGAAGGATTATTTTGCTCTAAGTGGTATATGTTTGGTTTTCCAAGAGGGAATTGTTACTCTCCAACTGAACCCAGAATGGCAAGTCCTGAATAATGGCTAGCTTTGGTCTGAGACTTTTGAGAAAGTAGTAGAGTAAAAAGAAATTTTACATAAAATGTAAAAAGTCTACTCTGGCCTTAAAGTGCAAAATTTAAATTTCTTTTTTTATTTAGTAATTGAGAAAATTCTTGAAGCACATACATTATGGACACTATAATCTTTCACCACTAAAAAGAGGAAAAAGCACAGTTGGCCATACAGTGATTTAGCTTTTTTTTTTTTTTTTTTTTTTTTTTTTTGTCCAGAGAGAATAAAGACAAATTTCTTTTTAAAAAAATCTAAAGTTAATGTCATATTAAGGCTCAAAACATTGTTATTCAGCTAGAGATGCAAATATTTTTGAGATACATAGCAATATTATCCAGAGAGGTACATAACCAAAAAGCAAACAAAAACACTTAAGCAGACCTAGTGCCATTATTCTCAATTGGCTGTATTGATTTGTACTGTCCCTTTAACATGTTGTTAGGTGTGTGACAGAATGATCCTCCAGCTTCGTGAGAGGGCCAAAGATTTTCACACATCTCATTGAGCGGCTGGTGAGAGACACCACAGTCTGTCCTTCTCCTCACTTTGAAAATCAATAATAAGCTTCTATGTGCTCATTCACGTGTCTGTCTTCCCTGAGAGATGCCCGAGGCACAGATTTGTCTTCAGTTCAGCTGGACAGAGAGATTTAGGATTTTATGTCAACCCACCCACCCACTCTTACAGCTTTAATAACTGTTGATTCTATGCAATAGGTGGGTTTGATCTCAACAAAATACAATGTGATGCGACTGGGTTTGATGGTTTATAAAGGATCATGTCTCCCCCTTGTGGGTATTAAGGGAAATACAAAATAAGGGAAGGAATTTAAGAATGTGAAGTGAAAAATAAACGAATAAATACATAAAATGAAATGTGGAATGAACCATTTATGTTCTTGCTGATGTTAATAATATCACCAACATAATATTTATTTCACTATTTTAACTCAAATAAGATTGTTATAAGTGTAGCCTGAGGTAACACTTTTTAATTTCTAACTTCATTAGATTTGTGGGAGTAGCTCTTAATTTGGCCTAAATCAAAGAGGCAAACAGCAGTAAGATAACATTCATGTCAACAGTTCATCGGGTATTATCCTGTCTGATCAGATACTTTGGGATATTTCACATCGACATCAACATAGATATATATATATATATATATATATATATATATATATATATATATATATATATATATATATATATATATATATATATATATATATATATAGATAGATAGATAGATAGATAGATAGATAGATAGATAGATAGATAGATATATACATACATTTATATAGTCAACTTTCGCAATCTCCATATATCAAACAAATCTTAATAAGTCATATATATATATATATATATATATATATATATATATGACTTATTAAGATTTGTTTGATATATGGAGATTGCAGAAGTTGACAATTTCTTCTAAAACCCAAAGCACTGAGAGGGTCTATACTCTATGAAAGTCATGTTGGAAACTATTTTTGACCTTTCAAAGTACAACTATCTTTCTCAGTCCCACGAAACAAGATGCCACTTTTTGACTTTTTCAAGTGAAAAGTTCAATGTGCTTTTCATAAATGATATTTAGCAATAATTCTTTATTAGCTATTAGGTCAAGGTACTGGATGTGTGGATGTCATCACATGTCAGCTTGAATGAAAATTAGTAAAAAGGAGTCAGCAGCAAGTAGAAGTTAAATATTTGCTATCAGTTACACAGTTACTCACAGCAGGTACTGTATGACTAAAACCGCACTAGTGTCTTTCCCTTTTAACAAGCAAACTAGTAACAAACTAAGCATATTAAACACAAGCATTCTAGTGCATGTGTATGCAGCTGCCTTAGCTAAAAAAGTCATTACCATCATCCACATAATAGAAGTTCCTGTCTCTCTCTCTTAGATAGAGGGCTGGCCCACTGAGCTGACTGTGACATCATGGGACAGAAGCTCTTCCTTATTCAGAATGACTCACAGACATTTGGGCCACTCAAGAGTTTAAACACACTGTACTCAACTAAACGTAAGACAGCCTGCATCAGCATACTTTAGCTTCTAATTCACGAGAAAAGTCCTGTAAGTGACGTCCAAACGCATGAAGTATTACTGAAATGTCCCCTTTGACGTTTAAAGATGCCTTCTGGGTAAGTCTGTATGTTTGTGACCATTTTGTCTTGCTGAAGTTGTTTGTACCAAAAGTAGTCAAATTTCTAAGATTTTAATTGTCCTTTACTCCTGCTATTGCTATTTCCTGTATCGTACAGTTTAAAGTTTAAGCACTACTGATATCATGTTGACTGTATTTTAAAACAGTTTGGATAAGTATAGATCGTGGTACCATTGTGATACATTCAAGTCTCACAGCTTAAAAGACATTTCAAGAAGTACTGACTATTCTGCCTTGTCATACAGTTATTTTTGTGAAGTCCAAGTGTTAGTTCTGCATTTCTACTCCTCAGTGACTTTTAGAGCAACACAAGGATATGTTGTAATAGTGGTTATGCTGATCTTGTTATTGTAGCAGTGCTTTATGGGATTTCTATGTCTTTTTAATGCAGGGGTCTGATTTCACCTGTCATGCCGGCTATGATGCTGTGATCCAGAGGTTACGAGAGGGGAGGCAAATGTGCAAAGATGTGGAAGAGCTTTTGAAAATGAGGTTGTATTTCATTAACTGAAACCAGAGCAAACCATGAAAATAGTGAAGTCCATAAACTTATCAAAGCTACTCAACCCGAATGTCTTTGACCATTGTCTATTTATAGCACAAGATAATCAATCTAATATCAGCATAGTTTAACCAGCAACAGTCAAGACAGAGTTACTCACTTTGTGATGAATTGTGGTCAAGAGTCGTGTATTAATCATTTGAGATTTGGATAGTCGTATCTTCATTTTACTCTACAGTAACATATATTTTGACTCACTAGCAGACATTTGAATTAAACAGCACTAGCTAACTGTACCAAAGACTAAACAGAAGCTCAGAAGAGACCAGGCCTTTACAATGGCAGCACCTAAACTATGCAATGAGCTGCCTTTATATATGAGACAGGCCTCCTCTGTATCTGTTTTTAGATCTCCGCTGAAGACCCATCTGCTCGCGCTGCTTTTTGTACAAAATGACAAGTTGACATTTTTAATCTGATTTGATTTTGATGAATTTTAGTTGATGAATTATTTCACTCTTATTTCTAGTGTTTTACATTTTAATGTCCTCTTATATGTTATTTATTCCATTTAGTTTTAATTTCACATTTGGCACTTTGGTCAACTTTGTTGTTTTTGAAGTGCGTTATAAACAAAGTTGCATTGCAATGCATAAAGATCAGAGTATTTCTTCATGCACATGAGTGACATTTTCTAAAAGCATTGTGGCAACATGGTGAAGGATAAAAACTAAAGTATATGAAGAGACAAAAAGCAACTGGGTCTCATTTGTTTGGACAGCAACAATGCTGTATAATGAAGTGCAGTTTAATACTTTGTCACAGAAAATACAAGTATTGTTATTTATAATGATGTGTGTGTCTCTTAATACTGCACAGAGCCTCAGCAGAGGAGAAGTATGGAAAGGAACTGATGACTATTGCTCGCAAAGCTGGAGGAAACTTGGAGATCAGGTGAAATATGCAACACTGCATATACAAAGTGTGCAGTTACAAGGACGTGCTTATTGACACAACAAAGAGCCAAAGTGAATTATATTAACACTTATTTAGCAGATGCTTTTAAAACAACCTGAAACTGACCAGAAACATGATAACCAAAACCACAGTCACCATCTCTGACTCACAATCTTTTTATAGGAAACACACTTTTTTTGTCTGCATGGCAGACCCTTCAAGTAGGTTATCATCTGTACTCAATTCCCTGTTTATTGTCACTACTATCTGCTAAAGAAACTGATCTAATTTACAAAATAATGAGTTAGGTAAAAAAAAAAAAAAAAACTCAACAAAAAATAAAGTTTATTTTTAAATGAACAAAGTAAAGGTTGAGAATTTTAATCTTCATACTGATTGCAAATTAAACCACAGCTTGTCCTTATTTAGCGTGCATCTCAGGTATAGCTGCATGCTCACTAAACACAAAAGCTCGGGGTTCATTTTGTCGTATTAGTTGTGAACGTAAGAAGATTTTGAGAAGGCTCACTGAATTAATTCTGATCTTGGCTGTGTTTTGTTTTTTCCAGCACTTTGAGAGCATCCTTTGAACAACTGAAAGCCCGTAAGTAAGCCTGCCCTGCAGAAAAGATTCAACCAAAGTTCTGTTTACAGTGTGAAAGGATTTCTTTGCTGCTTGGATTATTTTGGTTTCAGAAATTGAGAACATTGGAAACTTTCACATCCAATTATCTGATATCCTGAAAGAGGAGGTGAAAAAGATTGAGACTTTCAGAGAACGTCAGAAAGAGCAGAGGAAGAAGGTACTAAGACTTTTTTTTTTTTTTGCTAATCAACTGATATATTTAGCAAAAACATATCACATTTGGATACCTCAAAAATAAAATAACAGCAGGTATCTTCGCATGCTCTTATTATCAGTAAAATAGCAGGCAACTCAAATAATAACTGAATAGTGGCTGGTTTTCAGATTTGTAGTTTTGTTATTGGTTAAATCTCTTTGAACAAACTTAGCACTATAACCAAAAACTATGTAGCTTCAACAACTGATATTAATTATTAGTAAAAGTTATTTTTATTGTTGTGAAAATGTTTTTTAATATAATCTCCAGTAGTATTATGTCAGAGTAAAATAATATTTTTTTGTCAGTTTGAAAGCATCATGGAAAAAGTTCAAAAGAAGAAGGTTTCTTTCTTCAGGAAGACAATGGACGTAAGACGCCAACTGGTTTGATTTCTAATTTATATTATACTAAACAGGAAAAGGCAGAGTGTGGTGACACATTGTTCCATGCATAAGCTAAAAGGACATTCTGTCTTTTATGTATTATGCATAACATAGAAAGTGCACTGTGCACAAGTGTAACGAATATAAATCTGTGTTGCACTCAGAACAAAACAGAATTTGATAGTGTGGTTCTTTGAATGAATCTGTGGTCCATACTGTCTGTTTCAACTTCTAACAGTCTAAGAAGAGCTACGAGGTGAAGTGCAAAGAGGCTGAGGAAGCCGAGCAGGGAGCTGAAAAATCCGGCGCTCCAACTAAAAATTCTGAAAAGGTACGTAAATATGCTGCTTGAGTTAGCTTATGGCAAAAGAAATGGTCCTATTTATTTAGCATTTATAATCATATAACATTTCATTCACCAGGAAGGGACTCAAAATTGACATAAAATATCATTTTCAAAAAAAGTCCTTTTCAAGACTTTTGAATTTTGTTTGCCCCACTAGTCAGATTAAATCAATAAACTTTCAAAATCTGCCATTTGCTAGATCTGCCCACCCCCCATATCTCACTTCTGCTCCCGTATAGCTGGAAGAAAGGCAAAAGCAATAGAGGGACTTTTTTTTCTTTCACTTTTTAAACAGCTGAAAAACAACTTCATATGTATCCAGTTTCTTCACATGTTGCCATGACAGCCTCTCAGTTTTTTCTTTTAAAGTAGATTACAAGAACTAACTTATTTCAACCAATCTTTGTGTTAATATTTGTTTCAAAGGTACGTCACAGGATCAAACAATGCAGACAAGCAGCCAATGAAGCAGGTAAGCCCTGAAAGTTTTCTGTTTTCAACCTCCAGACATTTACAGTTTGCAATATTCATGCTGCTTTTTTCACTTTTTGTTTGGAGAAAACTTTTCACAGCAAATCTTAAAGAGCACCAGACATATAATGATCTTATACTGTTTCCGTTTCTGTTTCACCTTTCACACCTATTGAGAATAATACTTTGTGTTTTCACAGAAAAGCTGTATTTGAACAACATTGATCAACTTGAAACTGTTCGCCAAGACTGGGAGGAAACACACAAAAGCACATGTGAGGTACTGCAAACAAAGTCCTGTTAGCTGTTCTGTAATTAAGGTATATCTTCAAACCAATGCTTCAAAACCTAAAGACCACCCTGCGAACCACAACCTCTAACAGAAAACCACACTTCTCCCCTGTCCAGTGAGGAACTGGACTTCATAAAAACAGACAGAACATTGTTGCAATCATCCATACAAATACTGTTAAACAGTTTGACATGACCACATACAACTGGGATGCCAACTTGTCAGTGCTGATTAGACCATGGGCACATCCAGAAGTGAAGGTTACAAACTCCTGCTGAAACATGGTTGGCCAGTGTTCAGTCACTGGTGTACTGACTTTTTTCAGATAAGTCAGGTTTACAGACTTTGGGACTGGAACACTTCTGACATCCATGGTGATGCTGTGTTTACATATCGTAAAAATAATGAACAACAGACTAAGGGACAATTTTTAGCTTTAGGTATAACTGAACTAAAAGGTAGCATGATGGTGTGTCTAAGTAAACTCAGAAATTTATATTACTATTTAGAAAATCTGGTCAAAGTTTATAAACCTGAACCTCAAAATTTTGATGGCTTCCCATACATTACAAGCTAGACACAGTAATAAACACGTTACTTCAGAAGCACTTAACATATTATTTTGATGTATTAATAACAGCTTATATAACTACTGAGGTCAGTGATGTAACATTGATCTAATCCAACCTGTTTACTACCTTAAAACTTGAACGCAGTCAACTCAAACGGGAATCCATTCCCACCTGGTTTCTGACTTAAGAGGTAAATACAATCCAGCAACATCAGGAAAGAACATATTATTAATAGATTTTTCCAAAAATGTGTTTCAGGTGTTCCAGCAAATGGAAGAAGATCGAATCAGCGTGCTCAGGTGTGCTCTCTGGGACCACTGCAATCATTTCTCAATGCAGTGTGTTAAAGATGATGAGGTGAGATTACATGTTTCTTTATTTAAGGTACCAAAAAGTATTGTTACCGACCATTAAAATGGAAGTCAATTGGACACTGTTATGATGAAAAAAAACTGATTTTATACCATCATAATAACAAAATTACATTGGGCCATCAAGAATATAATATTCTTTCATGTTAATATATACATACACTACCAGTCAAAAGTTTGGAAACACTTTTTCTTTAATTCCTATGGTAAAGTGTGTCCAAACCTTTGACTGGTAGTGTATATACATGTATATACATACTATGTAATCTGAGAGGGTACATGAAAAGTTAATTATATAGGTTTGCAGGTTGTGTGCAATTGCACATGGACTGAAAATAACTTTTATACTTTATCTCAGTCAAGCGTTTTTAACACAACCACAATGAAGATGAAACCACTAAAGTGTTTGCACATTTGACTAAGATTGTAACACAAGAGCACTGCACGATTATAATTTTTCCTCTTTCGAAATCAGCTTTATGAGGAGGTGAGAAAGCTTCTGGAACAGTGTGACATTACCACAGACATCAACTGTTTCATAAAGATGAAAAGCACAGGACTGAGGCCACCAGGTGAGTGTAAAAAGTATCATAGAAGTACATTTTAAAAAGAAAGAAAAAGTATTTAGGGTGTAGGTCAAGCGGCCCTCTCTTTCGGTTGAAACCAACACAGGAAGCAATACTTGACTTCCCTAATAAGTGACTTCTCTCTTTTTTTCACACAGAGCCTGTAGTGTTTGAAAGCTACCAGGGTGGGGTTGCCAGGTCCAGCAACGGCCAAGCTCTCTTTCCAGGAGAATCCATGACAAGAAGGTACAACAGGAGTATTGAGGAGAAATCTAGAGGAGACAGAAGTGACTGACTTGAACTTAATCATTAAATAAAAATGAGAAGTTTTTTTTTAACCTACCCTTGTATCTCTCTTAATGTGGATCACACAGGTCTTCTGACCCACTTCTCAGAAGTCGTGTCAGTATAAACGCCGACAGTCCGAAAGTCTCAAGATCAGCACTGCCATCTATCGGGGAATGTGAGTACTGCAGTCTTTCTGTTGCATTGACTTTAATGTCGCTCAACCAAGATCAGAATCTGAATTTACAGTCGATCAAAGATATTATTGCAACTTTTACTGTACTTTCTTCTTAGACATGACTTTAAAGTGAAGAATTTTGTAATATAATGTCTTCTTTTACCACTATTTTTAGGTGAAAGGTTAGATGATGGATATGAACCCGTACCAGGCCTCCAGCAAGGAGCACAGCTGGCCACCCCATCAGCTAATGGCCAGTTCTATGTTGTGCTTTATGAATACACAGCTCAGGTGATCACCATCCTTGCAGCTTCTGTTCTATTAAAAGAATGGCAAAGTTTTTTTCTAAGGCAGATATCTTGACTTTTTAAAAAGACAATGTTGGTCCTTAATGACATGTAACCTATTTACACTTCCCATCCTTACATTGAGCAGGAAGAAGATGAACTGTCTGTGAACAGAGGAGATGTGTTGCGAGTCCTGCAACAAGGAGAGGATGGTTGGTGGACAGTGGAGAGGAACGGGCTGAGCGGACTGGTGCCTGGAAACTATCTGGGCAAACTTTGAACATTTAAATGTACACACCCAGGAAAAAACAGACAGTCGTGCAGTCGGATTCATTTAAATTAGATTCCTGAAGAGTTGAAATTCTTCTTCTGGAGCACTTTTGTCCAACCTTTTTGTGCCCACAACATGCCACCAGGTGCATACACCAGACTACACAAACATAAGTCACACAAATCACAATGAGAACATGCATGCTCTTCAAAAGAAACATCAACATTTTACATGAGAATAAAATATACACATATAGACCTCAGCCTGGAGCGTCACAGTGATAACATATCTTTTGTGAATAAATATTATGGATTTTTGATTATTTCAATAATAGATTTTGAAATCCCAAATTAAAATCGGGTGTCACTTTTGAGCAGAAGGTAGTTAAGCACATTTCAGAAAATAATATATTCTTCAGCGTCTAACAGTGTCATTACATCAAAATCAAACTTCCAGGAAGATTTAGTCATAGTCACTCTGCTACCTCATATTCTTACTCTTGCTATGCACAGTATTGTACACGGAGTCTTCCAGGATAGCAGAATACACCAGTTTGTTGAAGAAAACAAAAGCTTTATAAATTATGTGCTTAAAAAAAATGTAAGGTGTGAAGTCCATGACATGAAAATTAAGTAGCTTTTGTCCTCTTTAAAAGCCTTCCAACCAGGAAGACCTATACTTTTGCAGTTTTTTTTTTCTTAGACTTTTGTATTAAATTCATAGTGCAACAATCGCACAAGGGCTTATTAAATATGGACTTTGGGTAGGCAATACACCAGAGTCTGTGTGTGAGCTACATTTTGGTTTTACATTCATTTAGCAACCACAAAGTACTTTCCATGACCCTCAGGTACTCTATCAGCCACTGTGGTAGCAGCTGACGTTACAAATTGCTGAAGCTACGTTCAAGACCATTTCAACACTCGTCACAGAACGAATAGCTCTTTGTTTGAATGTATAACATATATTTTACTGATAATGGCAATTACTAAAATACCCTTGCTTTTTGCAGTGAGGATTAAACTGCACCAAAAAAGTACAAAAAGTCCAGTTTGAAATGTATGAGTTTATTTTTCTCCAGTCTGTACATCATTCAAATACAATATTGCATCTGCATCACTAGCTAAATATCTATGGGGTCAAACTTAGCAGTTTAAAAAATATTAAAATGGTGCACAATTTCACAAAGAAGTATAAAACAACATATTGTAGTTCTTTGCTTCAGGTTTCTAACAAACAAACTAAAGTGACTGACAAACTGAAATCTACACATACAGGTGAAATCATTTATAAATCCTACTAATGGCACTGGAAAGAGAAAGGTTGATTCACAATATATACTGGATATTGGCAATGCCTCACTCACAAAGCCTGACTCAAAGAATATCCAAAATGAATATTACACAGCCTGAATATTTGTGAACATAAGGAATTCTCTCTACTATACATGGCTTGAAGGGAAAAGAAGAAACACAGAGCTGCAATAAACATATTAAAGAAAGAAAAAAAAAAGGAGTCACTTTTTTCATTATCTTCCTTCTCACTCAGGGAAGTGCATTTTTTTAAAACACTGACTTTATGTTTGTAACAACTGAAAGGAAAAGCTTAGATCTGGACTGAAATATGAAGATTTTCCAAAAATCTGGTAAAACCAGGATTTTAGAAAGTGTACATGTTGAATGTTAGCATAATTTACACATCTAAACATCAATGAAGTATTTCAAGAGCTCCCTTTTGAGTGCAAATTTGCACACAAGGCAGTACATTCTATACAACCAAATATATTTTCACACATAGCTCCAAATGAGGATGATAATTTGGAGTAAAACATGGAGGAAAAAACAAAACAAAACGCATATCTGCAACTGTTCTTTCAATTAGCCACATAACAACTTTGGCTTTTATATTGATATTGAAAATTGTAAGAAAAGAAAAAAACATTTAAAGTACCAATAGCTTAGAGATCATGTCAGTAAATATATGTTTTTCCTTCCGAAGCCACCACCCACTCAAACCACATGGTCAGTGTTCGCTACTTTTTCATGAGTTGTGCGAGGTGTGCTTGAGCTTATATAACTACAGCTGAAATCTACTGTGAACATGTCCGGTGATGCTCCTGTTGATTTTCTGAGTGCTGTGCTGTCTGACTGCGTCCTTCATGCATAGCTGTTGGTTGTGACCAGCAGTTCGTACGCTGGATCATGGCTCCTCCTGCACAGCACCACACAAGCACAAAGCATGCCCAGCATCTGCAGGTAGATAGCATGAAAATAGCATCATTTAGGAGCAAACTCGCTGACATCCAGGCAAGAAGAAAAGGCAAAAGGGCTAAATTTCATCTTTTTTTTTTTTTTTTTAAAGATTTTACAGGTATGCAATTGTACTCTGGAAGCAGCACATCAAGAATGATCTGGTAACTAAATATAATACGATTAATGCCATACTCTGCACAATGAATAATATACTACCTATTATGTTCATTTCCAAAGAAGTGTTTTAACTACAAGTAGATTTTATGATTTTTCCCTTGGCATAGCATAATGTTTCAGCTTTGTGCTCCTTACTTGTATAGATGCAAAGGTTAATGCGGCCCATATGACATACATCATGATCTCCTTTAATTTTTTCACAACAAGAGCTTCACACCCCTATGACGGAAAAAAAGACAATGTGTGAGTTTCACAGCTAAAAACACATTCCCAACAAAACATGACACATAGATAATAACAGCTACATTTACTGTGTGCATACCTCTTGGTAGAGATCTCCAGGTCGAGTCAGAGTGCCTGTACAGTTGCTGATGTTGGGTTGACAGCAGCTGACTGGGACACTGTTGTTCTTGGATTCTTTAAACCAGCGGGTGTTCCTCCAGTCAGAGTAGTTGTGAATACCACAGCAGTGAAGCTAAGAGGAAAAATAACCAAGCACGATGAAAGAAAATCTCCAACATCTTACATTTTAAATAAATAATGTTGGTAAAAAAAAATCTAAAATGGGTCTATAAATAACTCATTTAGTCATGAAAGAGAGCATTTTAGCTCCCATTTTTCCTCACCTGCTTCTGCACATAGTCAATGGCCCGGCTGGGAGCATCAGTGTTGGTGCCACTGTATTCGTTGTAAACCTTCTGGATGGAGTGATTCACTTCATCTTCTACCTACAACAAATAAACAGCTGCTGTCACTTGATTGTTATTTTACAGCTATATGAATTCAAAGTATTCAGGTAGCAGTTCTTCTGAATCAGAGGTGTATAATCCAGGTGCCATAAAGACCGGTAGCTGTTCCAACCAGTCACTAAACCAGCTAGAATTAATTAGCTCTGCTCCACTGCAGGGTAGACGGTCCTGTCAGTAAAAACAGCTGTACGTTTAGCATGGGTAGATCTAAAAACATGGCAGGACTTTTACTTTATGGCACTTGGACACCTCTCTTATACACCTCTGATGATCATATTCTTAAGCAGAAATAGTGAGAATCGAATCCATCTCTCCATTTTTTTGTAACACGACACTAGAGAGCATAACAACAAGATGTTTATCTTTTTTATTCTGCAACTTTAGCAGATGAAGTTTTTGCCCCAAGTTAAAAACTCAAAAACCCATGCAGGTCACTGAGTTGGACTTTACCTTTGCCCTGTATATGTAGCCAAGCACCACCACCACACACTCTGTCACAAACACCAATAGGAGAATTGCAGCAAACTGAAAGGGCAAAAAACAATCAGAAACACAAAAGTTTATTTTGAATGAGAGTTGCTTAACCATTTTTATTAACCTTCAACAGTATGTTAAAACAATTTCCAGTGTGAACTTCTAAAGGTTTTTTTTTTTTCTTTTAAGATCTTCTGATGTTAGTGATGGGGCGAAAAATCAACAAGAACTCCTTAAAATTAGCTGAAGCTCATGTGTAGCTGATTTCAGACTTCCCCAGTGTTATTTACTGACATCGAGTCAAAAAGAAATTTGTGTTCAGACCAAATTTAAAGAAGCATGGGGAGAGAAAAAATTGTGGGAAAAAAAACTGTGGTTTAAGATGGTTTCAAATACATTTATCTTGGGGATCTGAGGCATCATCTTAACTACTAAAGGTGAATTTACGTCAGAGGAAAGTCAGCTAGACTCGGTTCGCTTGGGGGCTTGTTTCAGCTAGAGGGTAGGGGGACATTATGCCGGACCGAGATTACGTTCATACTGCACTTCCCAAATGAAGTGGACCTTTTAAAAAATGTTTTATTTTGCAACACAGGAAAAAAACATAAATAGAACTGAATCCAATTGCAGTGGGCTGGTTGATCAGATTTTTAACAAAACTTGACCCAATTGTGCCACGTTTATCCTGTGAATTATTTCTCCCACGCAGAGCCATCTATTAGGGGTGGGAAAATCTAATTGAAAAATCGGAAATGGGGATTTTTTTCTTCACAATTTTAAAATAGATTTTTTTTTGTTAAAAAATCTAATTAATGCACTATAAAATTTTTGTCATTTTTTCTAGTTTTTATGGATCTTTTTACTTGTAATATTGTGCATTATAGCAGCAGAATGATAGTCTGGCTACTGTGTTGCTTTTTCCTCATTGAAATGAAGAAAAATGACAAGCAAAAAAAAGGTTTTATACATTTTATTTGTTTTTAATCTTCAAAAATCAGCAATATCAGAGAATTCTGAGAATCGCAATTTAAATCGAATCAGCACCTAAAAAATCGGAATCGAATCAAATCGGGACAAAAGCATATCGTCACAACCCCACCATCTATTATCTCACAAGTATTGGTTGTGTTCACTCGCAGTGGGGGTAAAGATTATTTGCTGAATCCACAGTGGACTTTGCTTTGTAGTCCACTTCCTGTATTTGGTCCACTTGAAACTGACCAAGACCTGCATTTTTAGGTGAACCAAGTCCTCTCTCTTTTTTTTTTTTTTTAAAATTCATAACCAGAATTCATTTTCCACATTCACATTTCACCAAATGAAGCAAAGTTTCTGAGCAGGCGGACTCGGACTTTAATCAAAAAGACTGATGTGAATGTGCCCTAAGTATGTCTTGTTGACACAACAGCAGCAGATTTAGTTTCCCATCACCTACATTAGAATTGTTTTAAAGAAGATGCTTTAAGGCAGTGTTTTCCAATTCCATTCCTCAGGATCTTCCCCCTTACTTGCTTCTCTTCTTCAATAGACTAAATTCAACAAGATCTGCAGAAGCCTGTAGTTGTGGCATTAATCTGGGTGATGTGTAGAGATGATCTAAAACCAGTGGGTCCCGACGAGTAGGATTAGGAAACTCTGCTATTAGGGCTGATAACTACGTGGACAATTATTCCTAAAGCAAAAATATATTTTTTGGTCCTGATTAATGATAAAAAAAAAAAAGCTATAAACTGTGCTTTACAGTATAGCATTGACATATATATTGATGTCTTTTCAAGTCAAGGTAAATACTCACAGTTGCCAATCCACAAGAGCTTTCACGTATTGTTGCGCAGCAACCAATCACGCCAATGATGAAAAGAAGAGTCCCGACAGCTATGATTACAACAGCAGGAATCAAAGTGTACACATCTTCAAAGAAGTGATCGTAGTCGTCATATGTTATGAACACATAAGCTCCAATGTAGCATAAAATCCCAGCTGCAGCCTGCAGAAAAAGACAAAGACACTCGAGTTGAACAGACTGCCAGGGCCAGAGAGAGGAAGCTGCCAACACTCTCACTGCATATCAGAAGAGAAATTTTAAGATAAAGATTAAACTGCAAAAAATACTTGAAAAAAAATGAAAATTATGACTCGGAAGTGTATTATTGCTGTTATAATTGCAGACAAATAAAGAAGGTTTTAGTATTGAACGGATCACCTGTGGTGTCTGCAAGAGTCAAACATCCTGAAAGCATTTTAAACTTTACAGCTGCATATTTCTACATAATTTCTATGTAGAAATGGAGGGTTACGTCAGCTGAAGATACCTGGCTGCTACAGCATTACATCATTGTCAGAATCTGTGATGGGCATCTACTGAAGACAGCTATCCTAACATAGTGCATTTTCTAATGAATAAGCTGCACCCAACAAAATAAATGCTACAATATATCAGCAGATACCCAGCCTAACACCCCAACTCCGTCGCTAAACTGCAGACTGCAGCACGTCTCTGACGCAGTCTGCTAACATGCTAATGCTCTCCATCCCTGGCCTCGCTGGGATGCTGCACTCTGCTCCAACACCTTTCATTTACTTACCCAAAATATGAGGTTCAGGAAAACCAAGACGGTTTTAGATGATGTGATGCCACACTGCCCCATTTTACCGTTTAAACTATAACAAACACTCTTGTTATATTAATTATTATATGTATATATCTTTTTCTTTGATTTCGGTGCACCTGCACCTCTGCTATTAAAATAATAAAATGGCTTCGCTCTGCCCCACCGTGCAGAGTCCCCTGGGCTCGACCAATGAAATCACCGTAAGGGGGAAAAAGGAGATCACGTGCTCCAGTGACATCATCAGCCAAAACAAAACAGCCTGACAGAAGACGATTAAACAGCTTCCCCAGTTTTCCGCATTATAGGCCACATGATTTCATGTGTATAGTATATGTAATCTAATTTCTAAAACAACTCCATCACACACTCAATGTTTTGTACACGCCATTGTCCGTAAATAACACGTCAGTCAGTGGGATGCATCACTGATAATCATTCAATATATTTATATAAGCTGTTCGTCCTTAAACATGTCTCACTGTCTGCTTGTTCACAGCTGCACATTTCTCTGGTCCCAACCACTAAGTATAAATTTCCTCAAATGCACTTATGAAAAGATAAAATTATGTTTTGAAGTGAAATTATCCTAATTTTTCTTTGATGGTGTAGTAACACTTCTGCTGGAATATTTGAATGTCACACAAAATAAATTGTAAATCTACAGGGCACTTAACCTACAAATAAATGCCTCTGAATAAAGGAATTATGGCAAAGTATTCCTATAATGGAATTCCTGCAAACTAAGATGCTGAGGATAATTTGTTAGACTTCACCAGATTCAGTCTCTTTTTGGTACTGTCCCTTCAGTTTAAGCCTTATAAACAATTTAAAGATACATTTTGAAGAAATATGCCATTTGTCATCGGAGTGTTTGTACTGTTCAAGTAGCTGCTGACAGGCATATTATTACCTTAAATATTTGTCAACATACCAGATAAGTTGGGCAATCTGACTGACACTAATTAAGCCATTAGAACTAAATGAAGTGTTAATCTTAAATATTTATTTAGTACTTTTTGTTATCAATATCATAAATATAATCTGTACGGTATTGTCCTTTTCTGCTCTGAGAGAAATTAATCAATGCCTTCTGTGAGCCTCCACCACTACGTATCATACCAAGGTCAACTGCATGTAGGAACCAGTTTTTGAACCAGAGAGGAGCACAGAGAGAGTAAATCCATACCTGTCAATGTACAAAAAAAGAATTTGTAATTTCTGCTCTTTGTTCATTTGGATCATTGTGGCGACTACATACATTCATCTGAACCTCGGCCAAGGAATATTCTGCATAATACAAATAAATTGTTAAACTTGAGAAATAATATTTTGTCTTGATCTTTCTTCTCGCAGCCAACTTGAACACAGATTATTCTTTACAAATGTCCCTTATCAGTTCCTCAGGAATGAAAAATGAGTAACTTGTTAACAGAACTTTCACTTCAACTGCAGCTTTAATGTGATTTATTTATATAGCAGTTTGAAAAAGCAAACAAAGAATGTATTTGCAAGATACTAGAAATGATTTAAAAGGCTTGGAGCAAAGTATGAAAAATTAATGTGTGTACAAAAGTTTGTCACTTTGCATTTATAAAGGGGCTGTGAAAAATGATCCAGTCAGATAAACAATGGAGGATATAAACATAGTTTCTTTAAAAAGACCTCCTGCATCTTAGCAACTGGTGATAGATTTCTCAAAGACAATGCCAGTTTAAGCAGCTGGCATTGAGCACAAGCATACACTTTGTGTTAACACATATTAAATCATTACTTTCAGCTTAGTATAAATTTTCACGATATTTCCTCCTTTGAACCTTGTTGCAGGCAGAGCATCAACGGGAATTTCACTGCTGCTGGTGCTTTCGGGCCAGAGGGTGGCAGTGTATCATTGCTAGTTTAACAGTAATATACAAAAGATCAAGGGTAAGCAGTATATGCCCTAAAAACACATGACCATCCTTATTTCAACTACATTAAATTTTTAGATGCTAAGTATGAGACTGGAATAAATATATAGGCAGCACACCTTCTGTCTGGTGGTAAAAAATGAATGATGTAAGAGACATGTGTCTCACCTGTGTTTCCTGCGATGGATTACTCAATTGAAAATCAGTTGTGCTCAATCAATAATGGCTTGAACTGGTGCTCAAAGCTTTGTTTTTATTGAGAGAAAGCTTGCAACATATGTCTCTGTCAGTATTTGGTGTTTAAACACAACTAAAGTGTCACCTACAACTTCAGAAGAAGCTGAGGGTACTTCTGTTGTCATACATTCTCAGGGTAAATCATGCATCAAGTTGATCTGCTGACTATTATTAAAGTCACTACTAAAACAGAACAATAAAAAGGGAAGACAAGTACATGTGCAGGGGTGCAAAAAATAGGAGTACTGAAGTCACAAAAAGACATATGCCTTTAATTGTGTATCACAGCATTTTACCTCTCAAATGAAAATGTCAGGATCATTTCTGCAATTTGACAGCTATTTGCATGATGCAACATAAAATTTAATGGTTTATTTACTCCTACATAAATTAATGTCAACTTAGAATGAGAACCAGAGTTACCTTTAACTCTAACCAAATGAGAACCAGTGGAACGAGATGATCTAACCTCCCCCAGAAATAGGGATAATAAATAATTAGCAAATGCTTGTGCCGACATTGTGTGTTGCAGCAATGTGACACCATCTTTTGTTCAATTTAACAGAAAGCTTTTCTACCAGTGATTAAATGAGAGATAACAAACTTAAAAATGTTCACAATAACAAATTTCTGTCAATTCTTCAGCTCATTGAAATGTGAAAGAAGAAAGCTTCATCATTTGTCACAGCAACGAGTGACAATTTCTTCTTGAAGTTATCATAGAGACATATAGAGACTCTTGATAATATTATTTCCACCACAACATACATTTATTAAATAGGACTTCAAATTACAACCTTACAGGTTGTCGCATTGTGATTAATCATCCAGCATTGCTGGAAATGACTTGGCAGATCATTTTCAGAGCATACATTGCAAAGAAAGGCTGCATATTGTATAGAACATTGACAAGGTTTTTAAACATCATAAAATAATTTGTTTGTGTGTGTTATTACTCCGTCTCTGGTTTTAAATTCATAACATGTCATTACAATTTGGTCTGAAAATATTATTAAACTTATATGAAATCCAAAGTTTATAGGTCTCTAAAAAAAACAAAACATGTTGAACCGTGAATCAGGTGAGCTACAGCAACAGCGGATCATTCCTGACAGCTAGGAGCAAGAAACTGAAGTTACAAGTCACATAACATCAGAATTTGACAAAGAAGGCTGGAAAAACTTTGCCTGGTCAAATGATTCTCAATTGCAGTTAAGACGTTCAGATAGTAGGGTCAGAATATGGTGTAAATTACATGAAAGCATGGATCCATCCTGACTTATAGCAAGGATTTAGCTAGGTGATGGTGGTGGTCTAAGGTTGTGGAGAATAATGTCTTGGCACACTTTAGGCCATTTAGTGCCAATTTAGCTTTGTTCCTTTTTTTTTTAAATTACCACAGCCTACCTAAGTATTGTTGCTGACAATATCCATACCTTTATGTCAACGGTGTTGTATCTATATTTTGTTGGTTCCTTCCAGCAGGATAATGCACCATGTCACTGAGCCCAAATCATCTCAAGCTGGGTTTTGAATATGACTATGTGTTTGCTTTCACAAATGGCTTCCACAGTTACCAGACTGCAAACCAATTGAGCACATCTGGGATGTGGTGGAATAGGAGATTCTCATCAAGGATGACCAGCTGACAAATCTGCAGCAATTGTGTGATGTTATCATGTCAATATGGACCAGATTTTTTTAAGAGCGTTTCCAATACCTGGTACCTGGTTGAATTTATGCAACAAAGAATTAAGTGAGTTCTGCAGGCAAAAGAGGGTCCAACTAGCAAGGTGTACCTGATATAAGGCACCTCTATGAACATTACGACTTGGGAATACATCAATTCCAGCTGCATCTAAGGTATTTGGTCATACCTCAAATGAAAGTAAGCATCCCGAAGGATGAAAATTTATACTGTAAAGTGTACACCAAAGCCTTAAAATTTCCAGACTCATCTCAACCAATCTTTATAATCGGATTTTCTTTACATTCTGCACCTCAACTCCCTTAATTAACCACTTATTGGATCTATGACCTTTCAAACAGGAGAAAGTGAGTAGTCTAAACAATGTTAACCAAATGGAAGATTCCTGTGATAACATTTCTGTGCATGAAAAAAATTCTTTGAAATTGAGTTGATCCTTTTACTTGGCATGCATGGATTCTCATTAGAGAAAAGACACCAAGCTGTTCCTTTGTGTACAGAACAGGAATATGAAAGAGGGGTTACTAAATCAAAGGAGATATACAAGTAAAACATGTATAAGAGCAAAGAAGCAAACTCAAAGTAATCACAGAGGAAAGAGGTTCTAAACTGAACCTTTCAGTCCCTCAGGAAATGATGCACAAATCATATAGAAGCATCAACCCTCCTCAGTAGCTGACAGTCAGTATATTGAAATCTACAATTTTCATACAAGCAGGTAGTTATCCTATCAGTGATTCCACTGACACATTAAGCCACACTTTTCTACAGGCATAATTGCCTGTCATTAAAATGAACTAAAACAATGTTTGGCTTAAATATGAAACTATTTTCAACAGTAACATGCAGACACAGACAGGCATTTGTCTATCTATGTGATGGATAAAGATGACCTCTTGTACTTGCAAGCATAACACTTTACTTCTGAACTCTAAATGAGGAAAGGGAAATGAAAATGTCAAAATGTTCTTTTTTTCATTCCCTCTTCATAAAAGACCACAGTACAAATGTTTATGCTTTATCATAAATCTTCTGTAACATACTTAGAAGCTTTCAATTGTGTCCAGTTGTCCAGCCTTCTAACCCACTTTCAGACAACTTTCTATACCTGAAAACTCCAAGATCTCCACATTATTGTTTGAGAATAAAATGACAACGACAGGATAATAAGTTCATTTGTCTTGAAACAACAACAAAAAAAAAATTGTCCAAATTGATGTGTTTTAGGTTAAAGCCTTACACAAAAGTAAAGTGGCTTCTTTTGAACTCCTTGCAATTCAATTTAGCAACGTCACAACAAATAGACTTCAAGCCAAATGGATCTTTTTTCTAAAACTGCTCTAGGAGAAATTTATCCACACCGTTAAAGCCTACTGATAGGCTTATTTTTCCTCAGGAAAGATCATTTCTCAAAACTGAGTCACTCTCAGCTCGTTTATTTAAGTATGAGCAAGTTCTTTTCCTCACTTGATACTTTCGACAAGTTGCACATTCCTCACCTTAAAATGACATCAAGCAACAGACAAGGCGTTTTAAGTGAGAGACTGAAATAGTCTACCTGTTTCTAATACAACAGATTACAGCCCAAGGCAAAACTCTATGCCATAGAGCTGCATCCCTTCTTTCCTATTGATCATGAGCATCCCTTTATGCAAAGGACTAAAAAAGACTAAACCATTATTGATTTCAGGCCGCAGTACTCAGGGATGAAAAGTGGCTTTTATATAAGCAGTCTACATTTATATTTATATAAGTGTTAGTCCAACATGTTTAGAATATAATGTGAAGAAATAGATTTGCTAATGAGGGACATTGGATACATCAATAAGAGGTTGTATAAACCAGCATGGAGGAAAGTATATCATGGTGAGTTAAGTAAAGTCAGTATAAAGACCAACATAGGCTACAAGCTATATATACAGATAGTGTCTTGTGTTTATTTCAGACCCCAGTGATGCATGCACTGTTGCTGAGATCTTTAAGCCCACAACCTAAAGAATGAGTCAAACTAAAGAGGCATCTAGAATTGAGCAGGTTCAGGAAAGTGTATATTCCCAGGTGTTATTCAAAGAAGCAGTGCTGGAGTCACAATGTAGTCTGGGCTTCCTGCTGCATTATGATATATCAGCTGTGGAGGCTGTAAGTTATCACATCACAGTAAACGCAATGCAAACAATTGTTTTTATTTAATATAAACAGCCTAACTAAAGAACAATAACACCATGAGCAATGAATAGGTCTACTAAGAAACAAACTGGGAAAAAATAGTTGCCAGCTGAAAATGAAACATCAGTAAATACAGTTGCAGTAAATCACATTCAAGATGAGTAGACCATAGCATGTTTCTGAATAGTTTATTTTAACCCCATGAGACCCGATGACCTCAAATCCGTGTTCATGCCAGTCAGATAATTACACACTGCGTCACTTTCTGCTTTGGATGTAGTTTTCTAAAATCTTCATCAACAAGTCCGCCTCCTGCAACACAGAGTAACAATCGTTTAAATAAAAACCAAAGTCTTGTCATTTCTGGATTTTTATCTTTCCTTCTTTTTTTTTTTCCTTTGGGTGGTATAACCTGGTTCTCACCTGATTTTTCAATCGACTGGCTTGTGCGTCCACCTGCGTTTGCAGCGCTACCCGTACAAACTCTTGGAATAGCTCTCCAAGCGCGGTGTGCTCTGCAGGAAGGCTGACTTCCAGCGCTTCCACAGCCTGCTCCTCAGGTGACGGCAGCAGAGGGGCATCCATCACACTCTTTTTCCCCATGAAATGTCCTGTCAAACCAAGGCAAAGGCCCATTAAAGGCAGTAAACCATCAAGAAACTTTAAGAACATGAGTTAGGCCAATTATCCAGAGGAGGAAATAAGCACAAAAATAAAATGGTGCCAAAATATAAAATATTTGTTTGAAATACGCGGAAATTACAAGTTTTGTTTCTTTTTTAAGGAGGGAAAAGATACGTAGCTATCTTACCTGTTGCCCAAAGATTGCCTCTTGGATTCACTTTGATTTTAGCAACTTTATTCCTGAGCTCAGTCAGGTCGAAACTAACTGCAGTTGTCAAAGACATAAAAGAAAACAAAACAAGGTATGTAAAGACGCCACAGTGGCAAATATTACTCAGTGTGAGTCCTCTCATTTCAGCGCAGACTGTGGAACTGTCCTCCAGGGCGCAAATTTCCAAGTTTCCTCTGTGAGTGGTTGATCGCTCAGGCGCGCATTCTGCTTTTATAGGCTCTCCTGGTCGGGGTGGGCTCTGTTTATGGTGTCTATGCTTTCGTTTAGCTTGCATTGGAAATTAAAATAAAATGAGCTGAGTCATAGTTTACGGGCTGAGGTAACGGAGCGCATTTTAGCCGTGCGTAATTTAGGCAGGAAATGAAAGTTTGTATAAAAAGAGGGGAAAATGAGGATTTAAAACTCGTTAAATTTAGAATTATAAATCGTTGTTTACTTATCACAAACACATTTCAGAAGTTTTCTTTGGGAACGGTCTCACGAGCAGTCTACATTTCTAAATACATTAAAATTCCCACAGTCTTAATTAATCTTAAAGTTGATACTGTTAACACAAAATTCCACGATACATAATATAAAAAACCTTAAGGTAATGCATTGTTGGTGTATAATCAGAGGCTCAGCGGGTTGCTAATGCTCCTCTGATACAGCCACTAATTTCCAGCTCGAGTTCTTCCACCTCCCCCCTCCAGCTCCAAGGGCCAGGTCTGGTCCCTTGCAACGAGCAACATGACATTTGGGCCAGTTGCAGCATGCTACTGTGATCATCATCAGTCCTCTAAGGACAGGAGAACCTGCTGATTCTCTCCGCTAATTTAGAGCTGATAAGACAGATGGCCTCTTCCTCACTTCAGGGTGCTAAAGTTGGAGGTATCTTGGAAGAGCTCTGGCTTCTGCCTTGCTCTTTTTTATAACCTTTGACATTAACACACATATTGAGATTTCATAAATTCTGCACAGTTGAATGTCAGTCTAATTAGAAAACCATCAGAACATCACAGCATCACACTCCCCATGCTCACAGCTTAAATTAACCAAGCTGAAACACGCCTTAAAATTAGTGGATACTTTGCATCCCAGGTTCAACCTTAGTGATTTTTGGAAGGGTAGGCTACAATAAACTTTGTAAGCGTACTTATGGGACACTTAGCTAATTGGGATGTTTTTGTAATTTTGACCAAGAATATATATATTTGTGTTTGCCAGGAAAGTTTTAAGGGGAAACTGACCACTTGGAAGTCAAATAGTTGGCAACACTTGTTTAGTGAATATTATGCAATCATTAAGACCATTTTATTTTTTTCTTTGGTCTTGCATATTCATTTTAAAAGTTCAAGTGCAGGAAGAGGATTTAAAAAAAGATCCAGGTCATACTAATTTGATAGTTTTCAAGAAAGCCAGGATAGAATTTTTCCTGACTGTAAGAACACTTTGGTTTCGTTATAATACAGAGAACAGCAAACACAGTTGATCTCAAAGGATGTTTGCATTTGTGAAAAATCACAACTTGTGCATGACAACTGTGGCATTTACACAATTTGACCAAATACGACTTCACACCATTCAATTAGCCACAAAACATGTGGATGTCAAATTATTTCTGGCAGAACTCAAAAAAATGTGACAGCAGCTGGTGATGGCTTCACACATTACTTTGCTGGAGAATCCAGTTTGTTGGATTTCACTGCCTAAAAACCATTAAACAGTTATATGAAAAAATAATGTAAGGTATATTAGAATGCAAATCCTGGGTAAAATGGCAAAGAGCTTGACATATTACCAAAAATGATGTAAAACTTCCATTTAATGCAAGTTTCTTAACAATGACTGATACAAAAACTAATTCTTCCCCAATAGGCTCTTTTAGAAACATCTGCAGAAACTATATTGCTTATTAATCCACAAAACTCAACAGAAACAGTTTATGAGAATAAGCTGAACTCAGCACAAATAAAAACTGGTATTGTTGAACAGCATCCACAATAAAATCCGAAATCGTTAATATAATTCATAGTGGAAGGTAACCAGATTTCATATTTAATATTTATATTCAGGAGTCAAAATACTTCACACATTTTTGAAAATGATTCAACACGAAATAAACAAAGACCTCAGTTCATCTCCAAAAATGTGGTTTCACATTCTGAGGATTACAATTGAAGGTTGACTTCAAAATTAAATCAAACCTAGTTTCCTCCGAAAAATATTCTTAAAGCTTGGATTCTTCAAATGTAAACACCCTATCCACATTTCTACAAAATGTTCAAACAAATGGTACAAAAAAGCCAGTTGGGTTTGACAAAGTCTAATATAATTCTGTTTTAAAAGGCATGACTGAGGTTTCCTGGACGTAGTTTATCCTTCTTGAATGCTGAAGTTTGGACACCTCACTCCCGATGGACCAACACGAAGAGACCCAGCATGAAGAGCACAGCGTACTGCAGGATGGGAACACATGATGAAAACATTAGAAGTTATGCTGTATATTTGTAAGCTTTATCTTGTGAAAACTTAGTAATAGCAACAAACAGCTTACTTTGAACTTGGGGTAATCATTCATGAGAATGGTGACAATTCCAATATATGGCACAAACCTGGAGATGAAAAAACGATATATCAGAAGTTCTTTTAGACTGAACTGATTGGTAAAAGTTTCACAAATCAAAATAATCAAAACATTTTAGCGCCACTTATCTAAGGCATTTACCTTACAGGAGGGAGGGCCACTTCTGATCCTCAAGGGCCACTAACAAGCAAGTTTTTAGCTGTTTCCCTCTAACCCACCGGATTCAAAGAAATAGACAACCTCAACAGCTTGTCAAGTTTTGCCCAAGCCTGTTAATTATCTGTTAATTTAAATCAGATGTATTGGAGCAGGGAAACCTCTACAACAATGGTGGAAACTTGGTTAATAGGCCTGCAAGTTTTACAGCTTTCCCTGCTCCTACACACCTGAATTAAATGAATGATTCACTCTGCAAAACATGTAATAAGATGTTGATTTGATTTTAATCAGGTGTGTTTGAGCAGGGAAACATCTAAGTTTTTAGGGGGGTATATTTATGCGGACAAAGATTGCTCTCATGTTGCATTTTGATCAAATGCGCCAAACCTTTAGAATAATATATCTCCATTGTCAATAAAGATGACACTGCACTAGCATTTAACAAAAGAGGACAGATCCTGTAAGAAGAAGAAAACTCCATTTTCTACACTTGTGAGCTAAACGTAAAGCATGAAACTACAGCTGCTTTTTTTTTTCTTCCTTAGGCAAGTATACTGCAGAAATACACTGCAACAATGGGTGCAGTATGAACAACAGACAAGGCAGAAGACTGTCAAGGAGAACACAATGCAATACCACACTAAATGGAGAAAGTGACCTTTTTTGTAGTCCGCTTGCTGTATTCGGTCCGCTTGATATGGACTAAGACCTGCATTTGTTGGCTTCTTTTATCCAAATCAGAATTCAATGGGTGCATTCACATTTCCCCAAATAAAGGGGACTTTGCGAGCAAACTGACTCGGATTTTAATCAAAAAGATTGATGTAAATGTGCTTTAAAACTTGCTGGACCATGGCCCAAAAAAAGCAGGGTTCCCCACCATTGATAAAGGCCCTCAAGGACTGTAAGTGGAAACCCTTAATGTACGGGGCTATGCAGAAACTGAATCAAAATTCGATACAATGGCGTAGGCCAGGGATTTTCAATCCTGGTCCTTGAGGACTGATGTCCTGCATGTCTGACAAGTTTACCTGCTTCAACACACCTGATTTAGACTAAAACTAGTAAAGAGCTTGTCTGCTAATTACCAACTAATTTAAAGTCAGCCATGTTGCAGCAAGGAAACTTCTAAAACCTGCAGGAGCAGGGTTGAGGATGCCAGAGGTAGGCTCTGTTTTCTGTAGATTAAAGTGCAGGCAACATTATTTTTCTATACACTTTATTAAAAATTAAATAAGCGGTCCAAACTTATGACTGGTAGTGTATGTGTGTATGTGTAGACAGTGTGTCAACATTATCAATTTCAAATAAACACAAGCCCAAACAAACATATCTGCATTAAAATCATCTTTTAAAGATATTGCTATTCTTAGTTATGGTTTAAAAAAAAAAATACTTACCCTCTTGCTCGCCCCACAACATCTTTTTTCTCCAGCCAGTGTTGACCCTGCTTGTACAGACCTCTGTCATCCACTGCATTATTGTCTCCTTTGGTCAAGAACTTGATGTCTCCATTTTCCCTGTGAATAAAGAATAAATAGTTTTTCAGACTATAAAAGTCCCTTCTTTAACAGTGTGTATCTGAATCACATTAGCAAGAAATATCAGACAGACAGTCTTAATTGAGGTTCAATTTACAAAGCTTTACCAAAGAACGCATTGTTAAAAAAGAACAATTAAAAAAAAGGTTTGGTAGACAGAAACTGATGTTTAGAAGAACAATATGATGAACAGCTTCTCAATTAAAATATTCATTCATACTTTTCATGGATCTTTAGTACTCTGTGTACAATTGGGATCTCTCTGCCTTCTATCCTGAAGACAACAATCTCTCCGACTCTGATGGGATCCTCTACCCGGTTGGTGAGAAACAAAAGGTCTCCCCTGTGAAAAGCTGGCTCCATACTCCCACTGAAAATAAGATGAAAAATGAAAGAACAACAATGGACATCTCTCTGTTTTAGTGAATTAACAAGGAAAGTATACTAGAATAGTATTACTTAAAACTAAAACAGCTAAAGCTGTTTCAGCACAGAAATTATACACTGTACATCAAAATGACCATTTCCTTCATAACACACAGTCTCAGCAGAAGTCTGGACACATTTTCCCGTTACATTTGAAAGGTAAGTACATCCAAAGTTGTGTGGTAGTGGAATTTAAGAGCAATTTTATTTACCCACATGCACAATAACTATGTTAAACTAAACATAAATATACATACAGTCACACACATCATTTACCCTCAAAAATAATGTTAGTTTTTCCAAGACATAAATTTCATGGCCAAATTCTAACAGTTGTTGATTTAGTATGTTTATACTCAACCACTGCCTGGTAAGGGTTTTCTTGCTCGCTCAGAATCTTAGTCAAAGTGATGTCTTCATTTCTTACAACATGTGAAAGATACATCACTAAACAAGTATTTAGAATTTCACATCCTAAGATATTTTGATACTGTCACTTGCATTAGTCCAGCACAGTTTATTTGTGAACAGTTCCAGAAAAAATGGGAGTGATCAGCTTCGAGACTCCCCACACGGTCTCCAGCAGCCATGTAGAACAGCCGATTGTTTGCTTTATTTTTGGTTTAAGGTTTTTCTGGCGGAAGCCCCTCCATGGTATGGGGTTGTAAGCTGTACATTGTATCTCATATATCAGTCTTGCCCTACTCTGAAAAATGTATGTTTGCTTTTTCATGAATCTTTTGGTAAACTTGTAAATTTGTTTTGCAAGATTTAAAACTGTCCCAAAGACTGTAATAGTATCTATGTAAAGCCTTGTCCTACACTGATAAATTTAACAAAAGAGAAATCCTGAAGAAAAGCATCTTTTGCCCAGATTTGATAGTCTAGGAAACAGCTAGGTTTTTGGAGCTACAATAAAGTAGGTTGGTCTTTACTTTTTTTCCATCATTACCACAGTGTTAACGTAGGCTGAGGACACTCCAGCCTTTGTGGACACAGAATTTCCTGTTTTTCTGATGTAACTTTGTTCAGGTGAGAAAACAGAACTTCACTGATGCAACTATAACCTGGTGTTTATTTTAGGTGGAAGAGATTATGGTGACATCATATATTGTATTTATCCATTAGGAAGAGCTGGCCATATAACTGGCATTAAAAGCTGAGACCAAAGGTGACAAGGCACTGAGATACAGCCCAATATTGAGGGGAACTAAGAACTGTAAGTCTTCTTTTCTAATTTAATAGTTTATCTTTTATTTCTTTCTTGATTTAACCTCCTCTTCCTATGCCAAAGTCACCAGCAGGCACCATAAAATGTAGCTTCACCTTGTTTATACAGTGTTTAATATGATGAATAACCCAGCAGGCTTATCCTCGGGCATTTGTGTGATGTTAGCCATACTTTTGGAGCTCACATCTCCCCCAGAAAGTCAGTAGTGGATAAGAGGCTAACAGAAATACCTAACTTATATATAATTAACAAACAAACAAAAAAAAGCCTTTGAAATCAAACGTAATGTAGCTCTAAAAAATAGTTTTGATGGCCCTGGTGAAGCATTAAAGCTGGGGTAGGCAATCTTACTCAGACATTTTTTTTTTTTACTCTGGCTGAAGTGGTTCCGTGTCCTGCACATTTTGTAATCATGAACAATAAGAAATATAGTTAGACCTCTCAGTTTACTGTAAATCTGTAAAAGCTCTGACCAATCAAAACGCTGGGGCTGAATTGAAGTTTATTGCTTATATTTTGTAAGCTTCTTCACGGCTGAGACAAAATGCAGGAAGGATTTCCCCGACCTGGCTTGGTTTCTTTGCCTCCTCCCGCTTAGCAGCAGACAAAGAGAAAATTGTTGGTGAAAAAGCTGCGAACTAGATCACCACCAAAATTAAATCTGTTCTTCCTTTTCACATTTCCCACAACTCCTGAAAATTTTAATAAAATCTGTCCATAACTTTGAGTTATCTTGAACACAAACAGGTAAACAAAAGTAAAAAAAAAAAAAAAAAAAAAAAAAAAACCTCCTTGCCGGAGGTAAGAAAAAGGCCTTGGATCACACAAGAAGCAGAACCAGAGGGGGGAAAGCCAAGACAGGGCGCCACTTTTACATCTTGCTCGCTCCCCAACATTACCTACCCCAGCTTTAAACCTATTACATACTTCACAGGAGTTGAGAACTTTTCTCCTGTTCTCGTAGATGTGGTTGGGGACATGTGGCTTAATGTTGACGCTAAATAGAACTTTCTACTTGTGGGGCTCCAAGAAGTATTATGCGACTTGTTGGAAATTTTGGGGGTAGGCGTGGTTAAACATGAAGTTAAAAGTTGTCACCTCCGCTGATGTGATGTTAAACAGATAGTTTTAATAAACAGCCGATCAAAAAAAATAAGTAGGAAAATTAACCCAACACATTGGCAGATAAAAACATGGCCACTGCTGTGTGTACAACCCTGCCACATATGAAGTTTCTCCTTCAGTAGAAAATTACATGGTAAATTATTCATTTCACACATAAAAACAAAAGTAATCTCTGCCCCATTGCTAAAGGCAGAAAAGTCCATGCTTCTAATAAAGGAAGATTTCTCTATAAACACAGGTGGCTCTAATGGGCTGGCAACTGGCACACGAATAAAAACATTGCCACCCCGGACATCACCTCAACTGGCAGCACTTAATTCAATCAATAGTTATGGCAAATTTGACACATACAACTGTGAATATATAATGTCCAACTACACCAAATGCGACCGCTTAACACTGTTTTGTTTTGAAATTGAGAAGAGGAAAGGAAAGGAGGGAGCCACAAAAACGAAAAGCAGCAGCACTGAAGGAAAGAAACACTGCATCATATAAAAAAAATAAATAAAAAAAAACAAAAAAAAAACATCACATTAATGGCCGCTTGGTTAAAATACTTGTCATGTGAAGTTTGTGTTGACAGAAAAGAACAATATTTTGCGACCTGCACATATGTTTCAGTAGGTCTAGAGTTAGATTTGTCTACGATAAAAAAAAAACCCTAAAATGATTAAAAGTTTGTCAAGGAAACATTGTTACAATACTTTAATTCTTGCATTAATAAAAAGGAAAGGCACAAAACTTTTTTTCCCTTTCTCACCAGAATAAGGTGAGATAAACGACTGAGAAAAAGTTGATTGAGGAGATGGAGAGAAATAAGAGCAACATAGATGTAACATTAAAATAATGAAAAGGGACGTGATGAGGGACAGGAGGAGGTGATGGTAGGACACCAGAGCGGCAAAAAAATGAAAGTGTAACTATTTGCAAGATGAGAAAGCAGAAAGTGAGAGAGCAGGCAACACGAATGACCATCAGCAAACATCTCCTGTCATAGTGGTCTACATTGTGAAGAAACTACATACAGAGTTCAATCTTAATAACAACAATTGACAAAATCTTTTGCGATACAGCACATTTAAACCAACACCGCTTATGCAATGTATTCAGAACTTTGTCAAACTGTTTTACAGTTGCAAATGACATGTTGCAACAAGAATTTTATGTGTTTCATATTCTGTGCAACAGTTTCTTTCTAAAATAGAGGAGGTGATGGTAGGACACCAGAGCGGCAAAAAAATGAAAGTGTAACTATTTGCAAGATGAGAAAGCAGAAAGTGAGAGAGCAGGCAACACGAATGACCATCAGCAAACATCTCCTGTCATAGTGGTCTACATTGTGAAGAAACTACATACAGAGTTCAATCTTAATAACAACAATTGACAAAATCTTTTGCGATACAGCACATTTAAACCAACACCGCTTATGCAATGTATTCAGAACTTTGTCAAACTGTTTTACAGTTGCAAATGACATGTTGCAACAAGAATTTTATGTGTTTCATATTCTGTGCAACAGTTTCTTTCTAAAATACAAAGTTGTTTTTTCCTTGATAGAAGTATTTTGGCACTGTATATTTGTTTTTCAACATGTTAACACGGTTTCCATGATATTAATGTACATCGCAAAAAAACGTAAAAGTGCTTTACTTGGTGTCATTTTGTTTAGCACTTTCTGGTCACCATGTACCTGATAGAAAATGTGAATGTGTAGAACCACCAGAAACCAAAACGTGTGAACATCTTACCTGAGAACAACTACAATGGGACTCTCACTACCAGTGACAACCATTAGACCCTTCCAGATCATCAACGCAGAGGAAACAATCATACCAAAGTTCAGCACCTGGTAATACAGCTGGGGATGGGAAAAAGAAAAATCATAAAAACTATAAACCTTTCCGAACACAAGTGTCACTGTATACGTGTTTGGAGGAAGGTTTGGGGTGGAGCCGTAAAATTCACAAGTAATTTGTTCGCAACAACACGAGGCGTTATTTTCTATAGGTTAAAGTAAGGCTGCAATGACAGGGATGTAGCTAGCAACACAGGAAAGAGAACTGTAGTTTACACAACATTTACACACGTATTTCATGCTGCCGTACAAAAGGCTTAATTTAAAAGACAAATGTGCATAAAACCGATTTCTTCTCAACTCGCTTTCAGTAACAGTCTGCAGCCGTAAAAATCAATCGACGGCTAGTTGCGGTTAGCTCTGAGGAGCACTGCTACACAAAGACACCGTCGGAAACTAAAACCACCATACGTACCTGCCGCTTATTCATGCGACGAACATCGTCAAGAAAGTCTAAAGACAACATTGTTGTAAATACTACAGGGTAGAAAAAGCCTCCAAATTACATTAACACGTTTAAAGTAACGAGCATATGGATGCACAGACGAACAGAGAAACTTGCATCCGAATCTTCCGGGTGCGCTCGACCGGAAGTCCCGCCCGCGTGACACCGCTGTGTTGAGGTGTCAGTTTAGGATACGAGAGTTCAGAGCCAAGGGGCTTTCTCAAACACACACACACACGCGCGCGCACACACACACACACACACACACACACACACACACACACACACACACACACACACACACAACAAATCAACAAAACAGAAAAAACAAACAAACAAAAAAACTTGCTGTGGGTTTCCGTTTCAAATGTACTACTGTTGGAGGAAACACAAAAATCCTTCATTTAGGGACTGAAATGAGATTCCAGGTTAATTTACATATGTAGCTTACATGAAAATAAGCAGGTACTATGCTACATACTGCACTAGTGGTAAGGCCTGGTAACATGTGAGGCTTGCTACCTCACATGCAGCAAAAATGGAAAATTAGATATGAAAATGAAAACTTTTAAAATTGTTTATTAATTTGGACTTAAGGCCAGCAACCAATAATAATAAAACAACTGGTAGCACATTTTATTATAATAGTATTTGCCAGACGGTTAGTAACAGATAAGACATATCATCCCACTCTGTAAAAGACGAAATAGTGGAGGTGGGAGTATACATTTATATTTTAAGGTGAGCTGAAAAAGTTTTGTGGTTAATAAAAAAATTTAAATGTCTTTTCTTAAGTGTGGATTATGTATCAAGACTGAAGAGAAGAGGAACCATATTGCATTCCAATAAATGTTATTTTAAATATGACATAACCTGCTACCTGCTACCTGCTACGCTTTGTTTCCACTTCAGAAGGCCGTTGTGAACTCTATGTAAAATGTATATATTATTGTTTTCAGCTTTTTTCAGATTCGGTTTCTTCACACTTACTTCCCTCTGTAATATACAGTTGTGTCATATATATAGATGTATGTATATATATATATATATATATATATATATATATATATATATATATATATATATATATATATATATATATATATATATGCATCAGCCACTGTTGTCACCAGGCGAGCTTTTGGTGGTGGTGGTGTTATAGTGTGGGCAGGGGTGTCCACTTGGTACAGAACTGCCCTACACTTTGTGAATGGTACAGTGACAAGCCCATACTACCTGAATAACATCATTAATCCAGTGATTGTGCCCCTACATGAACAGCACAGGCCTAATTTCATCTTCATGGACGACAATGCTCCTGCTCATCGAGGCCGCATCATCAGGGAACGGCTGTTGGAGACTGGTGTACCTCAAATGGAACGGCCTGCACTTTCTCCAGACCTGAATCCCATTGAAAACCTGTGGGATCAACTGAGCCGTCGTGTAGAGGCTCGAAACCCTGCACCCCAGAACCTCAATGACCTGAGGGCTGCCCTTCAAGAAGAGTGGGATGCCATGCCTCAGCAGTCAATAAGTTGCCTTGTGAACAGCATGAGACGTCGTTGTCAAGCTGTAATTGATGCTCAAGGGCACATGACGAGATATTGAGACGTTCAAATTTTTTGTTGTGGTGTAACTACCATTGTTGTTACCTTTTGTGTTGAATGAATTTTTTGAGATGAGGAAATCAGTAGTGCATCCTTCTACTTAAATGTCTTACTTTTATGATATTATATCACTGTAGCATGAACATATTGCATTTTCCATAAATTTCACCTGAAAGCCAAATATCCCTAACTTTTTGTGAGTAGTGTATATATATATATATATATATATATATATATATATATATATATATATATATATATATATATATATATATATATATATATAGTGTTGACAACTCAATGTGTACTCAGATTTAGCCTTTATTTGTCTCTTGTGAAAGTTCTCAAGCTATGACAGTATCAAGTGCATTTGTCAACACGCCTTACAAAGAACAATGAATAACTTCAAGGGGTTGCCATTTATGTTTAAAGATGGCATTCCTAATATGGATATTTAGCTTCTTTTATGAAAATATTTGAGGAGTGCAGTTTTAACCTCTTCATGACCACCGGATGGGGATAAGGTGTACTACTGGATCACCAGCAACCTTATGGTAAGAGGTTAATCACTTGCAATAAGAACACAGGAGTCATTCTGTACCCAAACATGAACTAGATGAGTTTATAATATGAAATCTGGAGACTAATTGTGTCATAAACCAAGTAACTGCCCATAAAGGCAAGATATAATTCATATCATATTAATGGCTGCATTTACAGAGGCCTAAACTTTACTCTTCAAATAATCACAGTGTATAAACAAATGCGTTTACTTTCCGCTACACCCTTAATTAACATTTTTCATAGGAAGCATGTCAATAATAAAAGAAAAATAATTTTGGCCACTGACTATTAATTGATATCTTCTATCATATGCCACATGTAATATCCTAAGAGGCGTCTGTATGGCTGTGCAAGTGATAACATGATTAATGACCACACACCTGAAATCACAAATCCTCTGTGATTGTTGACTCACCTCTGTGGAGCTGATGAGTAACACAAGTCATGTGACATTGAAACGTCATCCAATAATTAGGTTATATGCTAACATTTCTATGAGTTAGCTATTGAATTTCTTATTTTTTTCTTTCCATTTCTTTGGCGAGACTATTTTCATCTCATGAGTTGCTTTGATTTCCTTTCATGCAACATGTTTGAGAAATGCTTTTTGGTTTCCTTATACAGCAATTTCAATTGTTGGACCCCGGGTCCATAAATAATAAAAAGACCTGCATGTCCACCAGCTGACTATAGTATTTGGAAATTTACATTATGTGCAAAAGTAATCCCAGTTATTTAAATCTAAAAACAGCATTTTGTTAGAATTTTCTTGATTTCTGTTTGCTGAATTTTAAAACAGATGATCCAGTTTTCCAAACCCACCCATGTTTTGAGTTACATAACTCTTTATTTTGTGTCATCAATCACAAAATCACAGGGCATGTGCATTTGCAAATATATGTTTGGTTAATGTTAGCTGTATATGATTAATGCATGAGCATTTAACAGTAGGAAAATTAGCAGCTGTAAAATTTACATTTACTGTGGGTGTGTGTCTGTTTTAAACTCAACCAATATTCACCAGTCAGGTAGCTCAACAACTTTATTCCGTTTTGAGAACATTGCTATTGTAAATGAAAAACATATATTTGAATATGCCGAGTACATTTAATTGCAAGTACTATATGCAGAAGTGAGTTCCAATATTTGTACAACATTATAACCCAGTAGATTTTTGTTTTTCTTTTTATTCTTTCTTCTTTTTAAAATATTTGTTAGGTCCATTTAGAATGAAGAGGATGCTGTTGATGCTGTTTGTTGCTTATAAGCGTCCATCCGGTCTTTTCTTTCTTTAAGAGGAGCAAATGTTGTGAAGGGATATTCATCCTATCAAGGATGCAGAATGATGAGAAAACCATAGTAAGGATCACATGAATACATTAAGTAACCCTATATATTAGGGATAACTATGACATGTTATTTAAATATAACAAATACTTTACTTTTTTTTACTGAATAGGCTGTCGTGAGCTTTTTCCAAATGTGTTTCTTTGAGCATATTATTTACAACTGAGGAATCATCTCCCTTTTCTTCCACAGCAATATACATTTTGTTGGCAACACTGATTCTATTCATTCAGCCTTTATAATTGTTCTGGGAGTGAAAATGATGTGAGATACGTATCAGAATGTCATTATTTCATTGTCAGCTGGGATATGGTAGATTAATATAGAACCAACGGTCAACTTAGCGATGGCACTGAGACCAGTGGCAGCATGCGACTTTTGGAAGAGTGGAGATAAAACTTTTTTCAAATGCCAGATAGTCTGTGGCATTTAGGAACGTGTGATCCTTTTCATTTAATCTGCTTAATGGTCACAACCGCACTGGCCTGCTGATGGTAATTGAGTCCAGTTAGGCAAAACAATGTGAGGTCAGAAGAACATCTAGCCTTATACCACATCACCCAACTGGTGTTTCCTTTTTTCTCTCTCTCTCTTAGCTTCATTTAGATTCAGTTAATCTTACAGCTTGTACACATCTGGGTGCTTCCCTATGCATTCTAGCAGAAATATACTCACCTGATACAGATGTATTTCTTCTCCTGAGTGCTGCTATTATCATTTGGTCAAAACGATCCAAATGAAATGTGTTGAGCATATTTTTACATGTTGTATCATAATGAAGTGGAATGTGAGTTTGAATCCTCAAAATGTGTTAAATGTGCTGCAGACTCTCATGCCAAGTGCAAGAAATTATGTCTTATTAAATGTAATAAGAATTACTTTGGACTGAATCTACATGCAAAATTTTCTACTGTAGGGGACTAACAATTCTTTCATTTGCTGTGTTTTATCATGGGTATTAATGCTAAGATCTCTCTGTGTGATCTCTTTTTTCCCACATTTAGTCAGTGCTTACCATAAAGAGCTGTGCTAATACATCTTTTCACTGTAATTTCTCCACTTTAGTCATAATCTTGGTTTTTAATATCTTGCAGGGAGCATCCGGATTAAGGTATGTCTCATTTCTGACGTTGATTCTCTCAGACGTGTGTTATTTCTCATAAATAGTCATTGTATAAAAAATCATACAAACATGCGCATGATACTATTTAAGATACTTCTACTTTTTTTTTTTTGCAAAAATAAATAAAAATAGATACAATGAATGCAAAATGAAATGGTGCTGTTCAGAAAATATTTAGTATGAGTCTCTAAATAAGAGCGGTTTATAATATTTTCTCTTCTCTTTATTTTTTAATTTTGTTAAAAACCAAAAAAATCTCCTTTTTATTTTACTGTCTAAACACTGAATTGCTATTCATCAAATAATCATGTCATGATCAAACTTTTGATTTACACCACAACTTTTTACTGGTCGTTATTGGCATGAAAACTGAACTAACAGTAGGTGGCAGGAGCGCTGTGTTTCATGGTGAGTCTGGTCTTCTCCATGTTGTTACCACACCTCAGTCACACTGTTTCAGTGTCATATGAAATAGTGCCTGAAATACATTAGCCAATAATATTTACGAGACAGATATCAGTCAGTTTAGCTGTTTTTATGCTCATCATTCTTGTATAAGATTGTTTTGATTTCTTTGAAACTCAAAATATGTTTAAAAGTGTTATTATATTTCTAGGTGTCACCTGTTTTGCATACTAAGTTATTTTCTTAACTGCTTTGTCTAATTAAAGGAATCTGGAGCTAATCACAACAATCATTGGGTGAGAGGTGAGGTACACCCTGGACAGATGTTTTGCATACTTTTTTTTTTTTTTTCTTTAGTTAGCTTTTGTTTTTAATTTCCTGAAAAAAATGTCCTTGCTTTGTAACTTTCAAATCAAAACTGTAATGACCGCTTTCAGCAGGAGCGTCTTCGCCAAACAAGTAAATGTGTTGCTACAGATGACAATTAACTGTGTAACAACAATGTCAGCTTTTTCACATCAAATGTGTAATCTGTCTTTTCTATCAATGTTAGTGGACAACATCAGAAGTGAGATTACTCTTTTCTTTATTATTTTTCCGGTTGTTCTTACGTGTGTGTGAGGCCACTGCTTACATAAGTGATGACTCACTAATGACTGGAAATCACATATGATTATCATGATGAAGTTACCCTTTCACCTTGTAAACACACACTGCTTGCGCATGGATGGCACTTGATTCTTTAAGATTGCTGAAGAAATTTGACTTTCCCCTCAGATGTAGGATTTATTAAGTGAGGCATGGTTTTTCCTTTTTTTTTTTTTTTTTTTTTTAGATGTTTAGCTTTTTTAATTTTTTTTTATTCACATACAAACAAACCCGGATGTGTGGCTTGTAGCTCTTAAAAGGGCCCTGGATGTGATACTAGCTACTATCTTGCTGCTTTTTTGTCCTTCTTAAGTGTATTTTTATCTTACATACACCTTCATAAAATGGCATCAGTTTTCACAAAACCAACATTTGTCATTTCCAGAATTATGTTTCAGTCAGATGGGAGAGGGTGGACTAGATATACTGCAATAAGCAATAAAGTTGTCAGTTGTCATGATGTAAATAATGACAGTTCTTCATGATGACAGATATGTGAGGAGTCAGATAAGGGTCACAGAGATGAATACTTTTGCAGACAATAAGTGAAAGCTGAAATCAAACAGACTTATGAGTGGATTCACTTTGTTTCTCAGACTTTTCTCAGTTTTTCAGATTTTAACTGGAAATGTCGAGCAGACATTTAAAATCACATGTTGTCACGTCATGTGTGTCACATGTTTCACGTGTGACATGTCAGCGCCTCCAGACATTAACATGCAGTTGTATCTTTTATTGTACAGCCAGTTGCATTCAAAGGTGCAGTTTCTGAAAACGCAAAGTGCAAAGTAGAATAGCAAGTAAACATTTCAGGTTACGTTATAAAGGCACAGTGCCATTGGACAGGTCTCCAGTCCATTGCAGGGCTAACAAAGAGGGACATATATCCATGTGCGCTCACAATTACTCCTAGGGATAATTTAGAGTAACCAGTTAACATAGCATCCAGTCTTTGGACAGTGGGAGGAAGCCAAAGTACCCAGAGAGAAACCACACATACACAGGGAGAACATACAAAGTCCACACAGAAAGGCCACTGTTCAAACCTCCTCCAGCTGAGGCTCAAACCAGCAACCTTGTTTCTGTGAGGCCACAGTGCTGACCACCACATTACAATAGTGTCATGTGAAGCTATATTAGATTTGTTACACTGACTCCTCCCAACTTTAAAAATGTGCAAGATAGCAACAGACTTACTACATACTGAGGCAAGTTTGGAAATTATGCGTACAGCAAATAACATATAATGCCACTTTAGTCAAAAGGTTTTACATTCATGTAGTAAATTTCCACTGGCCTGAGATGGATCCAAATCTGTGATCCATGGAGCTTAACTGTAAAGGAGATTATTTCCTATTCAACAGCTTTTGCTCTTAAGTTTAATAATGAATACAGCATGAAAGAGATCCACCAAAACAAGTGGCAACAAAGCAAGGAATGGTGGCAATTAAAATGTAATAGCTGAGCTATAAAATGATCAGATTTCTGTGCTCTTCCCTGAGGGGAATCACTAATGTTCCAAAGCGCTCCTACTGACTTCTGTCAATATACTGATCTTCAAAGTCTAATTAAGTTATATTTATTCTATGCTGTTGTAACTGCTTTGGAAAGATCAGCAGCTTTTTGTTTGGTGGGAGTCTTTCGGCCATCTTGCTCAGACTTCCGGGGCACCCTGGGACTTCCAGCAGCTTTCCTTCCAGTCTGAGGGCTGGAGGAGCCAGCAGCTATCTTACGTTGAAGTAAGGGGCTTCTGGATCCCTTTGGTTTTGTTGGTGTCATTAAAGAGTCCATGACCTTGAGAGATTTTAGACCAAGCAAACCACAGAAGTAGTTGCACTTATGTTGAGAGACAAAGTGCTCAAAAACTTTGGGGTCCCCTTCAGTAGATAAACCTTGATGCCTGCAACACGCACCACACACACAGCAACGCGTTAGTTATGATCACTATAAATGTAAATTACCTGTAAAATGAGGTTTTCACAGTATCATTTACATAAACAACTCATTTACTAACCCCGTTGATTTGACTGAAATTCCAACATTGGTGATCTTAGTGTCAACACCTGCAAAACAACACAATGCATTTTATTTTATTTTTCTGTTCAGGTAACATATTTATATGGAAAAGACATGAACAGAAAGCTGTCATCACTCTGAACAAAACAAATATAATACATTTAATAATTATTATTAATGATTAATAAACAAATATATTATTATCCTTATTATTATTCTTTTAAAAAGTAGCAAATTATATGTTTTATCAAGACACAGTGTAATTTGCATCATGGAAAGGTAAATTAAAGTAGACTTGAAACAGTCGTATCTTTCTTCAGTAAAAGAATAAAAATGATGGTCAAATTTCATTTGAATTCTTTTAACTATGATTTGTGACGACTGATGTCATCAGTTCCTCATAGCACATGCAAAATAGCTTTAGAGCGCCACACTGCAAGTAGCCAACAGGATCCTTCAGTAGTTCATGTGTGACATATGAGTTATCTAACCCTGTCTTTTCACAAACTATAGGCCATGTTTTGAAGATTAAAATCCCAAGTCACATAACTGATGGTAGAGTTTGCCAATCATATATCCTTCGACATATAGATAACAACATGGTATAGACACCTTAACAAAGGATGAATCAGATTCTAAGGAGAGCAAATGCTGGGATGAAATAGGATATATGTTGAGGGCAACTAATGACAAACTTGCTTTATTCAAGCCATCATTGTTCTATTAGTTTAAATGAAAAGAATACACAAAAACTTAGCATTGCTCATTGAATTTACAAGTCAGCTCACCTTCCAGGCGGCTGAGTAACAGATTACCATTAGTCCACTGAAAGATCCAGTGCTGCAGAGCACAGCACTTCTGCTCCACCTCAGAACCAGTTCTCACATCTATTTTGCCCGTATGATCCAGGTCTGAGTATTTCCTATAAACTCCTTTCAGATCAGTCTCCACTGTAGCATAGGGGATTGTGTTTGCTGGTCGGTACATCAAGTAGATGGGCACTACCCTGCAAGGCAAAAATGGTCACAATGGCTCTTGAAGATGTTCGAAATAACTTACTCTGCAGATGGCATTAAAAATGACAAAGATCTTTCTTGTAGAGAATAAAAAACATAATACCCACTCAAGAGAAGTTCCAAAGCTTTCTATGACTCTTGCCTCTGCAGAGAAGATTTTGCAGTATTCTCGAGCCAAATTCTGGATTTTACATTCCTGGATACAGAACATTGGAAATTAGCCAGTAAAGATCCACTCAAGCTCCAGCATCATATTTATTTAATCTTAATTTGATTAGTGTCAGTAATCCTGTGTGGGCAACATGACACCAAATTCATTTTAATGCTGGAAATGCTAGTGTACTGAATAACATTGTTAATCATTTTAATCAGTTCTGCTAAAACAGTTTTTTTTACATCGATAAGATCAAAAGAACCACAGCAAGTCAGAAACTATTTTCAGTCTTTAAAATATCATGCAACTTTCCCCCACTGCCTTCAACTACAAATCTCTCTCTTTTTTTTTTAAAATCATTTTTGTTTGTAAAATTATTTACAATCAATACTCTCATTCACCAACGGATGTTTGCTCATCTATGCTTAAATACATGTGACTCTGCAAAGCCAGGTTACTCTCTGAGAGGAAAGCATCCAGTAGCCAAACATATAAATTTCCTCTGTTTTCCCCAGTCAGTTGTACTTTATTGCCATCATATCTCTCACTGAGTGGAAAATATAAAAACTTTAGATACTGCCATTCTTTTTTAATGTCAGTTGAACTTGATACTCTCAAACATCTGTCCGACCATCTTTCTTACAATTTTACCTGCATTCATATGCAACTTTTAATATATTCTTCTCTGACCACAGGCAAGTACCTGCATTCAAAGAGACTCAGGTAATAAATTCACTCAAAATTGTTACTCTGAACACTGGTCATGTCTAGAACAATCATTCTGTTATGCTATTGCCATACCTATGTAAGATTATCAAAGGACCTGTATTCAAACAGGACTCAGACTTCCTCTTGTAGAAGAACTTCTTGATCCATATCCGTCTGGCTGTAAGAATGACCACTACATTGTGACATCTCCACTCTGTGTGACAGAGGTCCTAAAGGCATTTCAACAGCTTTGGGACAGTCCTCTGCTCACATTTTGCTGGACTTTCCAGCACTTTTTGACTTTGTATATTACACTACCCCAATATGTGCTGTTTCTGGGAGCTCAGGTACACCCCACTCTTAGTTCTAATTGCACCTCCCTTGAAATTTTCTCTAATTTTTTAATTTCCTTTAAAAAAAAAAAAAAGTCCATCATCCATCTACTGAGGTGCATCAAAACTTGGTACTGCGATAGGCTACCTTCGCTTTGCAATATACACTGTATACCTATGCCAAATATACTATGGACTCTCTCATGCTTCTACTTCTGTCATTAACACTCAAGTGTACTTATCTTACTAGTTTGATAATTACGATTTTAGCATAAGGGACTTGTCTCTAAGACAGCTTCATGAGAATAACAACTAACCACCTTCAGCTACGCATTTCTAACCAATAGGTCATCTGAGCCAATCATTCCATCGGTTACAAAATCAATATAAAATTAGTCTCTACCCAAAGTTTCAAAACTTTTTCTGATCATGTTGCCTCTCAGTCAGATTTAACGCTAACATTCATCAGGCTGACTACCTCTGATCCCTAAAATAGAATATGAGTAACTAGTATTGCCTACACTGGGACTGTCTGTGGGTGTCTGGATGTAGTAATGTTAACTAAGACATATAGGCTTATGCTCATTCTTGACTACAGCATTCCTCTTAGGAGCTTGCTGCTGCCATTGAGACAGACAAGACAGGCAATATCTCTGCCTCTGTCATTTGAGATCAAATGCTGTCAGAGTGGGCTATCCCCTTCCTCCTTCTTCTTCCTCTGGGATCATCTCATTTTCTCACACTATACCTGGAATCTGTGGCACTTTTAAATGTGTTTTATCTGTTGTTTTGACATTTACATAGATGTTCACCCAAGTAGCATCCAGTTTATGGACCAGGGTTTCTTACTGCATGAAGTTTCATTTTTGCTCCCTCACTGTTAAGTAGCTTGGATAATAATCAATCGAATGTAATATAATCTTAGATGGTGTGTACAAATGACAAATGACATTTAACTGACATTTAAAGTACCTGCTTCATGATTTCCAGATTCCTGTCTATGAGACAATTGTCTTCTTTACCTCCATATGTGATGGGGCTACGTACTTTAATGACACAAGTGTCACCGGACTCAAACACAGGCTCCAGGCCATAGATGACCTTTGCTCTCCAGACTTTATGGCCACAGCCATCTCCAATATGAGATTCCGTCATCATTATACGTCCAAAGAATTTGTTGCCCCAGACACCAGAATCTGCCAAACCCTTGTTGAATATTAGGGGTGTCATTTCAATCTCCTCTCCAACTGCATTAACAGAAACACAGCAGGTAGTAGAAAAAGCAGAGGAATGACTGTAATCTAAACAGGTTAACGTCATCTTACCACCAAGGTCCTCACGCAGAGACATGCCAGCCAAAACTGCAAAATGGTGGGAGAGAAGAGAAATAAAATCATGCCGTGGCCAAGTGAGGCATGAATGATTATTAATATTTTTAATTTTATGATACATTTATTTTAAAAAAAATACAAACTATCTGCACTGAGAAGCAAGTCTGTGGAGTCTGTCCCATGCTGATTTGTGATTGAGCATCCATAAACACCAGCGTCTTTGCATGATGCCTGAACAATGGCAAGATTGATCTGAGTTTCATCCCCAGCACTGGAAAAACAAGATCAAACAGCACAGAATGGTTTCACATATTTTAATATTAACTAAATGGCAATAATAATGATATATTTTCCAAATATTCAGTTTATTTCCAGACTATAAAAATGAAAACTTACTTTCTTTTAACCTGAGCAATCTCCTCTTCATTTTTGTACCACTTGATTGTAGAGTCACCAAGGACATTGAAGAACTGGCACCACAGTTTCAAGTGTCCTGAGGCATCTGCAAATATCTCACCCCTGATCTTACGGATAACTTGAGGAGCTGGAGAGAAGCAAACCCAGCACAGACCTCATAGTGAAAATGGACCCTTTATTATAGTTTGCTAAAGTTACTAGTTAGACATATAAACTTCTACTGAAATTGCAGATTCATAGAAATAAAAAAAGAAAAGTACAAGTGTCTACTTAATGATTATCTCCTCCTAAAGTTGAGAATATTATGGTGGATAGAAATGTAGAGCAGGCAAGTAGAAAAACAGTTTAAAGTCAAAATGAAAACCAAATCTTAAAATAAAACTAAAATAGCATACGGTCTCTTAAAATGCAAAGAGTTAAACCCAATCCTCCAAATAATTCTGTTGATGCCATTTTTATTGTAGTCATTCATTTTTTTTAGATTTTATATAGGAAGCTTTTTTGTCTCTGTCTCATTTTTTCTTTTTTTCTTTACCTTTAAATGGGTTATGCTTGTCCACTGCAGGTTTACCCCCCTGAATGTCCTCAGGAATTTGCTTGCTTGGTTTTTGAGTTTCATATGTTGTCTTCCGCCAGGTCATGGGTGAAACACGACTTTCCGCAGGAGAAGATCTTTCTTCAGCTTGCTGCTCTAAACGTGACCGTCGAGTCAGGTTGCGAGACGTGGCGAGGGTCACAGAACTCGTGGAGAGGTTGCTGCTTTGCACCTCCTTATTCAGATTTTGGGAGTCATTGGGTGATGTTATCGCTGCAGGTTCCTCAGATTTGGCCTTAGGTGTATGAAGTTTGCGGCGTGCCCCAGAGGCTAACTCTTGTGGAGTAGCAGAGGGGATGGGAGAAACACAGTTTCTTTTCTTTAACCGTGGACTAGGCTCTGGAGTTGAATCAATAAAGTCTGATCTCAAACTTTCCCTAACCATTGAGTTCTCTTGCTGAATTAGAGGAATATCATTATTTGATGTGCCAGTGCTAAATTCGCCTTCAGACGAGAAATGATCTATTTTCTGCTGAGATAATGTGTTTGTTTTGGATTCCTCATTTTTCTGTTGATCAGGAAGTGTTACGATAGTTTCAGTACTTCTCCTTTCCATTTTGCTGTTTAGTTTTATTTCTGGAATTAGTCCGTGTATTAACTCCACTACCTGGTCTTGAACAGGTTCATCTTTGATTCCCACTGAAATTGTAGCATTTTCCTCTTGAATATTGGCCTTTATATGTGTCTCTGTAAGTGGAGATGCAGATTCCTGTAAGACATTTTCAGGTAAATTTGAGATTGACCGAATGCTATCAGTAAATTCAGCATCTGAAGTCACGGTGAAAGAACTGTTTTTTACATCTTTATTCCCAGAATGGGAAATGTCAACTAAGCATTCATTTACAGGAATCTTAGTTGATGCCTCAGGTTCCTGACTAACCTCCATAACAACTTCATTATCATTTCTGGCATTTTGGTTAAGGTTAGTCATTTCTACAACTGTATTAGTGTCTTTTCGAGATGCTGAAGTGGCATCTAAAGTTGCTATTTGCTCATATTCAGTTTGATTCAGTTCCTGATAAATCTCCACAAGTGTTGCCTTTATGTTAGTGGGAGGTACATTGTCAGTGCTCTGAACTTTTTTGTCAGACTTCAATGTCTTCAGTTCCAGTTTACATTCTCTGTTATCAACTCTGAATTCCTGACATGCTTCTGTGAGTGATGGAGTAGGAACTTGTGTGATGGTGGCATGAACTGGTATGCTGGAGGCTGGATTAGCCTGTGCTTCAAGAGCTTTTATTTGGGACCTTAAAAGTTCAGCAATAGATAAAACTTTTGGTACAGGTTTTGTAATTTCTTTAAAGTCCATCTTACACTCCAGTGAGTTTTTACTTTGAGGGGGCTTTGCGAGGAGTGGGGCAGAAGTTTCAAATGTCGGTGACTTCAGTTTCTGTATTTCTGAACTGGTTTTCACCTCTAATTTTGATACAAGTTTATTATTTGTTGTTTCTGTGTATGTAGCATCTATTGCTAATTTGACAGATTTTTCATTTTCTGCGTGCTTTGCATTTCCTGTTTTAGCTTCATTCATGTGTAGAGCAACAGGTTTAGTCTCAATCTCAGCTTCTTTCTTACTTGGGGGCACACTGTCAGTCTGGACAAATAACTCACCTACCTCATTACCCTCTACCTTCTCAGTAACTTGTATTTCTGTCCCTTCAACAGTTTTTATAGCTGTATCAACATGGCTTTGCAGGGCAGCGGGCGAAACATTATACCCTGGCATGTTCTCCCCACCACCAGGGCTTACGAGCGGTGACTGATGGAGGTGTGTAAGATGTACAGAATGGCTTTCATTTGATTCTCTGGAATTTTCCCATGTTTCCTGTTCCATTTTATCAGCAAGTGTCTGGAGATCACTGCAAAGAGATGAGGTCTGGATGTCATCTGTCTTTTGTGGCAGGGGCGAGTCCGTTGTACGCTGGTCAGGTGGCAGCTTAAGGTTGACAGGTGCATCATTCTTGTTTGTCTTTGTATGGGCCTGTGCAACCTTGGGACATAATACAAGCTGTAAATACTTATTCTCTTATCCCCAACTATGCTGGACATGGATAAACACATGCAGTTTTAAAACCAGCAACGGCGTAACCAGCAACAAACAAGGAAAGGAATGGAGGGGTCCCTTTAATGTTAAGACAAAAGTTGGTACATGCATTTTAACCTTGCAAAAATAAAGTGCATGCACATAGTTGCCCACAAAAAATATTAGATAAAATGTGAATGTGGTTGGCTTATAACAGTAGTTGAACTCTTAATCACATATTAGAGTCATCTCAGCCTTTCTTTATCCGCTCGGTCAATTCAAATTAAAATGCAGCACATCAGCTCAAACAAACACAGTGGCTAGCATGTGTTGTTTGAATGGTGCTACTTAATATTGCTATGTGAAAATGATATAGACAATCTGCAGAGAAAAGTCATATGAAAATACAAGATTATTTCTTTTCTTATTTCACGGTACTGCACAACACAATCAAAATCGCTGCAAAATTTGTTTTGTGGTACTTTTAAACTTCATCTCAATGCATCATATACTATTGCATTATGGGTGTGATGATATGCCATAATTAAATTCCAGATCCAAACTCAAACATTAAGATATTGAATTAAATGTCATGCCATGTCTCTTTACATTTTTGCTTCTCTTTCTCTATGTCTGCCTTGTAGATTCTCACTCAGAAGGTTTCTACATCCAAGGGTAGTCAGAAAATATTGCCAATTGTTTTAAGTTATGCTGCAGCAATGCAGTGCTTTGTCTCAGCTGTCAGTAATGTTGCTGCTCAGACATGCAGCTGAGGTTAGGCTGATTGCATAAGCAGTGCAGAAAGACAGGCAATCCTAGAGAAGCAATATTATACTAGTGCTAATTGGGCACACTGACAAGTGACTATCCCTGAGAACTCACTTCTTTCAAAGCAAATTTAAGTTTTTGTATCGTTTATTAATTTTTCAAAGTGTAATTAACTAATTTGGAAAATACATTAATGTTTTTTTATGGTCTATCTTCAACCAATAACTTGGAATAAAGGTTCTTTATTTTCATTACGAAGTACAAATGCAACTTTCTATCTGAAGCTAAGCACAATGGACAGCTTTCAGACCATCACACTTACGTAAATGTACTGCATCCTTATACCTGTTGCAACTGTCAACATGTGCGTCATTTACTGCTATTCACTCAGCAGGGCATGCTTGTAAAAAGTATAAATAGCAAATAGCTCCAGGATGCTTGTGTTGCTGATAGGGCTTGTGTTGGCAGCACAAAGCATTCATGAGCTCATGTGAAAAGGTTCACTCACCTCACTTGGCACACGCCGAGACACTGACTCCCTTTCTTGGCAGGACCTTGTTTCCTTCTCAGACAGCTGATTTCCAGCCAATTCACATGGACGCTGAAGCAAAGCAGTCCTAATGTCACGTGGTGTGTCACCTGACTCGATGGAGCTGTCTGTAAAACATTCATCAGAGGATGCTATGGACTTGCCATTTATTTCCATGGTTGTGTCATGTTCTGTTGTATGAATGTTCTCCTTAAACACGTTGGGCACTGTTGATTCAGCGCTGGACTTTTTTTGGGTTGAAGTAATACAAATTTCCAAATTATCCTCAGTGTATTTGTGATCACTTTTCTTTTCATGTTTTGCAGCTTGTTTGCCTTCAGTTCCTGTCATAATGTGACTTGGTGATGAAAGAGTAACAGGGGGCTCTGACACTGTGATATTTTCTTTCCGTAATGATTCAGCTACCTCCGGATATTTGTTATCTTCCTTTGGAGGACTCTGAGAAACCACAGCTTCCTCTCTTATTGGGTTCTTGTGTTCTTTCGTGTCTCCAAAGTCTGAATCCAAAGTTGATGAACAAACGTTGTTTTCTATGTCCATAATTTCTGGTGAGCTTCCATTGGTCTGTCTTGCCTCTTTGCACGCAGGAGCTACAGCATTGGAAGTCTCATCTTTTGCCGTTTTCTCATTGGACATCCTCTCTCCCATAATATCTGACTTAGCCATTTTTGTGCTGTTGGCAATTTTAATTTTCTTCTTAACAAAGGGAGATTTTGATTGGTGGAGTGCAGTAAAAGTCTTATGGACAGAATCGTATTTGTATGTCCCACTCTTGCTGCCATTGTCAATGTTAGTCTGTCCATTTGTCATAGACAACGCTCCATTAGTGTGTTGAACTGGTTTTTTCTCAACTTCCTCCTCCGTGGCTTTCTGCAATCGGTCGTCAGTCTCTAAAGCTACAGCCTGATGGTTTTCCTCATTGCCTTCATCTTCAGTAGAACTTGGAGTGCTGAGAAAGGCCTCCATTGTTGAGCGTCGTTTCCTCTGTGTGCGGTCTGGACTCATGGCTCTTAGTGGCTCCTGGTTTTCTTTACCCTCTGGTTCCTTTCGTCTGTTCTCTTGCTTCTGTTTCAGTTTGGCAAAGTAACGCTGGTGAATTTTGAACTCGTTCATTTCGCCTACTTCCAGAACCCCGGAGCAGGACACAATACCTTTGCTGTTAATGGCAGAGGCCTGGTATATAGCTGCATCCTCCACAGTGCATCTGCAGATACCAATACATAATTATTATCAAAATTAACAGAAGTGAAAAAAATATCTGGAAAATATTTGTTTGGGGTTCCAATTTGAGGCAAAATAAAAAGATGTATGTCCTTTGAGATTATTAGAATAATGTTTACAAAATTTCTGTCTAGTGACTGGTTTTATGAACATCATTTGGACAATTGTCCAATAAGAGCAGATTTAGAAACAATGATAACAGGTGTTGCACTATAATATCCTATAATTAAAACAAGTGGGCCACCAACAAATACGGTTATAAACTTATTAGGCTGATATGCGTTTTTTAATTATTTGTTCAATTGGCTTTATATTAGCAAAAATGTCCCTTCAAAGAAAAGTTAAATTAATTCTGAGCTTAGTAGTATTTAACAAAAGTCAGTGCAATCAGGTGCTACAAAATGTTTCCAAATATGCATACTTGTAAATGTGCAGGGAATGATTTTGTCCGTTGTGGAATATTTCATATTTCGGCAACCCACAGAATCTGTCAAGCTGTGTGTCATCTTTATACCATGTAATCTGAGGGGCAGGGTATCCTGAGAAGAGAAAAAAAGAAATAAGGCTTTTATATTCAATCTTTTTTTGTTTTGCTTTTACTTTTTTAGCAATATTCAGCTCAATGAACATAACTCAAAATACTATGTTTTTGTCTTTTAATTTCTTTAGAATATTACAACATTAGCATCACACTTGCACAGTGGTAGTGTAGAATATAATTTTATCATCAGTACAGCATCTCAGATTTATTATTACTCAAACATCTGGAACATGTGCTCCTGCTTCTCTAGAGTCAAAGCTGTAAACTAGTGTTTACCTGTAACCACACAGGAAAACTTCACGTTGCAATTTTCTGACACAGCTTTTGACTTAAGGGTGGTCACAAAGGAGGGCTGCCTTTCTTCTGTTAACTGGGCCATCACACTGCAGAGTGTGCTCCTGTGGTACAAAAACTGGCTGGTCAGAAATTTCATTTCTACATGTTTTAATGAGCAAAGCTAATGTCAAAATTCAGTAATGTTACATCAGATGGACTTTCAAGTAAAATTTAAATACAAGATATGCTCTCTTGAGACTTCACCACCTATTAGTCACCCCTATTAGTTTGCATGTTTAACCCATGCGTGTGAAGGTTCTCTCCGGGTGGTCTGGCATCCTCCTACAGTCCAAAAACATGCTTGCTATGTTAACTGGTGTCTTAAAATTCTCCCAAGCAGTTAGTGAGAGAGGTTGTTTCTCTCTCTATGTTGCCCAAGCAATGGTCTGGTCAGGTGTACCCTGCCTCACTTAGCTACTGACAGGCTCCAGCCTCCCTGCAACCCTAAACTGGAATAAGGGGCTTTAACCCTTTAAGGTCTTGGTTTACCATTTTGTAGAGGTAAATTTGCAGCGATTTTGAAGAGTTTCTTAAAAAAAAAAAAAAAAAAGTGGAAATAAACCTGCCTGAGCCATCTCTACTAATTGGTTTGGGTATCTAAAACCCAAACTTTGTTATAACAACAGTGTTTCAAATTTAAACAATTTCACTGTTACTACATTATTATTAACCTAGTCTTTTTATCATCTCAACCATTTCCTAAAAAAAATTTATCATGTTTCTTCTTGTTCAAAACAACAGAAAAACATTCCCTTGGTCGTTAGTGTGAAAGTTAAAGGTTAAGCAATGGATGGTACATTTCTGAAAAAACTGCGATGTCAAGGTTGTGACACTGCCCACAGTTTCATAAAGAGTTTATATAAAATATGTGTCTCTTTGTCTTATTGGAATTAAAAGCTGGTTCATAAAAAATGCTGCAATGGATCACCTAAAGTAGGTAAAATGAATATGTTTGTTAGTTTTCTGGAGCTTATTTTTAACATTAGGCTATTCGCTATAGAAAGTTCTTCTACCTGTAATGGAAAACTAACCAATGATTACTGCAACAAAAAAAAAAAGGCACAGAGTAATAATCTATGTTTTGCATATTTATGATACACAGAAATTGCATAATGCAAGAGCAAGGGGAGGCTAGCACACTAAAAACACATTTTAAAATGACAGCATGGCATCTGTTATCTCTCCATGAATTATGCTCAGATTGTCCCATGCTTTGAAGAAATCAAACTTTTTTTTTTATTGCAATAGAATCTTTCTATACTTGTCAAAACACATATTGTCAATAAATCTAAAACCCAACACCATTAACACAATCAACACATCTTTCCATGCAGAAATTACTCTGTATGTTTAAACAGAGACCCATGATCCATATATGAAATTCTGTTTTTAATCTGCTTTTTATTTAAACTGTCGGTGACCATGGCAACAAACAAAGAAATACAAAGCAAGGCACATTAAATCCAGTATAGGAAAATGTTCAGCTTTTGGTGTAATATAGAGCAAACCCTGGTCAGCATGAGCCATACAGAGAAAATTTAAGATGCCAGAGACCCTAATAGGTTTGTCTGGAGTCTGTACCTGTTTTCTGGCCTCACATTGACGAGGTAGCTGCAGCCACTAGACCGTCTACTCCCAATGACATCATCTCCATTGCTAGACCTTCCATTCCCAAAAGACAAGTGTGTTGTCGTCCTCCGCGAACCCATTTTCCAACATATAAAAAGGTGTTGTTGAGGGGAAAAAAGAAATCTTTTCGGGAAAACGTTGCAAAGTCTTCTTTATACTTCTTCTGGGCTTCCCTGAGATATTGGTTCAAGCTAAAAGAGAACAAAAATTGAAAACACAAGTGAAACATTTTACAAAAAACAATTTTAAATCTGAGGTTTTGCGGCTGTGAGGTATAAGAAGCACAAACATCCATGTGAATGCACTGCTGAATTATTCAGTAGCTCTTCCACTTGTTGCCTTATTCATTGTTTACAATATTTAGATATCTGTTTCATGGAGTTAACTCACCATTCAGAAGTTTCATTCCCTCTTTAGATGGATGCCCCACAACACTAACTTAAGGCACTGCAATTTCCAATCAAACATGAGCATGCGTAGGCTCCTGGACTATTTATAGCTGGCCTGCAAATAGGCACACAAGTACATCACACTTTTCTAAACTCGCCTTTGGTCCTTTTTTTTTTTTTTTTACAAAGAAAAGCAACATCCCACGACAGAAAAAGGATAAGTTTTCATAAATCTTCTATATAAAAGGGGAATAATCTTTTTAAATAGGAAATTCCCTTGATTATCATGTGCCAAAGAGCAGGTCAGAAATAAATGGGTGGTTCTCAAAAAAGGAAATAATTGTTTGTTGTTGTTACTATTAAAATTTGTTGGTAGTGTACTTAGAGAAGAAAAGGACTACTACTGCGTTTTTCTCTCTTCCAAGTTTAAACACTGTCCACAGTATGTGGTAAACAGTCACATGAGCTTGTCAGTCAAAAGATGGTGCCTTTAGATTTAAGACCAATCAAATGCCCATTTATTCTGCAAGAAAACTTCCATTAATAAAAATACAAAACATCCCAAACAGCATAAAAGAGCATATTTATTTTATCTCCTGTATAATTGTCTCTGTTTTTAAAAAAAAAAAAATCAAAATACATGTTTATGGAAATGATATAAGATGGTGAAGCCTACCATGTTCTGTGGCATGCATTGTCATGTGGCTGACAATTGCATTGAGTCCCCTGAGGAAAAGCGGTAGAAATAGAACAGCCTTATATAGACAGATGCCACTGCCAATGAGCAATGTGGTCTTATCTTTTAACAAACATGCATGCAAAGCAAACACACATCACTGTTGAGGGGTTTAAGTGCTTTTAGTAGATTTGTAAGTTCTGCAATATACTAATGGTGTATTTTCTGGTTGAAATGTTTTGCATAAATGTTTACCACTTGCTGTGGTAACAATTTAATTCCTCAGAAATTAAATGTGAAAAAAAGCAAAAACTGATCTCGAAGAAGGATTATTTTGTTTGGTGTCATATCCATATTGTATAGTAAACAAACTTCAAACCTCGGGCCTGACAAACTGGCGCTGGTACCAACATGAATCATAGCGTCCAGGAGAGCTCTGCCTATTAGGTTCAAAGATATCAATCCGATCATAGTCATCGCATTACACATGCCTATGTGCCCTCCTTTCAGCTATTTAAAAATTTTTTCCATCCATCCATCATTCTCTTTTGTAACTTCCACACTTTCCACTTTTCTTTTGTAGAGGTGACATACTGAGTTAGATTTATGGCCAGATTAAATGAGGAATTCAACTTTATAAAGCAATAATATTTTCTGACTTTAGATGCAGTGTGGAAATTTTATTATAAAAAAATGGGAGATATTCATGAACAAATAAGTATTCAGCAGGCCATCTAATGTTAATTTTATTAGTTACAGAACTAAACACACTCACACACACACATCCATTGTGGTCAAATCCATGTAGATGGGCTGCAGAGCCTTATCCCGTGTCAGGGGGGTTGGAAAACACAGTTGGCTCAGTATGGGCTGGATATGCTGAATGGGGAGTGTACGGAGAAATAAAAAAAACAGGGACCCGAAAGAAGCTGGGAAACAGTCATGTCATGGCGTTTGAATGTGCATGTTGGTAATCTTTCATTATTTCTTTTACATAGGAAATATTATAAGATATAAATCTACATATAAAAGTCAACAGAACATTGGAAACTGTCTGAAGTAGATCACCCTCTCTGTTTATAACACAGAATCTAAATAAGGGAAGAATTTGAAGAATTTTGACAGACATTCAACCAACAGTGAAGTTTATTCTTCCTTCCTTTTTTGTTATCCACTTCAAATAATGTCCCGTTCTTCTAATACAAATTATTAGTTTCCTTATTTGGGATTACTTGCTAAATCTGAATCCACCAAGGGTCAGTGCAGAGGCACGAGTACAGCCTTGCATGTCTGTTGCCTCATGTTTTGCTATGTATAGCACTTCACAAAATCCCTTTGAGCCTCAGTCTAGAGCTGCTACTGATGATGCTCTCTGAGTTCACTACCTCTGGTTCCAAAACCATTATGTGTCTTTTGCAAACATAACATGACAATGGAAGATAAAAAGCAGGTCCTGGGCAAAGATAAATGGTTAGAGGTCATCATTACAACCTGAGTGGTGATGTACAAGCAGGTTGCTCAGGTTGTGTGGAGAGGTGTGTGTGCTTATGTGTGCCTGTTAGAGACAAGGATAGACTAAAAGGTATGAAGCAAATTGGACGACTGTCAGCTCTTCAGTTTCACTGTGGCATTTATTCACCAAGTCCTTGAACGGCCAATAAATAGTGACCTTTCATGTTGTGAGCATGAATTTTACCCGCAACTTCCTCTTGCCCTTCACTGTTTTTTGATAAAATTTACAACTAAGCCAGAAAATGAAAGTGTTTTTTTTTTTCTCTCTTGATAAACATGGTTGACAAATATCCTTCAATCTTCTTACTTTAGGATCAGACACCTCCCAACAGCTTCCAGCAATCCACAATGCACGGCCATGCAGAGTGCCAGTTAGAATGCATGACAGTGAGGTGGGTTTTTGTTTGCTCTGGGGTATTAATCAGTCCTGATGTATTTACAAGTAACAGATACAGTTTATAATGTAACACCGGGGAAATTCGCCTCTCAAAAGGGACTTTTCTAATTAATGCCACAGCTTGATCAGCCTTTGTTTAAAATCTGCAGAAAAGCTGATGAGGCCAAAGACTACCTTCAGAGAATTTCTCAAATGACTGTGTGTTTACTTTTACTAGTTATGTCAACTGACTAAAAACATTTCACATATAGATGCTCCTTTGAACTTATAAGACCCTTTTTCCCGTGTTGATATGGCAAGAGATTTGCAAAATTTAAAGACGCATAGCTTTATCACAAGGTGGCTGAATAGTGTGAGTGGGAATAATTTCTTTGATGTTGTCGCTTTCTGTAAATATGCTCCGCAGATAAATCGCTATTATTAAAGCTCCATGAAACACCAGCTGCATGGGAACATGCTGTTCTAATTCAACTGGGATATTGCAGTTCTCAGATCCAAGATGGTTTGAGTGGCGAGGTGTCAACACAGACGCACTGGGAGAGGGAAACACTAATGGACACGCAGGGGATGAGGTGGGCACAATTGGGATTTTGATTGCAGACTAACAAATCTGTCTGGAGCTTGCTGCAAATTGACAATTTTATAGGATTAGAAAGCAAATAAATATATCCAGGTTAAAACACACACACACAACAAAAACAAAACAAATATATCCATCATTTAGAAGCGATTTCAGTTCAACCTGTTCAACTCTGCTTTGATAGTTTACTGGCCAAGTGGCCCGGAAATACACTACCACACGCATTCACTGTTGGACATCAGATTGTTTTGATGTTTGACAGGTCTCTGTGGAAACTGAGCATGGCTTTGTACAGCCGTCTGCCTTACTGCTGAGGCCGTGACATCATCTTCTCGATATTCACACCAGTGTCAGCTCCAAGGAAGCAGAAACAGGAGAACACTTGACCACGAACAGCTGTCTGTCCCCCAAATGTCCAAGCACGCACACACACACACACACACACACATCTTGCTTTTATGTAGTACTGCACTGCTTCGGCTTCCCTGCGTCAATCTGAGACCCAGACAGTAAACATGTTCAATATGTTGTCCTCGTGACTTATGGTCCTTCGGTAATTATGCATGTGACGTATACTCTTGATGAGATACTGGCTGATGTCCATTACTCTGTATTAATGGCTGAGAAATCTAAGTATTTAAGCCTGGATAGTTTAAATAACTTAGAGGTCAGTAAGTGAACAAGACAACAAAAAAACTGAGTTGAAACTTCATCTGAGTGCTGCTGAAGGGAAAACAAAGTTAAAAACCTCAAAGCAGTAAATATTTTATAATTAACAAAGTTACTGTTTTAAATTTAGAACTTTGTTCATAAAGATTACAACACTAAACAAGGACAGTACAACAAAGCCTTCTTTCATTTTTAGCCACAGGTTCACATTTACTTAATAGTTTTAATGTACAGCTGTTTTGAGGTGGGAAAATGTTTCACAGGCAGAAGTACAGTGCCCTCTAGTGGATATAGAATAAAACTACACCCAGTAGAGTCCTTAATAGCAAAAAATTCTAGAAATTCTTATTATTTGGAAGTGGATATTAGAGTTCTGTTAGTTTAGATTATGAAATGGTACATATATGAATCTCACAGTTTTCTTTTTTTTTTTAAAAATATTTTTATTTAAACTGAATATAAATGTCAGAGTATAAATACATCTAACAGACAAGCAAAGACGCAACGGTAAAGAAGTTGTGTCCCTAATTCACACCGTAATCTAAATAATTTACAAATAGTTATGTATTAATAATGTATTAACATATAGTTTGAAGACATCTCAACTCACTTAATATTTTTATTTCAAATTGAAGATCATGGTAAACCTTTTTTTTTTCCACTGCAAGTTGAAGTATTGATCTTGATTATTTTTGTTTTATGAGGTGCTCATTGCCTTGAACTGGACAAAAAAAACATTGTGCATCAACAACACATTGAATACATTTCAATGTGTTTCCCTTCCCTAGACACTCACTTAGTAAATTGGTAATCAGTAGTAATTTTGATCAATATTTAGTACAGATTTAGCAAACTACACAATTAACTTTTTGCACAAGAAAAAATTGTATCTTTATGTATCAAGTGTTTGTTTTACCTAACCAACAATATTTAACTTAACACTTTTAAAGACTAAGTTTAAAAGCATTTCTCTCTGATGGCAACATGTCTATAAAAGGTTTTAATTTATTTGAGTTATAGGGACAATATCAGCTACTATTGTAATGGATGATGATTTCTAATTTTAATCGAGAGAGCTCCAGCTACAGACTTAGAAAATAAAACATCCCATATTCATTGTACAATATTGAAGGAGTCGCACAAAACTTCTTGCTTGGTGGGTCTTTAATGGCTTTACACTACTTTGGGTGGCCCTAAAGGGACCAAATAAGCTAGAAACTAACATATGTTAACATAAACTAAGTAGAGTTGCCAGTAGAAAGTAGGCTATTTGATGTTTTTGATAATTTAGTGAAAATAGCCAGATAACGCTAACCGTTTGTTCATGGTTGTGAGTGGAAGTAATCAGATTCTGTAAGGCAGCATGTCTTACCTAAATATGAACGACAACAGAAGAGGACTGCTTTCATTCAAACATGGAATGTCCAATTAAAAATGCCAGAGAGGCCACGAGTCTGCAGTCTTTATTTTTCACACAGCTGCAGGTTTTGTCATAAATTATAAAAGCCTGACTCTATCTCAACTTTTTTTCCTGGGTGATATAAGAAGAATGTGCAAGTGTTTTCCTTTCGTCTGGTTTTAGTTTCCAGCACTTGTACCCAAAAACAAGGTAAAAAAAAAAAAACCAAAACAAAACAGAAAACAACATAAAATGGAAACTGATAACGTCTATAATAAAAAAAAAAATAAAAAAATCAATAAGCTAAAGTAGATTACATGCACAGATAAAGCCTCGATATAGAGAGAAACCTGAATTATTTGGTAAAGTCACTGATCGTGTGATAAGGCCAACAGTTAAGTTGTGTATAGTTATGCACTTTTAGCTTTTTTGTGGAGCATGTCACTGACAGATGGAGCCTTGCGCTTTACACCTTGGAGGAAAAAAAAAAAAAAAAAAAAAGACATATTTTGGTTAAAATGCAAGACTTAATTCAAACATGTCTGAAGTCAAGTATGTGTTTTGAGCAATACCTTGCTTTTTTGTTGATGATTCAGTGCCATCTGAAGATCTCTTAGCATAAGCTTGCTTCATCCTCTGAATGTTTTTCTTGCTGATCACTTCATGCTCTACAACTGGACGTGGGTAGTCTTGACCAACAATGCATCCTGCAGCCTGCTGGACACTACGTGGAGCTTTCCAAGGCTCATAAATGTACTGTGCTGGAAACTTCTTCAGAATAGGAAGGTACTTTCTGCAAACACAGGTGAGGTTAAATTAGATCCTAAGATACGTTTTCAGAATCTTATTAAATGTGGTCATAGGCTTACTTGATATAGTCTCCGTTTTTGTCTGTCTTCTTGCCAAAAGCGATGGGAGAATAAACCCTGAAAAACTGGTGGAAGAAGGCGCTTGCCGACAGCCACTGCCAGTTTCCAGCATTCAGAGCCCAGTCACCGTCCAGTAAGAGTTCCTCAAATACCTTCAGGGACAGGAAGCAAAATGTTAAACAAGCATTTTACTGACTGAAAACAGCATTTTTATAACATTACTACTTGGGGTATGAATTTATTTTTGGATCCAAACACAGCGCTTTTACTTAATAACTTACAAACTGCACATTCAATACACATAGCTCTGGACAAATTTTTTTCTTACACATACAAGCTGATTTAATCACCTTCTGTCCTGCTTCCCAACTTATCCACAGGTCCCCCCTGGTGAGAAAACAGGCAACAGCGTGTCTGGCCAGGTGGTGGATCCAGCCCTCTTGTCTCAACTGAGTCATGATGGCATCAATGAAGGGGAAACCAGTTCGAGCCTTTAAATGTATACAAAACAAAATTAAATGAATTGTGGTCAAAAGGACATGATGAACTCTAGTTTGATCACATTATTTCATCTCAGTACCTCTCTCCATGCAGCTAGGTATTCTGGGTTTGTGTCCCAGTCCACCTGAGTGCATACATCATTGCCCTTCATCTTGTTAAAGTTTGGGATGCCCACACTGGCAGTGTAGAAGAACTCCCTCCAGAGCAGCTGGCCATGTAGGGAAACTGGAGGATCCGAGTGTTTTTTCTGCATAAACAACACATAAATAACAAAATATTTGTTTTAGCATTAAAACCTAAAGATCATGCATCTTTATTTAGATATATGTTATCTAGACCTTTACGAGGATGTGATACTCACGCCCTGATAGACCTCTGTGAGTCTCCACCAGAAGGTTCTTGCTGACAAGCACCCAAAGGTGACATATGGACTGAGAACAGTGGTGCTGGGGCTCAAAGAGTTTGGGTAGGTCAGCGGCTTCTCAAAACTACACACCCATTGCTAAATAAAAACATAAAACATGTAAATATAACAGAAAGATTTCTATATTCTATAAGAAATAGACATTTGACATACACTTCAAAACATTGTAAGGTGGGTGGGGAGGTATTTTTTAAATCCTGTCTACCTTATCTTGTTGAAGTGCATATAATAATCCTGCAAATATAAATGAGTGGTGAGGTGGAAACTGTTTACCGTTCTTTTCATGTGTTCATCTAATCTCCTGAGAGCCTCCTGTTCTCCTCCTGGAAACAGCTCATCACCGAGAGATGCTGTGTCCATGCCAAGGTCTTCTAGGGTAGGAATCCCGTATTTCTTTTCATGCTTCTCTGAACAGGGTGTCTTGATTGCTTTGACATGGGAAAGAACTTTGATCGATTCACTGCTGAAATGTCACATTTGTGAACTGGACGGCTGTTCTTATATCAAAGCAAACAACTCCAAATGATAAGTCAATAGCATTATAGAGCGCTTTTGCTTAATTACCTTTCATGTCCTCTGTGGTTGGGGCAGGAATAGGCCTCTTTGGTGGACCGAGCATCTTAACTATTGCTTGCAGACGTTTGTAAGTTAGGGGAGGCTTCCCATTGTTTTCCTCAATTATCCTATGGACAAATGACAGGTCACAATATCACTAATTCATTCATTTTTTTTATACTGCTCAGTTCATTTCAGAGTCGTGGGGAAACTGGAGCCTATCTTGAGAGGAAGGGTACACCCTGGACAGGTCACCAGTCCATCACAGGCAACATCACTTAACAAACATACAATACAGCCAGTGGAGAAAAAGAAGAAGATGAAACTACCTGTCTATATCATAGAGAGTATGTGAGATTTTGTAGACGACATTAACTCCGTGTTCTTTAGCCAGTGCAGTCACTTTTTTGTCACGGCTCAGACTATAGGGCTCTGTGTCGTACTCATATGTCAACTTTGTTACATTCCACTTCTTGAACAGGTTGGGAAACACATCTTTTGGCTTCCCCTTCACCACAAACAGCCTAAAAGAGTAAAAAAAAAAAAAAAAAAGCACAGTAAGTTATGCATGTAAGTATGTGACTAAACTGTAACTGCTGAATACACTGCACATTAAAATAGAAGTTAATAAAACACAGAATAAGAGTGTGAGTGTGCTTTTATCAAGCTTAGGAACATGTTCAATGAGATCATAGTTCTTTTTAATTCTGTCTCTATTTTTCAGGCTTAAATTGGGATATTTCCACAGTTTTTGAACTTCACTTTGGCATTTTCACAATGCAAATATAATTCTGTCATCAATTTCCATGTTAATCTTTTTTTTTTTTTTTTTACTTTCCTTAAACCAATCAACCCTAAGCTCACATGATTTGAAATCATTGCAATTTCTCCCATTCTATCTTTCAGACTGATTGCATTGTGTTCAGTTATCTTCCTTCCCATGTCTTTATTTTGGTTCTCATTTAATCTAAACACCTCTTGAATCAGCCACCAACAAAATCTCTCTCTCATATTTAATGTTCAGGACAAATAATGTTGATATTTATTGTAAGATAATTATTAAAGCGAGTGCTGTCTGTGTTTACTACCTGGAGTTGAGTTTCCTCAGGCTGCAGTCCAGATCTTTGAGAGCTCCAATGAGGAACCTCCACCGGTTAACACCCGTGTTGTTGTGGAGGTAAGGGTCCAGGATAAATACAGGATATAGCTCTTTACAATCTCTCAGAGCTGCCATGAGTGCTGGGTTGTCATGCAACCTGAGTCCCTTGCGGAACCAATGGATGCTTATTTGAGTCATGACTGTGAATCTGTGGAGCATACATGGCAGATATTCAACTTTGTAAACAAAAAGAAATCATAACTAGTGGTTTGTTACCAATTTACTCACATAAAACCCTCACAAAATAAATAAATAAATAAATAAATCTATACGTGAGACAATTAGTAAAAACTCAAAATAATGGAGAGGCTTGCCTGATGCAAACAATACAAAATGAATATCAACAACACATGCAAATAATATATTGGAATATAAATCTTCAAAGAAATTCACTGTATACATTACCAAAGTGCTTGAAAGCAGCCCTACGAAATGAAGTTCTCAGAGCATTGACTCAAATTCATTACAGTGCTGCAGAAACAAGACTGTCAACATGGACCCAAAACAATGGACGGAAAACCGTACTTCAGTAAAAGTAAGAAAGCGATTGAAAAATTTAGCATACTATTTCGACAATTTCTTTTTTTTTTTTTTTTACCTTTACACTCTTTAAACAACATCTAGTTCCGCTGCGTCTGTTCAGTCCACGCAAATTCAGTTTTATAACACACGTTTTGGCGTTACAAAACGGGGAAACGTCTGCGTAAGCAGTAAAATAAGCCAATCAGCGGCGAGTTTATAAAACCACACGTGGCTCCTAAACAGCACATCTTCAGTTCGCCAACTAGATGTCAATATTGTGCAGAATATAAACGTTAACACTACTGAAGAAATGTCTCAGTAATATCACCTACTTAGAAGCATTCGTTATGTTACCTGTAGGGACAAAAGAAAATGCTGAGACACTTTGGCACAATGTAGTTCTATAGCTAAAGAAAACCCCACGATTACCAAAATCCGTAAAAATATCGTGAAGCCGTAATATCACCTACTTAGAAGCATTCGTTATGTTACCTGTAGGGACAAAAGAAAATGCTGAGACACTTTGGCACAATGTAGTTCTATAGCTAAAGAAAACCCCACGATTACCAAAATCCGTAAAAATATCGTGAAGCCCACTCAATACACGAGAAATGAGATCTGCAATGTCCCGTAGCTCATCGTAGCTCGCCGTGATCGTATAGTGGTTAGTACTCTGCGTTGTGGCCGCAGCAACCCCGGTTCGAATCCGGGTCACGGCAATGAAACATTGTCACGGCAGATGAGCTTATTTTACTGTTTTGCTTCAATATCTGGCCAATAACGACAACATATGTGTTTGTAGTTTGCACTGCTAATATTAAACATTACTTTAGATTTTTAAATGCATTTCCCAAAACAGTTGATTTACAGTCAACTACGCATGAGTTGGAAATAATACAAGGGTGTTTCAACTTGATGGGTGTTTACACTTCTTTACTGACGCTAGCCATTAAACACCACTAGAGGGAAACATTGTTAAAGAAACTAGCAAAGAAATGTGTTCCATATTATGATTTTTTTTTAAAAAAAATGATATATGCTTAACAAAATTAGGCTGGGTTACGCCCTATATTTTTTAAATAGATACTACATTTTATTTATTTATTTATTTATTGATTTGTTTGTAACAGCACGACGCTTTTCCACTTAATCCTATTTTACCTTTCCCATATGTGAAGAAAATGATCGTTTAAAGGACTGCTTAATTTCTTGGGCAAAATCTGATGTTTTTGCGCAAAAAAAAACCAACCAAACAAAAAAAAAACATAAAATCTACTCGCCATATGAAACAGTGACGCGTGCATAAATTAAGAAAATGGTCCATTTCAACAGCTGCGGGAAATTTAAAAAAAAAAATAAAAATGTTTGAACGTGTAGCTGGCTTTGAGTCCTGTAGGAAATTCAATGAGCAACAAAGATCTGTCTTGTCTGTCGTGTCTGAAAGTTGGAATATGTAATCTGTTTTTTTTTTTTTACATGTACAATAGCTGATGATATTTTCTTCTTCTAGTTATTTTGAGCTGATATGAATGATCACTGTAGTTATTTATATGTCAGCTAACTTCTTGAACAGCACAAAGCGTCTGTCTGCTGTGAAAGCAGAGGCCCTGCTGTGTTATTATTCTCAGCCATGTGGCTACAGTCACGACGTACAGCAGCCTATTGGAATTTCGCCGCCTGTCGTCAACTCTGCGCAGGCTGCAGCTCATTCACTGCTTTCTGTGGGTTGACAGACCGGTCAGTGCACACGCAGTCCACCCGGCAGCATTGACAGAGGCATGGCAAAGGCAAGGAGACAGGGGGAGAAGGTGTGGTGAGTGGTGACAGTCCAGCCGGACCAGAGGAATAAGGGGAAACAGCTCTGTTTGCAATCCTGTGTGCAGAAACGTTGTGAATCGGCCACTGAGCGCTCACACACACTGATAAAACGATGCACCAACGCCGATTCGCCGCAGAGTCACAGCCGCTGACCAGGTGTTGGAGCAAAGAGCAGGGACGCCGTTAACGTGACAGAAGGTCAACCTGTATGTATGGGCTTTGCGCACTTCTCTCTGGTCCCATTCGCAGACGATCGAGAAGATGCTGAGCCGACTGATGAGTAGCAGCATCAGGAGTCTGGACAGGGAATGCAACTGCACTGTGAGACTGCTGGACGACTCGGAGTACACCTGCACGATTCAGGTCAGTGGGGACCATCATTTCCTTTTTTTTTTTCATGGTCACCCTGTGGGGTAGGACGTGTTTTGGCACGTAACGGGGCAGTGATCAGGTAAAATGACGTCTGTCCATTAAGCTCTCTCTCTCTCTCCACCGTTTTCTCTCGATCTACTGATTACAGAAAACGCACATTTATGAAGGAGATATTCTCTGGTTTATATCCAGTCAGCACCCCAACACATCTGGTCGGGTGTTCAATGTCAGATAGCTACAATTGAGGCAGCATATATTGTTTTAATCAGTTACCTGTCAGTAAATGCCATCATGACTGCATGTGGTGCGTGCATTGCGTTATAAATGTGAAGGATTATGAGACAGGACTTTATGCCAACAGAGAGAATAATATTAAAAAATACATCCGTGTATATAAGCTCTTGCTGTTTTTGCAGCTTTATGATTATATTGCTTTGGATGCATTAATCTGGATAATCTTGACCAATGTCAGTGGATGATTTCTGGAGGGTTTCTGCATTGGCTGGCTGCATCACGGTCAAGTGTTTCCAAATGGATTACTGTTGGGTCTCCAAGCTGGTGGATAAAAAGAAAGTGTCATCGTCTTAGTTTGTCCTCCGTACTGAAGCAGTGTATGAATGAGGAGGCTCTTTGCAGATGATGTACTTCACCTCAGTTTTGCTGTGCTCTCTCTCTCTCTCTCTTTAAATACAAATGCATTTCACCAGAATCTTATATTGAAAACACATTAAATTAAATTCCAAATGTAAATTGACTGACAGTGATAAACACATTTCTAGAGCTCCTGAACAACACACTGACCCATGCAATCGTGGAATCTTGTGAAAATTTTACCCAAGGCAATCATGAAGCTCAACAGAACTTGGAAGCAAACACAAAGGTTGCTTTAAGTAAGCTGTCTGTCTTTGGCCAGATAAACAGTGTTACAAATAAGCAAGTACAGTCCCAAACTTGTAGTTATGTAGTTGAAATCAAAATTAATTGATGGCTACAGTTTTAAATAGCTGATGAGTCAAATTCCTACAAGCTCAAAAAGAAGGGGCTCATGATCTCTTCATTTTTATTTGCACCAGTTGCAGCTGGGATAGGATATTTGCATATTTTCTATGATTGATGTGTTTCTTATTGCCATCATGGCTGGTTTGATAATGACAAAATGATCCCTGGTTTAAAGGAATAAAAATCAATCAGTAACCACAGTTTAAAACAATAACATGCTAGTTTAATATATTAAAACTCAGCGCTTCTAACTCATATTGATGGCACACTAATATGCATTAAGTACTCCCCTGGGGCCACTGTTGCCCTGCAGAGTCTGAAGGCTGAGAAACGGCATTGTACAATATTGTGGTCCAGCCTGGAGCATCACATGACAGCTACATTTTACTTTGTGGCACCACTTTACATAGTAACTGGAGTAACTGGATATTAAAGACACGTTAGAAAATTTTGGCAAATTTTCTTCATGATGCACCCATAACCACAATTAATTCAGCATCTGTCTTGCATTCTGCCTGTGCTGTGAGCTTTTGTCCATCTTATCATTTGTTGTGGCCCTTTCTGTTCCTCTGATCTTCCAATAATCTCCTGCTGCATTTCTTTACTGAATCAGCCTCTGTGCACGTTCCAAATAACCGATGCGTTGATATCAAAAGCAAAAGTTGTGAAGTGCAGTTTAAAAGTGTCGGGACCCTGTTGGGCACAATGACTCCAGAAATGTACATAAAAAAGGTCACTGTGCTGTCAAACAAGACATGAACGTTGCAGAAGAAGCAACAAAAAGTCAGAGGCTGGGTAGAGCTAAAAATCAGACGAGTCAAAATTCAGCTAACTTTCACAAGCTGGAGAGAGTTCAGAAAAGAGAGTAAGAAGATGTAAGACAGATGCTGAGCTAGTTTTTTAAAGGGCACCAAAGTGTGAAAATCTGCCAAAGTTCAGTAGGTCCACTACAAGTAATGACATTAAACAATCTGCCAAATGCAGGTTAAAATTAGATTTAGTGAGTATAAATTAGACTTATCAGCCAGTTTGGGGAGTGATGATGAATTCATGATGAGTTTTGGAAGTGAATGAGAAGACCTGACCAACCCCCCCCCCCCCCCCCCCCAAAAAAAAACAAAACAAAAAACAAACAGCATCTGTCATCATTTCAGTGATTTTGGAGACTGCGAAGCCAAGAGCAGGAGTTGTAAAATGAAAATATCTGTCAAATTATCTAAAGTGATGTCATATGGTGCAAGCTTTGGTCTTGGTCAGTTACATGTTTAAGAGTTTGATTATAATGTTACACGAATAAAACCTTTTATTTTTATAACATAATTGCATAAAATAAGGTTTTTATGAAAAAGCTCAATAATAACTTGCTTACAGACACAAACCATTTTTATTTGCTAAATTAGGCTAAAACAGAAACTCTTAGTGTAAAAAGCATATAAACGTATTTTAGCGTACATGCCTTTGTTCCTGAATTACTACCTGAACAAAGTGCAGCTGAATGAGGAGGGAAATTTCAATGAAGTAAGATGTAGAAGTGAATACAAAAATGTGGCAGATATGTGGACAGTGTAAACTAGGCTGGTTAGTTACTGATTTGTAAGTTACTTTGTGCTTGTTGGAACACAGAACATTGACATTTGTTGTTATTGTTTAGCTTCTTAATGAAAAAAAGTCAATATAAATCAGTTGAAAGAAAAGTGTAATTATTTAGATCTGTGTTTCCAGCTCCAATCCTTTTTAGATGCTTCCTTGCTCCAACATACCTGATTTAAATCATATGACTCTCTTAAACAGCTCGTTTTCAAGCACTGGTCAAACACGTTGACCGATTAATCTGACACAACCAAAATCTGCAAGACAGTGGCCCCTGAAGACTAAGTTTGGATACCCTTGGATTAGATACAATGTGGGTTATTTTTAGTTGTGAATGTTCTCAATTCAAATGAGTTATTTTATTATTTTTTATTTAGTGCTGATAAAAAAAAAACAACTTAAAATCCCCAAAGTGAGAATTTACTGTCACTTTAGAGACATTGTTGCAGATTGAGTAATGGTAGAATTTAGTCAGAGTCTGTTTTATTGTGCTTTTAGTTTTTTCTTCCATGGCTAACTGGAGATCAGTGTCCTTGCTCAGTTTGAGTCAGAAGTGTCTGTGTTTTAATGAAATTGATGCTGCACATTTGATTAGTTTTTTTAACCAGACACTCAGACTTTCAGTCTTATCACCTATTCAGCATCTTGCAGATGTGTTTAAGGCATTTTTTCTTTAAGTTTGTAATTGCCATTGCTCAAATATATATTGTCATATTGATATGAATGAGAGCAAGGCGTGGCTAGAATCAGTAAACATGTTGTGTATGAATAAAAGAGCACTGGGGAAAGAGATGGTGATTGATGCATATAAACTTCCTAATATGTGTGTGTTTGCATCTTATATTTGATTGCATTATTAAGTAGCCTGTTGTGTCCATCGTATGACTTGGTTGTTTGAGTTGCTGGAACTGTGTTTGATGCTTGGTACGTGAAAGGGTTTCATTGGAGCTCACTGGAGTGTTGTACTCCAGGAACTTGCTTTGCGCTGTTGCCTCACAGCAAGAAGGTTGCTGGTTTGAGCCTCGGCTTGGGGGGAGGCTTGAATGGAGTTTCTGTGAGGAGTTTACATGTTCTCCCAGTGTATGCGTGGGTTCTCTCTGGGTACACTGGTTTCTTCCCACCATCTAAAGACATGCATGGTAGGTTAGTTGCTTATTCTAAGTTGTCTATAGGAGTGTGTGGTTGTTTGTCTCCCTGTGTTGGCCCTGCAGAGGACTGGCGACCTGTCCATGGTGTTCCCTGCCTCTAGCCCAACGATTGCTGGGATATGCTCCAGCTTCCCTGTGACCCTTAATTGGACTAAACAGACAAAAAAGTGACAGACAAGTTATTGGATTTAAAAGGTCATTTTTCTATGACATTTTATTCTTAACTTTTTTCTATGGATTTTTTTTTTCTAAAGATTACATGGATGGATGATCTAGCCATTCTCATAATTACCTCCCATCAAAAACTTCATCTTTAGATTTAATTGCTACCCTTTCACAGACCTTTGCTCTGGTATGGGGAAGACATTGCATACCTTGACATGAATGAGGCTGTGATGTTGATGAATTGTGTTCACCAAATTGCAGCATGCACTTGTTGTCAAGATATGCTGATCCCACTGTTTTGGTAACTGGAAGAGCACAGTGGGGACAGAATGCTTAATTTGTTTTGTAGCTTCTATTTAGACGGATTAGCTCTCTGTTGGCTCATGTTCCCAGCATGAGAAATAATGAAATATCTTTTTATTTCACACCGTGGAGCTCCTAATGATGCTCAACTGGTCTTAATAGAAACATAAATAGGATCATCAGCTTAATAGATTGCTTTTGTTTACCACAACAAGATTGCCATTTATTTGCTGTCATCAGAATTTGGAAACATGTTTAGGGAGCTGTAATAATCGTGCTTTACACAAAGAGTCTGTAAAGCTAAATGAGTGTTGCAGATTACTTTTTTTCCCACCTGCATGAAGGATATCATAGTTGTCATTGTACAGGTTAACATCATTGTGCTAGCATTGAAAATGAGAGCAGATTCTTTCTGTCCTTCCTTGGGCACCTTAGAGATGTGGCCTAGAAAAAAGTGCTCTCGTGGGGGTTGGGTGCAGTCACACTCTCCGTTTAGCTCATTAGCCTACGCCTCCAACCGCTGCTGTTGCATGGGAATCACATTGCAGGAAATAATAGTAGTTTTGACCTTCACAAAATGAAAAAAAATGATCTCAATCTGAAGGCGACATACAGTGTGAAAGGCTGGCACTCAAATAAAAGTGAAGCTCCCAAAAGTGGCATTTTAGTGGGACATGGGACCCCAGACTACTTACATAGCCTATTAGCAGGTTACAAGCCTCATCAGGCTCTGCCACTAAAACCCTTTTTTTTCTTATGTATTCTCTATGTGTGGTCTCAGCCACTGATGACAGTGTTTCTGGTTACATCAGTATCCTACAAGACAGGTGAACATCTTGCTCATTGAGCTTTCAGGTTCTATCAAACAGTTTTACCCTTTGGGACGTTCATATGACCTCACTTTCAGGGATCTGAATGCAAACTACACAAAAGACCGAAACTATGACTTCCTGGACTTGTTTCTGCAAGTAGAAAATTAGGCAAAGGAATTATTAACATGCAAAGATGTTCAGTTTTGCCAAAACTTTAGACAGTAATGAGAAGAGTGGTGATTAGCAGCCTCTCCCAAAGGTACCAATGGTGTGGTAATAAAGGCAGACTTAAAATGTGAAACATTATCTTACTATTTTCTGAAAGTGTGGCTCTGTGTGAGATTTCTTTAATTCCATAACCCTTGAGCAATTTTAGCAGAGCTTGTAGTGGTGTTGACAATATGTATTTAGACAGACAGGTCTGTCTGCTTATTGTTTTTATTCAGTATATGACAGTAAAGTATGAACGTTTCACATATTTGTGTTCACAGTCGCCATAGCAATTATTAAAATGAGACTGCAAATCAGGATGAAATCAGCCCCAGTGACCTTGAACAGGTGTGTTAGAAAAAGGTTGCATGGATGCAAACTGTTCACTGATCCACCCTCAGACTTGGATGGTTAAAAGTTTCCATGTGAGTTCACTGATCAGTACTATATAGGCGACAGTCAGGAAATGATCTATGCGATTGCAGGTTAAAACAGTTGGAATGAGCTGCTTCACAGTCACAATATCTGGTGCATTTAGCGATTTGGCCAAAGACACAAAGATATGCGAATGAGAACAGTTTTATTGAAATTGTTTAAATGTACCTGCAGTTGACTACTTTCACAAAAAAATGTGCAAAAATATGCAACACAGGTGTGACATGCCCAGGGCTTTTTTAGTGGACCAGCAGAGTGTACACATGCAGGAATTCATCAGCTTCTTGCCATAATATAGACCTTCTTTAATCATAAAAACCCATATCTTTTCACAAATCCACCTTCATACTTTGATGGTTACAAGTTACCATGCAAAGCACTGATCTAACCCCAGTGATCTATCTGATGTGCAGAAGTTATGCAAGAACACAGAAAGATAGGGCACAAATCAAAGACAGTTCGAGCTGGCATCCACACAATTAGAAGCCCTGCCCTACTGAGCCACAGCTGCCTAATCAATAATTAGTTAATAAGCAGTTTCTTGTTACAGCATTTCAATGAATTGCTTTATACCACATGTTTTAGTAGATTTTACCTTCATCCCTCACCTTTGTATTCAGGATTTTTTTTTTTTTAGCTCAAACTGATTTGGATCAAACAACTAACAGTTGTTTTAGTCATGTGTGACTCATGTTCAAGCAACGCTGAGCATGTCAAAGTGTCATGCTTCAATAAATTGCATATAACATACTACATACAAGAGATAGAGAGACATTCAAGATGTGTTTGTAAAGCAAACAAACTACTGATTTAGTTTTCATTTAGCTTCTGAACAGAATCATGGTTTTAAACTACAGTACACTGCCGACATATTCAAACCGCATTATCTTTTCGATCGCTGTAATTCACTGGATGACTGTAATTACAACCACAAATACAGGGATTATTTTAGTGTACATTTTGGTGAGCAGATAGATGCTGTTTGTGGTTCAGTCATGTCATCATGCAGCGTGGTTAAATACATGCAGTCTGGCAATATTAATCATCAAAAACTTAATAAAGACCGCTAAAATAAACCCTCCAACTTCTCTGATGATTTGTCATGGGAGTCTTCATCTTCTACTATTTGTGGTAATTCAATCACGATTAATGGAGAATATGCAAATTATAAACTCTGAATTACATTCCTTTTGTAAAATCATACAGTAAGTCAAACATTAGCTGGGAGTTAGCTAGATCATTTTCAGGAGTTATAATAATTGATATTCCAATCATGAATCACAAAGTTGCATATCAGATATAGAAAGCACGATGAATGATGGAACATCAGTGATTCAGAGATGTACTTCATCATTGTGAGTAAGAGGTTCAGTCACCTGGCACCAGCTCAGATTCTTTATAGCTCACTAATGAAATTAGGGCCGTCCTTTTGAAGGCAAATGCAGAACTTGGAAGAAGCTTGTCTCGTTCGCGCTGTGAATGCATTATTGAAATAGGTTGTTCTTATCTCCAAAGTGGTCTCACTGCTCTCATATTGTTATCATCCTAGTGTGCACTGCTAAAATTGGAATAGATGTTTTTTTACATGTTTTGTTGTCACACATGCTGGGGCATGTTCTGCATCGGTCATCTTCACCTCAAAACAGCTGGATTAATATAATGAGATTTGATTATCAAACAGTTGATAAGTTGAATTATTTGACTTTATTCAAATCAGCGTGAACAATAAGTGTTAAAGAGCTTTTATGGTTGGTTTTACTATGGAACCCCAGAGAGGAGCTGTAGGATTAGCGGGAAATTGTTCTTTACTGAACTGTGTGAGTCATTGATTTCTTTGAGTTCTTGATGTTTCAGTTCACTTTCCTTGTCAGGAGAACTCTATAGCCACACTAATGGCTGTATGAAACTGTGCTTAGGCACAGCAGCTTCAAATACTGATGTCTGCTTTATAATTTTAATGCTAACATTTAATAACTAGCATAAAACACAAAGTACAGCTGATGGTGAATGAAGAGACAGATAATTACTCATCGTATTACTGTTCACCCTGAGGGGACATGGATACATGGACCAAATCTCATGTGGTTCATATAATAAAAGTTTTGGTATTTAACCCAAAAACCTGAGATATTAAACTCATTGGATGATGAAAGGATTCATGATCGGGAATAACAGAATGTCCACACAAAAGCATGATTAGGTTCATTGTGTCTGCTATGACTTGAGCTGGCGGTGGAACCCTGGTGGGCCACAAATCCACCTCGGTTCTACCAATAGTGAGAGAATACACGTCACGATGGATGTCAGATGACATTTCTGAAGACTGAAGTGACAGTCAAAACATGTCAAAAATAAAACCAGCTTCTTTATAAAACACCCATTGTCTGATCATATAGAAATCTTAAGTCCACACAAAAATATCATAGAAATTCTTCCAATAGATTATAAATTATTGACCACAACAGCTGACTAAGGTAGCAAATTCAAGCGTTCAGAAGCCAACATGGCTTCTAAAGTTTCATATTTCTGAACTCTGTATGTCCTCAGGTTTGCTATTCCACTTTCACACTCACTGTACGCTTCCAGTGATCTGATGGCAACTCAACGTGTTGGTGTCATGTGTGAATTAACTCTCTGGGTGCTTTTTAGCAATATGCCATTGCTTAAATAGATTGATGAAGCCATTACTGATATGCATCTTTAGCGCAAAGGGATTTATTGTTTGTGTCTTGCAGTCTCATGAGATGAAATATTGACCTAACTTTGGATGGGAACTGTTTGAATATTAATGAGGTTTTACTGACTGTGGAATATCTAACAAGCAGAGCAAAACAAAAGAAACAAAGTAAATATCGATCATAACTTGGAGACCTTGTTCAGTCTGGGAACAGTCAGATCGCTTGTGTGTGTGTATTCTGCACACATTAACTTCATATCTGCCTTCATCAGTGACTTCACTGATGTCAGAATTTCTCTAATCGGACTCTTTGGTCTCAGCTCAAGTTGATGTTTTCAGAAACAGAAAACTGACTTTTATTTGGATTGAGAAGCTCTTATATGTGAGCGGAAGAAGCCCATTGATGCTTTGCACTCAGTGTTAGAGATCTCAGCAGCAGGAAAATATCGCCTTGCCTTGATCTCACATCACAGTTTATGGTGCTACACGTAACAACCTTGAGTGGTGTTAGAAAAACAGCGTTTGTCCTGAGTAAGCTTTTCTTGCCATAGCTATTGTGTTTGATATTTAACATACACTAAATAAGTAAAGTGATCCAAATTTCACCTGATGTCCACAGAGTCAGCTCACAAATGTGGCATTCAAGCAGAGCCTTTGACGTTCTATAATCCATATACTGGGAATGCTGGTCCTCTAAGTAGATTTATTTCTAACCAGTAAAGGCTTAATATAGAATAAAAGTAGGATCTGCTTTAGACAGCTCTTGCTTATCTGCTAGCTTCAAGCCGCCCTGCTGAAATCAGCGAGGCATGTCTTTATGATGAGAGGGAACCCTAGTAAATAACATGTAAATCCATAATGTGTAGACATGGTGAGATAAACCCTTGAGGCTTTGGTGTGGTTTCTGTTTGGGATGTTTGGATGTTGGCTATGACTGGAAGATCTGACAGCAGTCAAGTCAGTTGGGGTAATTCCCCTCATCTCACTGACTGTTGTTGTCAGCACAAGTTTAGTCAATATAATATTACTCACATAGATTGTTACAGGATTAAAAGTTTTGTTCTGTACTTCAAAGTTGTTCTGCGTTAAAATTCTAAACCCTGTTATGTAACTGGTTCACAGGACTTCAGCTTTGAGTACAACGGACTGCATGACAAAGAGCGATCAGTGAGAATTACTTTCACTTGATACTTATTCCTATTGTTGTTGAAATAGTTGTTATAAACTATAATAACTATAAGTTATTATAGTTTATAATAACTTAATTTACAGATAATTTCATATAGGACTTACTGACAGATTTGAACTGAAAATTAAATTCAATTAAACTTTACATAAATCTACACAAATAAATGATTTGCTAGAAAAAAGTAGCAGATCATTTTTGAACCAAGAGAAACGTGCCAGTACACTTGAACGTTTAGTTTTGGAAGAATTTCTTTCAATTTTTTTAAAAATTTTTTTATATACCAAAATGTGAATAAGTCTAATTTTACATTTAAACCAGTCTTGTCTGGAATATGCTTCCTTCTGTCTCTTTCAATCATGTTCGCCTTTACCCCAAATTCTAAATTCTAAAACCCCTCCTTTCTTCCTTCTCACTTTTAGTCCACACACACCTACTCCTGTCTGTCCTCTGTATGGCAGTAACACTGCAACTGAGCAAATGAATGAACTTTCCCTGAGTGAACCTGACACCGGTAGATGACGCAGCGAAGATACACAATATGTGACAGAGTGTTCAGGATGCCAAAGTCATTCTAGATAAGGACAAAGAAGCTCCATGTGCACCTACGAGTTGCAGGTGCACATGGCGCTTCAAGGTTTTATTTATATTTCCAGTAAGATGAATGGTTTTGCCTGTGACTTTGGGGGATTTTGTTTCTTTTACCTTGGTTGATGTTAATAATTTTGTTTTTGAATGAAAAAATCTGAAACAATCCACATTAAAGTTGTGAGGCTAAATAATTTTTAGTGATAGCTTTCTGCATCAACTGATGCGCCACCCAGCCTTCTGAAGAATGACTTTTTCAACTTTATATCTAAACACAATAGATAAACAAACAGAACAAAACAAGCTGCTGCTCCAAATACAAGTCAAATAATTGTGGGATTACAATCAGATATTCTTTTTCACACAGTCTTTGAAAGAATATTCTGGGTTTTTGAGAGCCAAAATGAATTTCTCCCATACATAAATATTGAAAAATAATGGGAAATATTGGCGCTTACAGACACCCCTGAACTGAAAACCAGTCCTAAATTGAGCAAGTAGCTATATGCCAAGTTCTTTAAAGGATAAACAGTCAGGATAAATAACTGGATTGGTTTTTAGTATCCATCACTTTTGTGTTTCTCTTCTGCTTTTAACAAAATACATACATAAAAAGTATATACAGCGACAACTCACATACATTATGCTGAAAATGCATAAAAATGTCTGTTTTTTTATTTTAATTTTATGTAGCACTCAGGTTCTAGTTGACCAGTGTCATTAAAAGAATAGTTCTAATTTAAGTCAGGTGTTTTGTTTTTTCTTTTTGCCCATCAGACACGTTATAAAGCATTGCAATTTAAAATGTATTAAGTGTGATATATGAATTGTACAAGTAATATGATGCAAATATATCATCCAGTTGCTACGCTAGGCTTCTGACATTCAGCACAATTATACACACAGCTGAGTGTCGCTACAGTTTGAGTTTCACATGGCAATTTAACTGGACTACATCCTGAATCAGTCGACCTGCACAGGACACAAATCAAGCTTTTCTCCGACCAGAAGCCTGGAAATATATTTAAGACACTTTGCTCCTTCTGACCGTTTAAATCACTGTATATGTAAGTAGCTGATTTAGATATTGCTGCAGTTATAAAATCAGTGTTATATTAGAGCAAGGCGACAGTCTGGAAATACTTTATGCAACTGCGAGTTGATGCAGTTTGAATGAGCTGCTTTACAGTGGCAATTTCTGATGCATTCAGCCATTTGATCAAAGAAACCAATATGTGAATGATGTAAAAGATTTACGCATGCATGGAGTTAGTCAGCTTCTTTCTATTTTAAAGACATTTCTTAAAAAGCTTTAATTCAATTCAATTAAAATTAAAATGCATCTCAAAAAGATGCATGTGGTCATCAAGCTAGTAAGCTGACTACTCAAGACTTTGAGGTTAACGTGTGAAGCAGGAATACTGGCTGATGTTGCTGTTTCACTGGCTCCGCAGCTGCTACCTGAGGAATTTCTCAGCTGTTTCAACCCCAGGGATTCTGCAGCTTTCAGCCTGCTGCCATAGTTTATTACCACTGTGTCCCATATTCTTCTACTTTTTTCATTTTTCCTTTTCTTAAACTTCACTTACACATTTTGTTGTTATTTTGCCAATAAGAACTGAGAGATAAAAGTATCGCTGAAGCCGGTGCAAAAGAAGATCCGCAATGAATCAGTTCAACTCCAGTCACAGTCTGTTCCACCATCTCATCCACCACACATACACACACAACATTTGGAAGTAGGTTATCACACAAATCCTCGCAGAATTTTTAATTCTCCCTGAGGCTTTTTTTTTGTTTCTCGTGTGCCATATAAGCAATGAGGCCCAAAGGCTTAACCTCCTCCATGCAGGGAAAGCAATAAAGATGAATTGCAGCCCGCTGACACACCAGGGTTCTCAAGTCTAATCAAACTTGCAAAGTTAAGAGAATGTGATTGCAGATGAGCAGATAAAGAGCTCACAGTACTGAGCTGAGCTCCTTTTACTTCATTAAAATGGTTACAATCAAGTGTGGAAGATTTTTTTGTCCTGTGCTGGATGAACATTGAACCCTATGAAACTTATTTTAGTCTTGTAGATTAAACATAATCATGTCATGTTTGGATCATATTAGGGAGACCTGAGGAAGATTGGGAACTGAGTAGCTGCCAAACTATAACCAGCCAAACCAAATCACCCCACCGCATGTATGTGAGCAGTTTCATCTCAATGATTACATGGTGGAACTACCTGGGAAATCCTAAATCTGAAAAGCAATGTTTCTTTGCTATTTATTTCCCGCTTTCTGTGTCTCACTTTGTAGCACCTTTGCACATCTCTTATAACATTCTGTTCCTTGTCCATTTACCTGCAATAAGTTGTTGGAGATGATAAATGCTGTGTGTCAAAAGACAGGCAGCATTGAGGCCCTGAAGATTAACAAAATGGATGTGCATTTGCCTCCCATCGCTGGCTGATCAGACTCAGAGAAAAATCCTTCTCACACGAGCACAGGCTTTACAGCAGGGAAATCTATAAGACTTTACACAAATGAGAGAGCTGCCTCTTGTTCTCACTGGAGTCCTCTCTTGTGCTCTTCCTCTTTTCTCTCTTCTCTTTTATGTCAAACATAAAAGGGGAGGCAAAGCTTGTTTGGGAAAAGCAGAGGTCTGTTGAGTGTGTCATTGGGAAGGAGATGCTGAGGAACAGCAGTGAGTCTGCCTAGATGTCAACCTCATTGAACTTGGAAAGCACTCTCTCATGATATCTGTTCAGAAATGGGTCAAAAGTCATCATGCGTTTCCTTCTGGTGTTTATTTATTTGATCACAATCCTTATGATGTTCACCAAGGTGAATTTAATTATCTCTGTGTGAATCCCTACTCTTTGCCTGTGTATTTGTTGTGGATCTGTATTTGTGTGAGTTGGTGGTCAACACAGAATTGTTTATATATTTTTTGGAGGATATTTATGTGAAATGCTGCATTAATGAGAGATGGGACTGAAAACTTAGCTGCTGTCTTGTATCCACAGAGATATGAGTAGGGAGCTTTGAACAGGAGAAAGCTTTAATTACACTCAGATGCTGATGTCCTGTTGGATGCCTGCTGGCTCTGCACATTGCAGGCATCAGTGTCCCCTTTGTGTGTGTGTGTGTGTGTCCAGGGATTCAGGATGCAGGTAGAGATAATGTGTACAAAGTGAAAAAAAAAGAAAAGTGATATAACATCACGAAGATTACTGCAATAACTCTAGGACTGTCACATGGCAACACGCTGTTAATTACTCAGCAGCACAGAGACAAAATGCAAATGTGAAATGGGAAAGCATCAACAGACATTTTCCAGCATGGCAAATTAAGACTTAAAACCAGGGAGGATCTCAAAGCCTCAAGGGTCAATGTCCTGCAGGATTTAGATACTTCTCTGTTTCAACACACCTGACTAAATTTAATAGGTCATTCTGCAAAACTTGACAACAAGCTTTAGGTTTAATATAAATAAGGTGTGCTGGAGCAGGGAAACACCTAAAACCTGCAGTACAAAAACTGTTTTAGATATCGGCTTATAACCTTTAAGATTTTGTAACTATTCATATTTCTAATCTTCTTTGCCTTTTTTGTGATGAGAGCAGCATAAGCAAAAAAAAATCATGTAGTGTTTGATGGTCCCTTACAGACTACGTGTACACATATAATCTAAAAAGTTGGTTTACAATACACTAGTTAAGAGTGCTTCCACTGTCTGTGTGGTCATTCTGAGCCATGTGCTGTGGTCTGTGGTGTGTGTGTTTGTATTGTAGATGTATTGTTTACCATCCCTTGGGAATGTGTGGCTGTCTGCACCATTATGTGTGATGAAAGTGTGCTGCTTCTTGCTAAGTTTACAGAGCCATCTTAACAGACGAGGATGCAGTAGAATATTCGGCAGATCCAGCCTGCCAAGGCACGAGTTCTGCAACAGATTGTAGGATGTTTTGGAGTATCAGATATTCAGATATTTACAGATGATCTTTTCAAGTTTATTTTCTCAGCATTAGTTGAACTCCTAAACACATACCTTCGTTTTTTAAAATTAAAATATACGTCCTTTGTTTTGTTTTTTTTTATATCAAACATAAGCCGCTAACACCTTCATATAACTTAAATGCAATGCCTCAGTCAGTGTGTGACTTGCTTATTCTCAAACTAAGCTCAGGTGAAACAAGTGCAACCATGTAGTATTCTCTTTCTTTGTTCAGGACTTATTCATAGTTGGACTATTGTCAGTGGATATTTACTGAGTGGGAGTACACAGCCAGTCTTGGTGTCTTAGAGTCAGTCAGACACAGTCTGTCTGCAATGAGCTGTCAAATCTCAGGTCTTTCACATGCTCTTTTTTCCTGCATCCAATTTCCAGCCAGTCAGGTGTGTTGAAACAGAGAAGTATCTAATTTCCTGCATCCTGCATCCAATTATGATGTAATATTATGTACTATTGCACATCCCTGTTACAAAATGATCAATATAATATGCTTAATGAGTTACTCATAATTGAAATATCATTGAACTATCTTGTTTAAGATATGCACAAAATTATTATGTGACTTAGAAATTTACCATAGGATGTAAGAAAGTAGACTTTTTGGTTTGAATATTTACCCTGTTCTGAGAATTCATCTTCCTCTGGAATTAATACCTGAAAGTTTAAATGGAGGAAAAACAAAGGTTGTAAACTACCTGCCACAAACCTTTGTAAATCACACTATATATTCATTACCTATTACCTATATATTCATGAAATACCTACTTTTTTTTTTTAATCAGTTTTTTGCATACAGTTTTAGAATGTACTCTTTATATTTCAATTTAAATTGAGAAGGATTTCATGTACTTGTGAATTCTTTGCAGGTTTAGAAGAGAGACACATTTCATATGAATCCTTTGTTGTGCCCTTGAGATTAAAAAAGGAGCACTCCTGACTTTAGATAATTTTGCACTGAATTAACTGTTAAAACTTCAGGCTTTTATACCCTTTTTTTTTAAATGAAGAATTATTTGTGTTAAAAACTTAGCTTATTTGTGATTAAATCTGATTAAGAGGTGTTCTTATTCGTATCTAAAAGCTCTTATTCTAGCCTACAAAAAATAAGTTACTGTGGAGATAAGCTGTTGCTGGTAATGTCTTTAATATATGATGTCTTTGGTGAATTTGTGCAATTTGCTTTCTTGGCAATAATTTCATGAAAAGTATATACTACAAACGAACAAGATACAGTATGCTTGATAATAAGTACATTTCTACAGCTATGAGAGACAACCATCACAAGACCAGATCAAACTGAAACAGTAAGCCTCACTGGTTCAGTCCTCTGGGATAAAAATGAGTCTACACAGATTACTGGATTGCTACTCAGTAACAACAACAAAATAATTGAGAAGAGATATTCTGAAGTTCTTAATTTTGTTGCAGAGGCATCAGTTAAAACCACATGAAATACATGTAGTTTTTCACAGCTCCATTGTAAACATAGCTTCATAATTCATGCAAGAAGTTGAATTAATGGACAGCATGTGTGCTATTTATAGGGGCAGAAACAAAGACACAAAAAATATAACAAACTTTTAAAATGATTAGACTTTGTTGGAATGGAGTTTGCTAATGAATGTTAACATGAAAACACCATTGCCTGAATGCTGGAAGCAGTAACTTTTATCCATCTAACCATACCAACATGCTACATAGCTAACATTTAGCTAGATATAAAGAACTCTGTTTTGTTCTCAAACACGCTTCCAAGAACGGCATCGCAGCAGAGAGCACCAATTGTTGGGGGTTTTTTTGGTCATTTTGAAACCTAATTTTAAGAAGACTGTGGCTTTGTAATAATTTATTTTGTTATGCTGGTTAAAAAAAAAGTCTTTTATTTTTGTAGTGTGAGAAACACTATAAATATTTCACACTGCTTGGTCTACAAATGCAGTTCTCGGTGGAAGTGTGTCTCCTCAAGTTTGTCAGAGGGAGCTGAAAAAGTTAACAGTAGCAGAAGTTAATGTAAAAATAATAATGTCCCAGACATGTCTCCATGTTAAGTAAAATACATTTATAAAAGGTAGTCTGTGTACTGTTAAAATTATAAAAAATGACTGAACTTTTAGCTGATTTTCAAGTGTTCAAGATATGATATGATATATGAATCAAGTTTTTTTTTTTTCAAAATACACTTCTTATTAAATGGCCTAAAAAATGCGTTAAGAGCATGTTTTCTTTATAACCCTTTTCTAGTGTACCATACTTATTTGAAACGATATAACTATTATAATTACCAAAGATTACACCATCTGTTTTTTTTCACCTTCACAACAACCAGACCTGGACCTGAACCAGGTTTGGATCCCCCTCTTCATCTGTGACTGCACCTCTCTTTTTAGCTCGGCTTCTCAGTCCACAAGTCTGCTGCGGTCTATTTTTAAACTCTTGCTATAGTGGAGCAACTGTGTGTGTGTGGAATACTAAGCACTCGCTCTTGCTCATCCCTCTCTAACTGTGGGTAACTGTAGTCATCATTGGCTCGCTCCCATACGAAAGACAGTGCACGCTTCAGTCAAGTGCCAGCCAAAGAGCTATCGGCTTTTCTTCTTGGCTCTCTTGCTCTTCCTCTAGCGCTACGCAATGAACACAAAAACACACAATCAGTCCAACGTCTTTTCCCCTCATAGTCTCGCTCTCTTTCATCTGCCTTTCAGAACACCTTCTAATATTCTCTTTGTCTTTGCAGAGCTTAGTCTCTTTAACATCCTCTGGAAGGGTATGCAATGTGACTGGGGAGCAGACGGCTAAAAGACTGCTTTGTAATCTCAGGATGTTTTGGAGCAAGCTGCTGCAGTGTTACCCAGGGCTGCCGTTTGCTTTGTGTGTGTATGTGCCCCTTAAAACTAGAGAAGGGAAGAGGTAGCACTGGTCTGCCTGCACTGTGGGTGCTCTTTCTTCTTCTTCCCTTTCTTCATCATAGCTCCTCAGTGAGGTGGACAGCATGAGAATGACTCACTGACTCACCAAATGATTGATTTGCTTCACATACAGCTGGCTACATTTTGGATAATACACCTATATCTTGAAATTACACTGCTGTTTTGGACAGTAATGAATAAAGCACTCTTTTAAATGGGCCCATCTCATTAGTATGTGTTTTAACAATATGACTTTTCAAGAACCTATCCTGATGCTCGTCAAACTGGTAGATAATTGCCCTGAGAGTGTCCTTTAGTGCATGTTCTTAGAACATCAGCAGTGTTGGATTGCTTCCAACAGATGTGATCAGATCCCATCAGATTTGCAACTGGATGATTTAAAAAAACAACTGGACCCCTTTGGCTTTTCTTAGAGCCCTTTGAAAAGTTTTTGTTGACTTCTGCCGTCTTGCTGGGGGAAATCAGCCATGTCTTTGGGTGCCCTAGTGGGTGACTGTTTCACTAAAATGTTTTAATATCTGACTACTGTCAAAGTAAAACCAATGCCAAGATTTAGATTTTACCAGCAGACTACACACTGTTACGGACGAAGGACGAGTATCACAGCTAATTCCCTGAATCAAATAGATTTGATTCACAACAGCCTGATTTGATTCAATTTTGTTTAAATTTGATTTGATGTTGGTTAATCTAAAGATATATATGTAACAGCACCACTTTCCCTGAATATTAAAGATATTCTTAGAGGACCAGTTTTATAAAACACTTAAACCTGTTTACTTGACCATCAAGATCAGTCATCTGAGTAATCAGATATTTATAATAATCCGATATGGCATGTCTGAAATTCAATATTCAATGTCTGAATTTACCAACTTGTCCATTATTAAAATGATTTTGGGGTTTGTCATTGCATGGCAATATCACTTCCTGTTAATTTCAAAACATTCAGTGTTGAACATGATGAAGCCTGTGGTCTGAGCATTAGCTGCTAATGTGACAGGTAATGTGCTGCTGAATAGTTATCAGGTGAAAAAAATTAATTTAAAAAAAATCTAAATTTAGCATTATCAAAGTGAGAGAGGCTGATTTAGGCAAAAATTGACAAAGGCAACCTTTTAACTTGCTACGTTTACATAGGAGTTTTGATTCCTGTTTAGTTTTGAATAAAGTTAATTCCGCTTTAAACTGATGAAAAATGACCTAATAAATTCCTAATGCAAATTTTTATTCGGACTTAAACTCAATTGCGTTGTTTTGCCTCCCGTGTTTGGTGGTCTATCTTTCTTCTCCTTCTCAGTTGCTGGAAAAGTGAAGTAGTATGCTTGTGTTGAGCTGGTACTTCAAACTTATAATGTAAATAAAAAATAAGTGGTACTTATTATGTAGTTTTTACAAGTTGAGACTGGAAAGACAAGAAGCCAATTTTGTTTATTTCCGGCATACGTCATACGTCACGTGCACCCTCTGTTCAATCAGAACCCTTACCAACCCGCCGCTCTAAAGAGGAATTAAGTGAAGACATGTTTCATGTAAATCTTCATTCGGCATTATTATTTTCATGTAAACTCGTATGCGAATACGTTAATTTCAAATTATTTGACTCCGAATTATTAATTCAGTATGAAAAACATCATATAACCATAGCCGTTGTGTATATATTCTAAAATCTCGCTGAGCATCCGACACATGAGTGTATGGTAACTGTTGTCATTAGAAAAGGAAATGTATAAAAAGATCAACCTCATGTGTTTCATGAAAAAAAAAAAATTCTGATCCATTCAAATCAATTAATTTATTTAAAAAAACACAGTTCTAGTAACACTATCTTATAACCTGTCAGTGGTTTTAATGTTATGGCTGAATGATGCATTTCAGTGCATAGGTGTGCACTCTGTCCCAAGCACAGCTCCTCCTCTGCTTGAATATCTTCCAGACTCCTTTTTTCATCCATCATTGCAGCTTCAGTAATCACATTAAATATGTAGTTGAATGTCCACAGAGAATCTCACTGCTTAGATTGGCTCTCAGCCCTGATGAGGTCTCTGTGCCTTTTCAAAGAAACTCATGAACAAAAATGAGTTGGGTGATATTTGCTTTTGACTGTAAATTCTGCAGCTTCGCCTTTCACTTTGAAGGTTTTCAGAAATTTCACTCTGGCATCAAGAACCTTCCTTTGGAAAAATAGTTAATCTTGAATCTGACCTGGACAGTTAGAAACGTATTGTTGGCAGAAGAAAAAAGGCAGGAAAACATTAAGCTGCTGAGGTTACATCTCCACGTAGGAGAACACCTCAGAGCTTCCTGTGTTTGTTAGTACTCACTGAAATAAGATGAACTTGAAGAAATGCATGGAAGCATTATTATATATTTTTAAATGAGTCATTTTAAAAAAAAATAGTTTTACACCCTTCTTTTTAATATAAACAGACATCTAATGAAATTCCTGAGTTTGGTTGCAGACTCTCTACATGAAGGTAAGGGTGCTGCTTCATTAGGATGCTTTGAAACAATCCCCAGGCTTTAACCACGGAACTCCTTTTCATCCCCTTTTCTTTGTTCCCTGTTGTTTTCTTCTTGTGTACTTTTACTGTCTCAGCCAATTTTTCAAGCTTTAGCTTCTTTATTTCTCTCCAGAGTCTCATGTGGATGTCAAATCATCTTTATCAAAAGAATGAAGAGGTTCTTTGCCTCATTTAGAGTTTAATATAGACCTGAAGGATGACATACTAGACCGCCCGGAGGTGTGAGTCTCCCACCATTTATTTTGTGGTTAATATGATAAAAGATGATGAAAGTCATTTGAAACGCAGGATTTCTCTTTTCTAAAAAGGTCTCTCCTTCAAAATGCAAGCAGCTGTTTGAGTGGGAGATTACTATTGACCGGAGGTTTCACAAATCCCAACACATCTGTTTTGACACCAGATCAAAATTTAACAAGGTCACGGTGACTTCGTTTGAAGACCTAACTTTCTTGGATCAAAATCCTTCTGTACATTTTGCCATCCTATGAAGCGATATGCATTATGAGCTAATATTTACTTTTCAGAGCACACGTTTCACTGATGACACGAGAGTGAAGTCCTTATGGATGTCTCTTCACTACTTGCTGCGTCTCGCCTCGTCACAGCAGCATTGTATCCCAGCCATTGACTTTCCCCTGCCCTTGAATTTTTGGAGATGTAAGGGAACCACAGGTCTCCATAGCAACAAGATTATTACATCACTTCTCTCCAGCTGCTGTCGTCAAGCTGGTGTTTGGCCAAGGCTCTGCAGCAGCCCAACAGTGATTCCACGCACACGCACACACACACACACACACACACACACACACACACACACACACACACACACACACACACACACAGTGTTGTGGATGCCAAAACCCTCAATCTGAACTCTTCTGACTGTATGACCATGTAATACAATAAGTTGATGTATGTTTACTTTGTTCCACTGAGGATTTCTTGTACAGGTAAATGCAGTATTTCATCTAAAGCTCATTCCTACAGTTAGCTCATTTACAGGTTTTTCTTTCTAATTAAATCAATTGTACATGTTTGGCAGCTACATCCTTTCAGAGCAAAACTCAACACTAAAAGGCTCCGTCTGGGCTCTAGCAAATTCTGATGGCAGGTTTTTTTCTGCAGTTTTTGATAAACAGAGATAATTTGTTAATCAAGAAAAACAAACTGAAAACTATTCGATGAAACTGAAAATAAGTGCTTGAAGCAGATATTTCAGAAAGTTCATCGGTAGTCTCATCATTTGGAAAGTGACTCAGTTTTTCTTCTAAGATATCAAAATATGTTGGCATGAAGCCTTTCTTCATTTGAGAGTTTTTATTGTTTATTTATTTATTTATTTTATTTTTAATTAAAAAAAAAACAAAAAAAAAACACCACATCTAAAACCGAACATTCCATTTTCCATACTGCAATATCTTGTTGTTCTGAGTCTGGAGCCGAACTGTCCAGTGTATGTTTTATAGTTCTGTTATAAACTGGACAGGTGACTGGTAGGAAGTGACAAGCCTGTTTCTTTAATATTTCATGACAGATTTAAGAGACAGCTGCATGATGGTGTTGGGGTTAGCACTGCTGCCTCAAAACAGCACGATCACTAGTTTGAGCCTTAGCTGGCGAAGGGTTTGAAAAGAAACCTTTCTGTGTTCAGTTTCTATGGTATTCTCTCTGGGTACCATGGCTCTGTCATGTATGAGCAGTATAGAAAATGAATACAGATTATGGAGACACAATATGCTAAAATAATTTAAATGTTTAGTTCCAAATGTTTAACTATTATCAATAGGTCCATAAAAGTGTAAAACCCTTAACAAATAAAGGAGGCTGGGTCAGGTGATAGGTTATGTCTTAAAAAGAACATTATGTCTTAAAAAGCACCAAACTGCCTGGAAGACCAAAGGATACAACTAAAATGAACAATCACAGAAATACTTAAAAAGCACCCAAGTCAAGTGCACTTATAATGATGCAAACCCATGAATCATGAGAGGCTTTATTGATGGAGATTTAGAGAGTGTAACTTTAGATGGAAACTAGTAGTAACAGAAAGACCAGACTGGTTTCATTGGTCACGTAAAAGAAATATGAGAGCAGCAAATAGACAAGACAAAAGCTTCTTTGTCCAAACTGTATCACATCATCTGTCAACATGAGGAAGACATGGTGATAGCATGAGTAATATTAGTCAAAGGTATTTATTAATGACGTGTTTCTAAATAAATTCTAAGTTGAATAGTCATTAAAAAGGTTTTCCTGATTACCCACAAGCAAATGTTTGATCAGATTCTTGGTACACTGTCCATTATAATGGAGACTTTAATAATTGTCTGACCTCTTTGCTGGCCATATTACCGAATGAGAAGGAACTGATGAATAATCTTTGAACCTTCAAGTTTATGTTTCACGAGAATGTCCTGCAATGAAATTATAAGAAACCCAACAGCAAAACTAATATATAAACACTAAATTTTAAATACTAGTATGAAATATAAAAGCTTTGGAAAATCTGCCCTTATATATCTGTCACAAGCTGTGACACTGCCACTAGATGCTGCTGAGCACTCCGCTGCCAAGTTAATCTGCAACAACAACAACAAAGTCAACACTGTGTGTTTAAAACATAATTAAAACGAAGAAGAAGGATTTCACTTACCTAAAGGGATGATAAAACAGCTAAAACAGCTGACAAACAGCTTACCCACAATGTCACCAAGGTCGACATGGGTGTTAGTATGGTTGCACTGAACATTTCGAAAATTGTAATTGTGCTTAAATGCAGTAAACAGAATAGTCATGCAATTAATCACCGGTACTTATAACCTTGTTCGAAACATGCAGAGGAAAAAGTTGTCAATACCAAACAAGTGTGATGGTTTTTATGAAATAGTAAAATATACCAAAGCTCTCATGTCTTTTTTTAACACCATCTCCTTGTGGTAACAGATTAATTATTCTTGGTATTTTGATAAAAGAAAACTTAGAAAATGAAACGGTCTCTCTACAGTCTTCATTTAATTGCCTGCGTTCTGCCAGTTGTGAAAGTTTTCAGCTTGTTCAGATCAATCACTTTATTCGCTTTTCAATTAAATTGGGCTCATTTTATTGGAATTATTTTCGTACATTTTTAAGGAAACTACAAATGGTCCCAGTAACAGCAAATAGCTGTAAATTGTAAAAGAGTGCTTTTGAGACTCCTTACCCCAGTTTGTCTTTTGCCTTGGGGAAGGTTAACGCTTAAAATATTTGGCAGTATTTAAATGGGGTTAACTGTCTGTGTTAGCCCAGTTTGTAGTATGCCTGCTCCCTGTGGGTGTGTGATAGATGGCCACATGAAAGTAAAGACACCTGAAGATGGCAGAGATGTCCAAACACACAGAAGATGACATTGTAATTAGTACATAAAGATTCACAACATTAGGCTTGTCATTTTCATAGCATCAACACAGCTGGCTTTCCGTTTTTAGCCCTTAATACCTGTTATTATTTATTTCTTTTTTACAAGAAGGTGGGAAAAAACACCATATCCTTCAGCTACATCATTCATCAAGTTGCCATTGCTGCTGCTGTGAGCAGAACAGCATATCCCAGAAGGACGCATGTACTTCCTTCCTCAGCTAAGGTCTGGGTGACCTTGCTGTCTGACTGTACTCTCTAAAGTCCCCTGGCCACTGAACATCAGTGTGTGTACAGCTTAGTGCCGGCTTCAGTCTCACCGAGAGGGGAACATTATGGATGGATGAGACAACTATCAGGTGAGCTGTAACAGAAGTGAGAGAAGAGGAGAAAGAAAAGGGGTTCACCTGTTTGTAACAACATGAAAATGAGAAGTCACAATAATTTTTATCACACTGTCCTCTTGTCATTGCCAGTCTAGTTCTTATGTAACTCAGTTACATCTTAGGACAAATCTAAAATAAGAATTATGATGTCAGCACACATCTGTAGCGTGGTCATGGAAATTAAAAATGTATACATTGTCAGAAGGTGGAGTCTAATGCGGCAAAATAAGAGGTAAAGTCCAGGCAGATGCACTTTCAGGGAAGTAGAGGAACAGGAAAAAATCCATTATTATTATTATTATTGTTATTATTATTATTTTTGTTATTATGTTTCTACTTATTTAGCATTTCTTATATAAAAGATCATAATACAGCTTAACAAAGGAATATTCCACATCGTACATATTTTCCTTTGGATTGTTGTGTAAATCATCAATAGGCAAAATAATAATAATAATATTAATTTATAATAATATGAGCTGTGTTTAAATAGTTGAAATTTGATTAAAAGATGCATGCATGACAAAGTTAAAGTTATTTGTTTATTTTTTGTTCTTGGTGTATTATCCAATTTATGGAGTGTATAATTGTACAGAGAACCATATTATTTGATGTTTCATAGAATAAGTCACAATGAATAACCCTAAGCAAATTTTTTAGCTGACTTTTGACCATTTCAATTAAACAGTCCAATTTGATGTCTATTCCGCTCTTACTTGATCTGGAGCTTACAGAATTCAAATGCAAATTGCGGTGGATGTGTACAGTGATGATGTGATGATTTAAGGGTGACCACAAAAGGGCCAGAGTGTAAACAGCGCAGGATCAGTAACACAGGCAAATGCCACCAACTTCGACTGAGCCTGATGTTGTACAATATGGGCCACAAGAGAAATTAAACATCTCAGAGTTTTCTCGACTATTTCTAACTCTGGTCCTTCAACTTTTATCAATAACTTACAATAATTGACCAATTTATCAAACATCAAAAGTTTGTTGTTAACCTTTTTAATTCAATGTTAATTGATGTTTAATTCAATGAAGTGAACTTTACACAACCATATACGCATTTTTTGGTAAATATTTTTATATTTGGATTTGTAATGAATAGCATTTTGTTAATTTAAGTCCTCTGATTTAGGAAAAATAACTCTCCAATATAGTGTATGATATCTAAATAATCCAGGGTAACAAACCTGTATATGCTTTACACACAAAAAGCATGTTTACTGTCATTTTTTTGGTGAACTTCTGGCATTAGTGTCCCTGTGGCATCGTTGCAAATAAACGTCTCTGCTGAGCCACTGCAAATTTTTAAAAAGAGTTTAATCAAATTAAGTGAAATTTGATTGTTGATCAAGCAGATACAGCTGAGTAGATCTCATTATATAGAAATTGCGTTTTCATATTTCTTGTCATTAGTTATAGTTTCACACTGAGATAGTTTTCTCACTCTTCCCCAGAGCTATGGGAACATTGAAGGGGGTGAGTGAAGTGGTTTTTATTCAGTTGATGAAATGTCACCCATTTGACATCAACTTACAAAGACAAATGTTTCAAAATGAATAAATGAGCAGTGATTTCTGCATCGACAATTAACATTCCCAGACTTCCAGAGGTTCGATATACTCTGTTCATATATATGCTTGAGTACATATTTTAGAAAGGTGGGTAAGTCAGAGAATTACTTAAAAATAATAGCCAAAGCTATAAACAATTTACTTATTTTAACTTCTTTTTTTTAGTCTAAAGATTTAATCAGATCATTTTTTTCTGTAGTTTGTAATAAAAGAGTCTCTGCTTATACAGTAAAAACATATTTCCTGACCACTTAATTCATATTGATTATGTTTTATTGGATTTTGAAAAAGGATATCCAGACACAACTTCTTAAGCTCCTGAATAAAACAGAGTGTTCGAACATTTTCTCCTTCACGTATTACGACTAAAGCTGCCATAAGCCTTCAACATCCTTTTCATCTTTGCCAAGCTCCCTCCTGAACTACATAAATATGCTTCAGCTGTTGTCAGTAATTAATTAGTCAGTTCTGACTTTGCAGAAGTGGCTGACCTCAGTTTCCTGGACATTTGGAATGTTAATTTACTCTTATGGGGAAAAACCACCATAAAAGTGAGCAAAGCAGGTGTCATGCTGAAGAAAACTGTTGAGGTGTGCAGTACGTGAGTTTAATTTCCCTGTTTGAAGCTCTGCAAACAGCATTCTGTCTCCAGCCATCTGTGACTAAATTCCTACAAAGAGCAGGTCTGAGTTAAATGTACAGAATCACTCAGTGAGATTGCAGCAGTTTTTCTTTTTTATTGTGCAGTGATTATCACTATACTGTATATCCATATCTGAGCTCTAAGGGCTGGTTTCAGAGATAGGGCTTAGAGTGAGCCAGGACGATGGCTTTATCTGTACTTTTCAAACCATCATATTCAAAATGACTTCCCTAATGACCGGCTAAGGTTGTTTTAGTTAGTCTGAGACTATAGAACCTTGGGATAAGCAATAATAAAAACCCAGAGTGGATCCGTAAATAAATAAAACACGGGTATTTAAACAAGTTGTAGGGAACAAGTAAAGACCACTGTGGAACATTTTTGCCAAATGAAAGGAAGGAAAGAATAGCCAAGAAAAGAAAAAGAAATAATTACCGAGGAAAACAAGAGTCTACATTGGTGTAGAGTTTACCAGATGGAGACGACTCATGAAGGAGAGGGACTTCAAAACCAGCCTACAGTGGAAAAACTTTGTTGCAGCAGTTTTTATTTGCTGTTTTTCTTCTCAGAAGTCATTTCAGCAGGCGTCCGAGTGCTTCTTTTAGCTGTATTTTCTCAAACAGGATGATAAATTCCCTCAAGTCACATGCTTTCACATTAGCGCTTAGCAGTAGCTTGGTACACAATTCATGGAGGGCATGCTTGTAACTTAGTGGCATCAATAATGAAGAAGCATTATCTATTGTTCTGTAGCTCCTCATCTGACTGGACACTCCTACTTGTGCAAGATGTTGACATTTTCACAGTTGTGACTCTTCATGGCTTTGGTAGTGGTTCTATTGTGCTCAAACGGCGAGGCGCTAGAGAGCGCTACTCAGTTGTTCGCATTCAGTTAGTGAACGATTAGATGGGAGTAATTCTCACACTGGAACTTTAAAAATTTAATTGTAAAACTATTTCTAAGGGCAGGTCTTCCTTGGTAATTGCCCAGTCAGAGACATTACACTGCCTTTTACTATTTCACTGTTTGGTCATAAAATTTACACTAGTCTGTAAAACTACATATGGCACTAACTAATGCAGATAAAACTGCTTATAATTGATCATTTTCAGTGTCATGCTGAATGTGTCACAATCACAGGTGTCACACAAACCTTACTGAGGGTGCTATTGTGTTTCAGTGTGTGACTATGTCAGAAAGACGAATCCACACATAAATCACCTTAAGATATGTCTTTTTTCATCAATTCGAAGAAATCAGTTTGATAAAGATTTGAAAATTTAATTTAAAGTGGATTTTATCTCCACTGCAGAGTAAGGTTGGTTTTTCTACTTTTTTTATCTCAGCAAATGGCAGATTGACAAATAACATGCTTCTGTTGTTTTAGGAGTGACATAATCACGCTATCTCACTCCCATACAGTCAGCCAGACTAAAGTCATCTAGTATGCGTCTGAAAGTCAATTACAAACTTTGAAGCTCAGTAATTGCTCCGTTCTTTACAGGGAACAGAGTCTAATAATTATACCACGCCTCAAAACCCAATTTCCTCTCCGTTCATTTGTATCAAACAGACAGACTCCCAGTGTTGCGGGCTGTTTCATTTGACACATCACATCATTTGTCAAATTACTGTTTTTTTTTCATTATAAATTCCATTGGGTCACTGATAAATACAATTCCTGGTTTAAATCACGACATATCATTTTCACACATGGAAAGGCCTGGACAGAGTTCAGACATGAACCCCAGTTTGAGATGTGCTGGAGATGGCTTTGCACAGTGGTTGACTCTCAGGTCATCAACTCAAGACCTTGCTGAAAAATGAATGAAATACTGATGGAAATAAATTTTAGTAAACATACAACAATCACAGCTAAAGGCATCAAATTAAATTAGTATGTGACCTTTTTTTAGGTGGAAACTCTTATATTACCCAGATAATGTATTAAATTGACTTAAAAGCTTCTAAGAAGTGTAATGTTTTCACAACCCATATAAGAAACTTAATGTTATCAGTTTAGAGGAAACATGTGTTCCTGCGCATGTAAAATGTTTTCCTTAAGATGGAATGGTAATGCTCACTGTTGATATGGTTATATGACTTAAACAAGGCTTCTTTACGTGTCATTAATCCTCCCTCATGCATGCAGAGAAATAAAAAATGTGGGCTGTTCAGCAAAACATGATTGTAGAGCGCTCAGCAGTCAACTGCCATTAAACAGCAGCCATCCTCATCTCCACAGTGCCAATTCAAAGAGAATTGTCTGAGGTACTGGAAGCTTTTAATTGAAAGCGTTGCACTGGAAGTATCTGTCCTAAATAAAGTGTCGTCTCGATGGGAATTTCACTACTTAGCTACACGTTCAGAGTGCAAAATAAGAACACTGAGGGGGAAATTATGTAAACTCCAAGTTTCTCAAAAAACTCCAAGTATTTTTTATATTACTTCTGATGTTCAAATTTCACATTACCAGACAGATCATTAAGGATGATTCCTGTGAACATAAATAAACAATATGTAGAATATGTTATGATTTCTTATAACATTATCACCATGGGGAAGAAAAGTAATTAGACCATTAAGACCCCTGATGCATTTTTATCAGTGTGGACTAATGGTAAGACCCTAAATAGTTACATTAGGTTTGAAGATCAATTCTGTCCAACATGCATTATTATACACTTATTGCCACCTAACGAAAAGTTAATTTGTTACCATTTTGTTACTTAGTTTTCTGATCATATTTGCCAGCAGATTTATTCTTTTTTATTTATTTATTTATTTATTTATTTTTTTTTTTAAATGATGGAAAGGATTTGCACAGCACTCAGAAGCAGAGGTTTCAGGACCAGCTAGAACAGTTTTTTTTTTAACTAGTCATTTTCACTCTGCATCTGTTATTCTGTCAAACTAATAAGCTTGCATTTCATTTGTATAGCCCCACTTCACAACAACGTTGTCACAGGGCACTTTACTTTATGAAGGTATAACTTATAACCTGTAAAGTCACCAGTTAAAGTGATAGAAAACAATTCTTATGTAGGAAAGCAATACGTTTTAAAGCAAAATGTCGGAGAGCTGCTTGATTGTTGGCATTTGTAAGCTAAATAGATTGGTGTCGGTACAAAAACAAATAGATGACGTGGCTCTTACGAAAGCTGCAGTGTGTGCTGGGACACATTACACGACTGCTTCAATATATCTCTTTGTGTATAAAATTCATGTTAAACTCTGGTTTCTCTGCTCATTCATTCATCTTATATCCTTCCTACCTACTCCAGACAAGAAAAAAATACGGACTGCTCACTCTCCTGTTTCACTAGACGATGCTTTGGCAGAGCTTGCCTGCGCTGATCTGTTTGCCCATGTCATCGCCACTTACAATTCCCTCTACAAGGGGAAGCTGGCAATGACTGTGGTGTTTAACTGAAGAGGCTGTGCTTACTCTGGAGCAACAGACCAGACCTTGTGAACTGAGCCAGCTTAGTTGTGTGTGTAGTAATATTTCCAAATGAAATATTGACTTTGGCCTGACCTGTAGGAACATCCAGCCTGCCCCCCCACCCCCACATGCCCATTTATGCAGCACCTTGACTTTAGCCATGCAAATTGATCAACCTCAGCTGAAAAGAACTGAAAAATGAAAACAAAGAAGCATAATTATGAGCTTGGTTACAGCTGCAAGAGGGAAGGAAACAAGGGAGAGAAAAGGAAGTATGCCTGTGAGGTGAAGGTGTGGAAGGCATCACCCATCTGACCTGTCTTTGTTTAGTCTGCGTTCAAACTGATCAGATCAGACCCAGACATAAGCAACCCGTTTCACCGCACAACCTTTTTATTTTCCCTTTTCTTTTTCCGACAGTCTGGTTTATGCGTGAGGAGTGTGTTGTTGAGCTCAGGACTGTGTGACAGGAATAAGAACGACTCCTGGTTGTCCTCTCAGGAGCTCGGTGAGTCTCAGCAGTCCCGCAGCTAATTGCCTCCACGGCTGTAAGTCGGCATTCTGAGCGCTGCAGCCGCATCGTTCCTGCCACAGGCTGCTGTTGCCTCTGTCAGTAATGGAGCATGGTGCGAGAATTTGAAAAGCAGGTAATAGAAGAATAATTACTTTGACCGGATGCATTAACTTGTCCATGAATTTTTCTTATTTATTTTTATGAAATGAAACAATTTTCCTCCCAGTAACTTACAGTAACCCAAAACGTCGGGTTCCAAAAGACTTATTATTCTTTCTCATCTAATTATTTTCACTAGACCTTCCTTAAAGATGTGGGCCCATTTGCATCTACTTCCAGTGTCAGTAATTATTATCCTTCCACCCTTGTCTACCCTTGAAGTATAGCTTGGTGCATGTATTGGGAAAACACTATCAAACACCTTCTGGCAGCACAAAATTGCCTTTATTGTCGACATAGTGGAAAACATTTTCCTTATAATTAAGGTGATAGAATAAGAAGTCTTAATAATATCTGCAATAACTGTCCAACATCTATTGTGATGTTGTGTGGCATGTTATGCAAAGTTTTCTGTCTGGCCCAATGTGCTGTCAGTCCACTTTAGCAGACAAGCAGCTGAAAGGATTGTTTGATATGGATTCTTCTTGACATATATATTATTTTTATAATTCTGGTGTTGAAACATTATTGCTGTATGTTTCTCCATTGTTTTTAAGTAAATCCAACCTCGTTCAATTGCAATTCATTTGCATGATTATTCACTGTAGGAGAAATGCAGTCATACTGACAGTTGTAATGCTCCAGGTTGGCTCTTTGTAACTTGCATTTGCATTGTCTTGAATCAGCTGAACTCTAGTGAATGCGTATATTTCTGGCAGACCCATTTGCTGTATTGCAGCTGAGTTGCATTTGAATGATTCAGCAAAATTCATTCTCTGGCTCCCTTTGCAGCCGTCTTGAAAGTTCATGCCACTGTGGTGCATACACTTCCAGTAAACAGTGTATATCTGCTTGAAACTGTTGCCTACATGGACTCCAGCAACGTGATTCCCAGTGTGCTGTCATGGCAGAGTACAAGTGGTCAGCATGGTAGTTTTTGTCAAAGAGGAGAACTGTGGGATATGTTTACCAAAGACTGACTGACCATCTATCTATCTATCTATCTATCTAGATATCTATCCATCTATCTATCTATCTATCTATCTATCTATCTATCTATCTATCTATCTATCTATCTATCTATCTATCTATCTATCTATCTATCTATCTATCTACAGTATGACATATATAAAAGAACCTCTCTGAGGAAAAGATCTGAATCAGAACCTGTGCTAATCTTTTACTTCTGCACGGCAGACATGGTGAAAGCTCCTCAACAGCCCACCCACTAACACAATCCAGCAGTCTGAATATATTGACATGATTCAAACAGACTTTTGTGGAGTTATATGGGTTAGTTGCTGTGACTCTTGTCATCAGACATTTTTAATTCTGGAGATTTCTTTTGACGGAGCTAAAGGTTGCCTACAGTGATAAAGAAAACAACAAAAGACTTCTGAGCTGGTGTAAATCTGTATGTGCCAGTACACTTTATTCTAGCTTGTAGATGTTGGTGGATGTTTAACTTTCTGATGCATTGGGTGACTTTACTAATGTTGAATAAAGTGGCAAAATTCAAATATACCATCATCACTTATGAATATACTAGAAAACAGCCTTTAAACAGGTGTCCACTGTAGTGGAAACGATGCATCAACGTGTAAAATGAGTGAAGTTTGTATCTGCTACTGCAAACACTAGTAAACTTAATGGGATAGGGTCCCAGTCGCAGAAACTGAAAGACTTTATTGCATCATGAAGTGATGGATAAAAGACAGTTATTGTATCTGTGATATTGCTGTGATACAGACACTTTTTCCTTCTGTGTTTTTGGTTTCTTATTTCCTTCAAATATTATTCAACAGTTAAACGTCTTGAAGAGCAGGGTTTAGTAGAGCATTTATAGTTGTTTAAAATGTTTTAAAAGGTTGTACTGTAGTTTCAGCTGATGGAACAGAATCAGTGGAAAAGAGGATAACAGCATGAAAGAGTGACAATGGGGCTATGTCTTCTTGGACAAAGACGGTTTTCATCTATGATGGGATAACCTAGTTTCTGTCAGCTGTCATTTTATAATATTTGTGTTCAGCATTAAAGTTGACAAATTCCTTTATAAACTCTATGCTGACTGCCATGCTGCATTCATGATTTAAAACCCAATCTTCTTCATCTGCCTACAGCAATGCAATACCATCTCCTCAAACGATGTAATTGCAAAACTGTGCCATTTATTTGTTTGGTCAGGCAACAAAATTGAATTCCTCTTCCTCATGCTTTTTCTGTACAAGCATTGTCACAACACACTGGCAGTCTTGTGGTAGAAAACATATTTCATTTGATGTTATGGCCTTTCACTCAAGGCTGGCAGAAGGGTGGCCATAAGAGGGTAAGAAAATGAGAGTTGTATGCAAATAGGCACATAGGGAAGTCAATTTAGCTATCTTTTTTTTTTTTCTGTTTTGCCTTTTTAAAGTGACTTTGACCAAATCTGATGCCTGTACAATGTGCCTGATAATTTTATAAATAGACCAACATGCTGTTTAGTGTCATTCGACAAACTTGGGATACACAGCCCTTTGTGGTCATTGCAATCAAGCTCATTGTTGAGATTTTTGCATCATACAACCATTTGAAACCCTTTTTCCATGTCTCAGTTGTCCTAGCTTGTAAATGAACACCTTCCTGCTTTGTTATTAGGGGTTTGAATGAATTTGTGTATTAAGGCATTAGAAATCTATGGATATATGATAACCAGCATCTGTTGAGATAACAATATAGTGTCACAAAATACACTATATATACAACTCTGTTACCCAATAACATCATGGCAAGGAGATTTATTAACCTGATGTGCTTTGAAAAATGTAATTTAGAGTTGTTATTGACAAACACAACCTTGATCAGAAGAAACCAATTATGGTTTCCTTTTTGCCTCATGTGGTCAGATCTGTCTTAACTGGACTATACCTCCATCAAAATGTGATGTAGTTGGTAGGTTAAGCGTAAATATTCATTTGCTTGCATTGCTGTAAACTTGCTATGGTTGTCTTGAACATTGCTGTCCAGGATTCAGTAATAGTCCTCCTAGAAAATGGTCTTAATGAGTTCTTTTGTGTGTGTGTATGTAAACAGGAAGAATATTAAATGCATCCCTGCAAACTTCTCTCCAGAGTTTTTCAATCATTTAGGCAAAGTACCATGCAGGTTGTAGCTCCAAAGTTGCTTTGTCCCACATAAAATTGCATTTTGAATTTCTAACACACAGATAGTTGAAATGGAGAAAATTGGAAAGCTTAGCTGAGATTATAAAAACACAGCAGAGGTGCAGTTTAAACCAAATCCATACAGATTTTAAGAGGATTTTTAGAAACTGCAATCCATGTGATTCTTTGGTGTTAGGATCTGTACAGTTGATCATAATATAATCTGGACATGCCAGAAAAAAAAGTGCCAATAAAATGATCCAAGGTTTTAGATAACAACAAACACCATGTCAGTTGTGTGTACATCATGGTATGAGTTTATGAACTGCTGGATTTGTTTACAAACTGGTTGAAACTGACAATAAAGACATTAACTGGATCAAAGGCTGTTTACTTGAATAATTTGACTTGTAGGTAGATGAAAGTTGATGTATGACTTCCTGTATTCTGGTTTCTCTCAGTTTTGGATTTATTAGTGTAAATAATACTACTACTCATACTCATACTACTACTACTACTACTACTACTACTACTACTACTAATAATAATAATAATAATAATAATAATAATAATAATAACAATAATAATAATAAATTGTTATAATTATTAATATTATTATTAGTAGTAGTTTTAGGGTAAAACAGGCAACACTTTTCCAAGCTGTTTTTTTTTTTCTTTCACATTTGTGCATAGGTAAAGAATCTATGTGGATGGTTAATCACTGCATAATCCTGATCTGCTGAGGTAATATGGATGAGATGAATACGAAAGGGCATGTGTGTTTCCACGGAGTATAATGGTGGAAAGGGCATTAGTATAAAACTGTGAATAGAGCAGTGTTTCAAAATGTTGTAATGAACAGTGTTTTTGTTTGGTTTTGTTTTGTTTTGTTTGCTTCTTTTTTAAAAAAGGTAAATAAATAATTTTAATTAATGTGGTTTTGGTCTAAATAAACCACATATCTGTGTAAGAATTTTATAACTTCAATGGTCAAGCATTAGCTTCTTGATCAGTTTGTTTGTATTCTATTTAATGTAAACGGTGCAAATAAGGAGGGTTTCTCAGCAAGGCAGCTATTATTTCTGTGGTTAAAATGTATTTTTAAGTGAATGGGCAATTATACTGTGTCAAAAAGAATATTTTACTCTGCAGGCACTAAAATTGTTTTAAGAAATCAGGTTTTGAATAGTAAAAACGATCTGTACAGATATACTATATACATATATATACATATATATATATATACATATATATATACATACATACATATATATATATATATATACATACATACATATATATATATATATATATATATATATATATATATATATATATATATATATATATATATATATATATATATATATAGATAGATAGATAGATAGATAGATAGATAGATAGAGATATGGTGTGTTCCGTCGCTAATGTACTTTTAGCCTCAATGTTACTCCGTCGCTAATGTACTTTTAGCCTCAATGTTACTTTTACTAAATGTACTGTAGTAATATAGTCATGCAGATATGTATTTTTAACATTTATCTCAGGATTGCAGATGAGAAATAGCCGTCTGGCTATTTATATATATATATATATATATATATATATATATATATATATATATATATATATATATATATATATATATATATATATATATATATATATATATATAATTAAATACTGACATGTAGCCTAATTGGTAACTAGGGGAGGGGAGCTTCCCTGCTTAGGCTGCTGCCCCCGCGATCAGAACCCCAATAAGCGGTAGAGGAGGGATGGATAGATGGCACTTGGATGCACCGATGATGTTTGCATTCATAGTGATTCTCGTGCCGCTCAAGTTTCAATTAGAAATGATGCCACGTCATGGGGATTGGACTCATTTTTCCTTCTGTACAGACCCATGCCTTTTAAAACTGTCCTTAAACTACGCATATTTATTATAATGGATCGAAAGTGTTCCAAAGCACCATAATTTCACAATGTCTCAACCCAAGTATGAAGAAAAACTCTATCAAGTCCTGTAAATGAGCCATTTGTGATCTCCTACCCACCCTGCATACAATTTCCTCATCTAAAGTCGAAAATGACCAAGTTCACGTTGTCAGATACATGATATGTTTCACGTTTTTACAATAAATTTATCACGTTATAACGTGATAGTTTCACGTTTTTACAATAAACTATCACGTTATAACGTGATACGTTTCACGTTTTTACAGTAAAAGTATCATGTTATAACGTAATAAGGCCCAAACTTTTTTTTTATGAGGATGACAGCTCTACGCTTCCGTTCAACATGTCCCTGATTGTAAAAGAGATGGTTCTGGTTTAGGTTTTCTAAGGTAGCCTTAGCTCTGGTTAACTGAGGTCATCTTTGATTCCCTTACTAATCTAAGGGACTTCTTCAGTTATCCAGGGCAGGATTCCTTTTTGTTACAGAAGTATGTTTAGCTAAAAAAGATTAAAACAAGAAAGAGACTGTTTTAATTCTGTTCCTGAATTTCAATTCATAAAATATTCTCGGCAGTCCTGTAAGTGATGTGAGATACAACTGGCGGAAATAAACTAATTCAGTGCACAAGGGCATTTTTAGTGTTTTCAGGTTGCATTAGAAAAGTTATTGAAAAGGCCTTTTAAGTGGGGGATACATCTGTGCTTTATTGTTTAAAAAAAGATGAGTGTGTATAACATCTCCTACTTTTATATTAAAGAAGTGTGCTCTTCCTGGGTGTGTAAGAAGGGTTTGTGGATAGTTGATCTGAGCACGTGGTGTGTGACACCTAGTGTCCTTCTGAATCCTTGCCTGGATGCAAGCACAGCAGATGCTGGGCGCCTCAGTCTATCATGGGCCGTGATCACTAACACATTTGACCTGCTGACAGCTCGGTCAGGGCAACAGTATCTGCTGCTAGCAGTTTCCACAGAACAAACATGGTGTCAGACCTCACAGCTTTTTGTTTCAGTCCTGCTCTCAGGCACTTTGTATTGAGAAGCCAAGGCCTTTTTATATAAAATGCAAAGCTTTGTCTTAAGTTATTCCTTTTTTTTTCATTTCATTTGCAAAGTGATACTGTAGCTGTAATTTATCATTTCATCTTCACACCTTTTTAATGGCTTAATGACGGCCTGTTTTCTTACATAACACAACCTCAGAACCTGAGCACTTGCAAACTCACAGTGAACAAGGTAGTCAATCATCCAAGTAATAACATCTCCGTCTACAGCCAGGGTTTACTGACTTAAACTATTAAGTTAACTGCTATTATAGGGTTGAGGAAACTGAGTAATTGTTGGGTAAAATGACCCCTGGGTATATTCTGCAGTTAGCCAAACCTTTCATTTCTGCCACTTTGCACAAATGGATCGACATGGAAGCTTCACCACAGGACTTTTAATCCAGTCCTATAGTTGAGGAGCAGAAGAAGAAGTCATGATTACACAGACTTTTGACAAAATATGCCACAATGAATACATCACCATACAATATATTCCTGCTGCTGCAAATGGTTCCTGCAACAAAGAGTCATGTTTGATATGCACATTACATAACAAGTGTCACAAGGGATCAGGCAGCTAGCTGCGAATCAGGAAGACATTTATATGGACAACACTTCCACCATGTGAAGGAACAAGCTTTGAGTTTTGGTGCATCTTCAGTCACTTAGCATTTACTATTTTAAAAAAGAAAAACGGATTGTTGTGAAGTCTCTTAACCCTTTAAAGCCTGAGCCAAGAAAATGTTTTATAATTTTTAAGTCTGTATTTGTCCTCTAGGAGGCATAAATATAGTTAAAGGGGTAATTATCACTGGGTAAGTGGTTGGCGTTACCGTGTTGTCATAGTGATGTGGCGTGGGGTCATGTGGATGTGGATCGGTGTTAGTAAATATTTAAGAAGGTGTTGTCAGCCAGTCACTCGTGTTTTGCTGGAGAGGAGGGCTGGGTAGCTGTAATTTTTGTTGACCGCCATAGCTCATGTGCATTTTACTTCATATAAGTTTACATGTATTAATGTGCAAATTACATCTCACCCGGTGCGTCAGGCAGTGGATTTAATCTAGTTCATCAATAAACGAGCCATATGTGGCCTATGTGCGTCATTTAGAGAACCAACAGCGTGTCAAACTAATAGACTGAACCCAGCCATTGCCTCAGTAGCTACTGTGGAAGTCACTACATGTCCCTTTAACAAAACGTAAAGAAATAATTAAGGAAAATGTATGCACACTTATTGTTTATCTCTGTGTAATATATCAAAATTATTGTCGCGTATTATTGTATTATTTATCCACCGAGGAGCTGAAGACTGCGTGCAACATGGTTTTGAGCCAAGTTTTCACCATGAAAGAGCCTATCCCAGCAACTGGCAGGTGAGAGGTAGGGTATGCCCCGGACCAGTCCATCACAAGGCCAACACAGAGAGACAAACATTCACGCTAACAGGGAGAATTTAGAGTCACCATTAAACCTAATATGCATGACTTTGGATGGTGGAAGCAAGCCTGAGTCATTGGAGAGAACCTACACATGCAGTCATATTTGATACATACGGCCTCACAAACTGTATCAGATATGAAACATATGTTATTGAAGGGTTTAAGCATATTTATTCAAATTATTTTATTGCCAAAAATGAATTACCAGCAGTGTTAAATATGAAACTATGTCTTCAGTCATCATTCAATATTACTTTATGTAAACTTATTCCTTTGTGCATTTGTAAATCATTGTGGTCTGTTTTTATTTACATTTTACATGGTACCAAGTTTTGGGGGGAAATTAAGGTTACTGGTTTGGTGAATCTTCTTCTTGTTCACTTTTACATAGTTTGTCACTGAACTAACAGTGGTACCACAAATTAGTTCAATATTTAATTCTGGTTATATGTTTTTTTTTTTTTCTTTTTTTTTTTTTTCAGTGAGCTCCATGACTCAGTCTAATGCAGAAAACCTCAGTCTAATAACTGAAAGTGTGGAGGGCAATGCAGTGCTATTTGCAGAAAGTCTCTTGTGATGAGAAGTAATGTTCCAGATTTTTGGCACAGTTTAGTAAATCCAATTTATACTCCATTTTTAAAAGGCTCAGTTCAGAAGGAGAGAAATTGTTTAATGAGAGACAAATTATTAGTTTGTAATTTCTTAAGACCAGATTCATCCGTTGTACTATTTGGAGCTCGAACTTGATATTTTGTTGAGCTATAGTTTAAAACTGACTTTGAAATAACAGAGAGAAGCTTAACATGTATTAAATATAATATTTATTTATTTATTTTGTATCTCTTTATCATTCATATTTCCATACATTTATACAGTAGGCTGGGTAAGTATAAATCTCATCTATAAAAAAAACTTTTAGGAAAAGATATGAACAGTTAAGCACTTAGCGCTCACAGCAATGAGTTTTTACATATCTGTCTTTTTTCAGGCGAGAAATGTACAAACACTGCATCAAGACTTATTGTTTTTATTAATTTTTGTTATCTATTTAAGTTATTTTAACCATATTTTACCACTTAACAGAGACAGAAAGTTTTTTTTTCAGTAGAGAAAGAAAAACTGGCTCTCTCAAATACAGCTGACAGTGCATCTGTAACAAAAACCATTATATCGAATGTGATCCATATAAAATGTCACGCTTCTTATTTGCCCTCTGTGATCATCAGTATCAAGAGTGTGACTTACACTGCAGTTTATTTTGCTGTCCCAATTTCTTTCCATGTCCTACAGCCCACTCTTCTGCTGCAGAGGTGACATTACTCTTTTCTTTTTGAAGATGAAGGATTAGGGCTCATCTAGTCTCCATGGCTCCCCAGCTCATCTGAAGGGGCAGATGACATCAAGAAGAGAGGAATTTGGATTGTATCAATTTGTTTAAAATGGGCAAGAAACTTTAGGCACTTTATTAAGTCCTCAAACTGAGATTTAATAAAAAGAAAAATGTGATCATAAAAATATTTTCTGTCTAAGTTTAAATAGCACATATTTAATGATTAATACGATTAAAAGAAATCACTGAATTTTTTTTCCTGTTCCTGAGTTTGCCTGAAGTTGCGATGAAAAAGGTGAAATGCAGACATTGTTCCAGATGTAAACATGGCAAAACCACCATGAATCTACCCTCCACTAAATTTAAAATGTTCCCCTGGTTGATATCCCTCATGTTCATCACTCACAACTGCATCAGTTTGTTTCTCATTTCCCATTATTGCATTTGCTTCGAACAACTGTAAAAATTAAAAGCAATTATTTGTCACTACTTACTCAATATTTACCTGTCTTAAACTTGACAGTCTTTAATTGCCTTGCTGAATCTTGTGCAGTTTTAAAGATGTGCCAGAAGGGTTTGATGTATTGTCAGCAGCTGGAAAGGCAGCGGCTGTTTCGGTACTGACAAAAAGATGATGTTGATGCGAGCAATGAGTCCAACCTGCAGCATCATATCCAGTAGTATATATGCTGTATATGACTCTTGCCCACGCCACAGTGACTATTTACGTAACATTGTTGAACTGTTGCCAGTTACAGAAGTGGGGAGGATAGCAGTAAATACAGTACAGGTAGACTGGTACAAATATAGAAAGGTAAAAAGGTATCAAAGCTCAAACAGAAAATTATACAAAGCATACTTTTTCTACATTTTTTGCAAGTAGTTTTTTTTTTCATTTTCATTAACTGGCCTACTCCTCCAATACTTTCCTTTTCTTTTCTTTCCTTTCTTTTCCTCCCCTAAGATATGCTCTCAGGATCACTGCACCATGTCCCATCTGTAATGGAGCCCCATAGTCTGAATCTATATCTAAACAGGAAAAGATTTACACAAGTGAGTTTTGATTATGAACAGAGTCTAAACTTCACTTAGTCCCACTGGGGCACTTCAAGGGCAATAAGATGACAGCCTGCTGACAACCTGACTACACATTTTTTAAAAAGATTGCTGTTTCTCCAACTTGGATATAATATTGGATATAATAATAATAATGGAGTTGTATTACATGCCATTAAACAGATGTTACGACAGATGACAGCAAACTCATACAGGCTGATGTACAGTTCACAGGCTTGTGTAGATTTTACAAAACAGTGTAAAACTCTCGCAAAATGGAGTTCAAAACAGCAATAACATGATAATACTCTGGTTTTATTCATAGACAGTATATACCCTGTATGTAGACTGTAGTTTTCAGCAGAAATAAAACAGTCGCTGATATTTCTGCATGTGTTGATGATTAGGCATGGTAGGATTATTTGTATTGCCTAATTCAAAAACAGGCTGGTGTGGTTCACAAAAGAAAAAAGGATAAGAAAGAACATTGTGGAAATTATATTAAAAAATATGACTATTTTTAAAGCTTATGCTTAAAAGGAACTGTGCAGATTTGGACTTTTATATTAAAAGTATTCAAACGCAGCTGAAAACAGGTGGGTTTTTACCTGGTTTTTCAATAAACTGAGAGTTTCAGCTGATCTGAGACTTTCTTGGAGGTTGTTTCAGACATGTGGAGCACAGAAGCTGAATGCCGCTTCTCCATGCCTGGTTCTGACTCTGGGAACTGATTGAAGACTGGATCCAGATTACCTGAGGGGTAATCATGGCCACAATGACCTGAAGGCATGTCATTTATCGAGGGCCACATGGCCATGCAGAGGGGCAACAATGGCCATGGCTGTTTTGTCCACCATGAAATAACTGCCCTGGTCTTTGCAAAGACACATAATACTAAAGATATACCAACACAAACCAAAAACTGCTCATTATTGGCCTGGAAATATAACACAGACAGAGCACAGGGTGTTCACTCAGTCTCCAAACTCCCCAAAATGTCAATCCATTTGTGCCAGAACTGTCCCAAATCGTCTACTTCTGCTACCAACATCCCAGTAGCAGAAGCCTCAGGGCTCCCTGTACGTGCTTTGTTCATGCTTTGACAGATCAGAGCTGCTAGGATAATGCATTAAAGTTATTGTTTCAGTGATATACCAAAAGCCTTTAATGTAAGATACATTGTCGGGAGGTACTCTATGGATTCCCATGAGTGTAAAAAACACACGCCCAGAGCACATTTCAAGGTATATGATGTTTCTTTAGTTAGGTAAAGGTTAAATCTTGGATTGAACAATACATTTTGAGCAATTTGAATAAGAGCCAAGTTGCCGTGCTGTAGGAATAAATCACCAGCCTAGAGCTGGATGTAAAGTAATGGCCATGCAGCAAATAAAGAGTCATCTGATGCAGTTTGGGAGAATGACATAGAGAGGAAAGAGTCTTATCTACAAGCAGCAGTGTGAGTCATCCCTGAAGAATTACCACTCAGGAGGGTTTTATTAAGTATCAGCCTTTTGTAGATTTTTTTTCTTGCCAGCACAGTGTGTTTAGCCTTGGATATTAGATGAATTTAACAGAACTGGTGCTCTATAGAGTAATTCTATGCTTTTGAAGCAGGATGCTAAAAAAGATCATTATGTTCCAATAGAGTATTTTGGCTCTTCTACTTTGGTTCATACAAATTGTGGGAGAAACTTTGTCGTTCAAAAGAGGTATTGATGCAACATAGCAGAGATCAATGAGTACTGTTCCTCAGCAGCACTTCTGGTGGTTAATGAGCTGAATGTTGACCATAGTAGAGCATTTCTTTCTTCTTCTTCTTTTCTTCATTTTTCCAGCTTTATTATGCCAGATTAAATTCCTCCAGGTTGTTTCAGTAGCTAGGATCAAAATAGCAAACTGTTTTTTTTTTTTGTTTTTTTTAATTGTTGTTATCATTTTAAATAAGTCAGTGATGCCTACTCAAAATACTTGTCTGTTGACGTCATTTTAACCGATTTTTTTTTTTTTTTTTACCTCTGTAAGGGCCACTATGTTCAATGGAAATCTTAAAATACAAAACAGCTGTTTTTGGACAGAAAATCTCACTTCAGTTTTTTACGTCTGTGTCTGCTTTCCAGAATATGGAAAGTACACATTACCATATCATAAGATTATAGTAAGCCATTTACAGGCTTTGCTACTCACAGCCTTGAGGCGGCAGCTTTCAGAATGGAGGAAATCAGCATAAAAATCATGCAGTGGAGCACTGAGATATGGTACAATGCTGCTGTCGAGGCCCTAAGAAGCAAGAAATGTTAAAGACCACCATGAACTATTCTTCCACTAATACATCTACTGGACCAGTAGATGTATGAGTGACTTGTAAGACCAGTTACAGGTCACCAACTCAAAAGCAAAAAAACCAACAATCAAACATTTGTGTCAGTAGGTGCTGCCAGCAGAACTAACCTTTCAGCACAATTCGCTTGGTTGTTGCAATTTCCATCCACAAGCTTAAAAAGACACCATCATTTATTAATGTGGTGTTTCCCAAGCTGATATGGAACCCCTCTCAATAATTAATCTAACGCAAGGCCTGGCAAGGCTGGAAGCGCACCGTGCTGTTGCTGATGCTCCACTAAGGGCCACAGTGATCATTTGGCCCCAGTCTGGGTTATTTCCATCTCACCATTTATCACTTTTATTATAGCTGTGATGAAGCAGCGCGTGTGCTTCCATAAGGCTCTTACGGGCCTCTGCTTGTTTAATACATTCCTCTTCTTCTGACAGGCCTGCACTAATCTCATTTACCCATGAGTCATTGTGGCTAATTTCACTGCTGCCAACTGCACATTTACATACATGAACATTGTACAGATGTGATGCAGACAGATACCCTTTTATACCCTTTCAACTCTTCTAAATGGTTCTGCCTCAAACTCATCCTTAACTAGAGTTTTTTTTTTTTTGTTTGCTTGCTTTTCATTTACAGTCTACTTAGATATCCACAGTAATGTTGCAAAGTTTTGATTTACTGAGGAGGACTTGATCATTTTCATTCATTTGATTCTTAATCCCTGGCATATCTAGATTAGCTTTTCATCCATCATAACTTCAAATAGATTATAATTATGAGAGGATTTGGGGGAAAAGTCATTTGAATGGTTGAATTCCTGGAGGCTGAGGGTACGATGGTGAATGCACTTCACTGGTCAGACCATTACCACAGCTCAAAAACAAAGAGAAAAACTTTTGCAAGCACAGCGTTTTCTACCTTAACAACTCTTCAAATCCAGCTATAGCTCTTCCTTAATGTAAGCTTTTTTTCTTTTTTTTAAAAACATTTTTAACAATATTTTATTGATTTGATAAGCTTTCACAGAACAAGAATGTCTACAAAAACCACAAAGTGAAAAAGGAAAATAAATCAAATAGAGTGAAATGAAGGTATGCTTATGTTTTTTAAAGGGGGTTATTGGCTCAATTTCATGCACCCAAAACTATGAAAACAATGTGCACAAAATTTATAAAGAAGGTTTAAAAAATAAAACCTGCAAAATCACTGAAACATCAGCCTCACATGATCTAGGTTTGGTTTCCAGGTTTTAAAGAAGAGATCTTTAGACATAATAATCCATATCTTTGAATGCATTTTGCATACCAAACAGCCCAGTGGTACCAAGTCCAATACAACTTTCTGCCATCCCCTTTTAACAGTCTGTGTTTGTTGCTGATCCACTGCAGTATAATGTTGTTCCTAGCATGAAAGGTCAAAGCACAGAAGTGTTTTGAGGCCATGCTTGGTAGTCCCAAAATGACAAATCAAGGGACAATTTCCAGTTAAACATTATATAGTTTCTCAGTTTCCATTAAGACATCAGACCAATACTTATGCATGACTATAAGCAATAAGTGCCTCTTTTGTATAAATAAATTTGGTTTGCATCCAAATGATTTCCAAGTTTTTATTATCAATAGTATATCTGAGCAGCTGTAAAAGCAACAACAGGAGTTCAGACTAATATTTTCCTATTTTGAAACCATTATATATTCATTATATTTTATATCTTAATAGAAAACAGCAGAAATGGACAAGAGATTTCAAACAGGACACTGATAAGCTGGTCTAGTGAGATGGAACAGATACATGAATTTGATCAGTTATGACAATCTATGTCAAAAAGTTGACGAATTATGTAGTTCAGTGTCTTATCCCTGCAATTCCCTAATTGACCATACATAAATGTAAATTGTCTTACTTCTGCTGATCTAACCATCTTAGTGCTGACTCGTCCACAAAAAGAGCTTCCATTGTATGTTCTGGTCTGCTGCCAAAAATAGTAACTCGAGCTTTTCTGCCTGGTTCAATACCAAAGCATGGTGCTTTCACACAAACAAAATTACATAATAAGCACCAGGTTGCAGAAAAAAAGTCTTGTGAGCAAATGTTGGAGACTATTCTGGAAAAGTTGAACTCTTACTGTATGACAATATTAAAACACATTTCTTTCTTTTTAGATTATTATTTTTATGTGAAAATGCACTGCATTACACTGTGCTTTTCCACTGCAGATAAGGGGAAAAAAAGTTTAGCCAAAATAAAAAGAAAAATTCAATGCACTCTTTAGACTTGTTTTTGAGAAACAACAGTCTGAAAAGCTACAATAATGTGCAGCTCAGTGTTGGGTGTTCAGGGGGGGATACAAGGATCCAAGTGTGGATGCAGAGATGAGTATGAATTAAAACAGTTTTGTAATCCAGTGGCCAGGAAACAGGCTGCAGATTAACAGAGGAAAGATGATGTGAAATGCAGGCAGGTCTGGATGGCTGAGAGGAGCAAAGCTGAGGGAAATGACTGACAAACTGACATTAGGAATGACTAAGTGCTGTTATTACTGGGTGAACCAACAATCTGGCAATGAAAGGCCAAGCAGGTATAAATACTGCTGCTGATTACAGATGAGGTGCAGGTGAAGATACTTGTCACCAGGGAAACAGAGGCACTCCCAATACAGTAGGTACATGCATCACAACAAAAGTAGCTTCACAAGATTCATCTTGTGAATGATCATATTTACTTGGTACAAATTTCCTTTATAATTTGTTTTCCTTTTTTTTGACAGAAACATTTTACTCAAATTAGACGGTCGGACGGCCACTCACAGAACTCCAAACATGCTCTATTCTGCAGGTTAAGAGCTTTCACAGTTACCCTGAAGCTAGTACTGTGTTTTCTTGGCAGGCTGTTGAAATGTACTATATTATTCCAGTCTGAAATCCCAGGGACTCTCGCAAATGAACAGGTTTTTCTCTTGCAGGACTATCAAGCAATTAAAATTTTAATTGCTTTGTTTTGTTTCTCGTCTTGATTAATTGTAAATTGATTGTAAATTTGTTTCACATTATAAACAGTTGGCGCAGACCATAATTAATAACCACTCACAAACCAGGTTGCAATAAAAACGTGTAGCCAGGGAACGTTGCTGCTGCAGACACTGCTGCACCTAACAATGTCAGGTAACTGAAGTACCAACAATAATTTTCTAAAAGATTACCCTTTTTTTTTTTCTTTATAATGTGAACAAACTGTTAATTCTATTACAATCATAATAATCAGTGATGCACTGATGATTTATATAGTTGTAATTTAAATGTCATTAAAACAGTGTGTTGTTTGGGTATTGCTTCAACTGCTTCTCCTGTTAACACCCCGAGTGACATTATTATGTTTTTACATCCATCTAAAGGTATTATATTCTGAATTCAGTTGTGCCCCAGAGTGCAAGTAATCTTTTTAAATCTTGGATATACGTGCAGCAATCAGAACCCTCAGGCCAACCGTTTAACATGATCAGAGAAATCAAATACTAGTTAAGTTACCAATTTAAATGATCTCCTCATGAACCTATTGAAGCTGACCCATATTCTGTGTGTCAAAAGTGTGAACATTTCCACTGCATTATATTCAGACAAGTCTCTATTCTGAAAGAAGCATAAAAGGAAACATTTTAAATATGCTGATATACCAAAATTCTGTATTTTATGTAAATATGCATTTTATTACTTATTCATATTTGTTTATGTATTCAGGGTAACATTTTGCTTAGCAGCTTCTTTCACATCTACAACATTTGTGTTACTTGCAGATGCTTGAAAAAGTTCTGTTAGGAGACCCTTTTTTTGGCAAGGTTTTCTTAATCCTAACCAGGTTTACTCGGATGTCTTTAAAGTAATTATGTCGGGAAGGTGCTTAAGCAGTTTCCTAAAAGTTGAGTTTTCATTCAATTCAAATATCAAACCTTTCACTGCCCACATGTAAACCTTTTTACCTGTCAAAAGAGGAAATTATACATAACATTTAGCAAACTGTTGAGAAATGTGATGCTCGCTGTAATGACTTTTATTATGTTTATTTTACATTTGTCGTGCTGCATTTAGAACTTGTGAATGATATTCATTATTTCCTATATTCCTATTATTCATGGTAACAGAGATATACAAAACATGCACATTTTAAATTTACAGTCACCTAACATTCATGTTTTTAGACTGAACAAGAAGCCATAATGCCCAAAGAAAACTCAAGCATGGACAGAAATACCATGCAAATTTCACACAGCAAAGCTCTGCTGGGGCTCCAATAAGAACCTTGTTATTTTTATTATTACTCATGCTACTTCTATGAGGAAACAACGTGATGAAAATATTGTACATGGCCTTTTTCTTGGGCAAATTTCACAGATCTTGCACAAAGGAAGTGCCATCAACTCCTCTATGATGCAAATAGAAAATATCTCAGCAGTGCGTGACCGTGACTTGAAAAGCTTGACAGTTATTTAATGACTATCCCAAACTTAAAGGGATTTATGTTATTTTCACTGACAAACTAGAAAGAAAACGGTCTGCCCGGCATATTATTTGCAAAAACCAAACACATTCATGCCTGTTCATTTTTCGTGTGGCCAGTGTAAACAAATTCTAAATGAACCCACAGAAAAAGAAGTTGACATTAAGCTCATTAGTTGTTCCAATTCCACCGAATGTGATTTGAAAAGACGACAGCAGAAAATATTTAAACTATGCTTTGTTTACCCTGAGATGGAGCTTCACTGATTAAAATTCAACTCAATAATTCAGTTCTAACCCCCAAATAAAGCAGGCTAAGATTTAAATTAAAAAAAAAAACATTTTCAGTCATATGTTACACAGTTGCTGTGAGATCCTTAGGTTAAACATAAAACAGATAAAAGTCCCACTGCATAGTCTCTTTGAAAAGCTCCATAGTAAATCGTCATTTATCTCAATAACAGGTTATTTTAGTTTCCTATTTTTATGACATTGTGGCAATAAAAGAGTTTTAATCCAAAAACAGCACAGATCTAATTATTTTCATCTGCAACAATAAAACCCAGAGGGAAAACTAAGAGAAGCTATTCAAACTGAAACCCCATCATAGCAAACTAAATAAAAGATATGCCGTTTATCTACACAAAAACAATAAAGTAGTGCTTTAAATGGGAACATGTTGTATTTCCAGTCTCTAACCAGCAGTTTATTGCAACTCGGCTCAGAGTCTAAATCTCATAAGGATGTTGAAGAACACTTATTTTCAGATCGATAGTGTTTCGGCCTCAGAGCCTGCCTCTGTGTCCCAGCAGTGCCCGGTCAGCTCCCTGAAGTCCGGTGTGTTTCATTAGTATGCATCGTAGCACCTCATATACGTTATAAGTCAGCTGCCAATTGGCAAGACCCTTTACTGCTTTATTGTGCAGCTTTTACTCAAGGCAGACAATACACTTCGATCGTACTGTTACAAACGGCATCGCAGTGCACACTCTGGTAAATTAGCAGGAACAATAGGATTAGCTGCATCCATTGTAATGCTGAACAAAACCTCCCAATCACAAGTTCATTATGAAGTCTTACAATGTCAAATCTGATGTAACAGCTTCTCAACCTGTTGCAGAAAGTTCCGACTTTGTTCTGTTGCTATAAAAGAAAGCAGTTTGGGAGAAAATCTGTACTTAGAAGTTCAATATTCTTTATGAATGGCTTCTCCAGATCTGTTTTACTCCCCTGCATTTATTTGTTCAGGTGCTGAACTGAGATGAATCACTCTGCATCTTCGCTGTGTTTTTTCAGAACCTCAAGCATGGACATCAGTTTCTTCTAGAGCCCACATGCCCAGGAAAACGACGACATGCACAGCCACATGGTGTATACTAAAACAGGAGTGTATTCTTGAGAGGAAAACATAGTAACAGTGTGATTGATTTTGTGTGTTTTTTTTTTATTCCAAGTTTATATTCTATAGCAGATGGAGGGGGTGTGTAGAGGTTACACAGGTATAAAACTCATTTATAAAGGTGCAAGAATAGAGCCTTGTGTGTGCGTGTGTGTGTGTGTGTGTGTGTATGTGTGTGGGTGGGTGTGTGTGCGTGTGTGTGTGTGTTTGAATGAGAGCGAGAGAGAGAGAGTCACAAAGGAGGTGGGGGGGGGGGGGGTACACAATGTTTGCAAGTCTATTTATGCTGCTGGGCTAGTCAGCAACCCGTCCTGGTGAGTCAGGGTGCATGTTGTGACAGTGACATACAGACACACTGACAGAGGAGAGAGAGGGTGAGCCCAGTGCATCCTGGGAAAGGTCTGGTCAGTGCACAGCTTGACACAGAACATGATCAGTTTAGGTGGGGTTGAGCTTTGTGTGAGCTGAACTACTTGTTTAACAAATCGTATGGATTAATTTAGATATGTATTATTACCCTCCAGAGGATTTTTGACCATGAAAAAAATCTAATTGTTTCTGTTTATGCTCAGGTGGAACAGACAACAGACGCATGTTACTGAAAGAAAACTGAATTTAGCGCAGGTAAGGTGGAGATGATGTAGAGTCAATGTACAGACACGACTGCAGATGTATCAGTCAGTGCAGCAGAATCTGACAAGATGATTTTATACAGGGTTTGACTTGAGTGAAGCATGTTCATGAGGATATGTGAGTTTGCTTCATTAAAAGAAGTGAAGTCAAAGGTTTGGCTAGACATATGTTGGTTTCTTCTACGTAATGTTTTCCTATTGTCTGGCTCAGAATGATTGTAATGGAAAATCATTTTATAAACCATACAAAGACATGCACTTTTCATTTATTTAATTCCAAAGTAAGTAACTCTTAATGTTGAGGTTCTTTGGTTTTGAGTGGTAATAAGTGCTGTTTGATATTCCTAGCAGAACACGAGGCACTGGTGCTAATGTCAAAGAAACCCTGCCAATGTTAAACCAAGGCCTGAGGCTTTGTTCTCAGATCTGATTTGATATTAAGTGGGAAAAAAAAGGGTGTGAACGGACTTCATCATAGATTCTTATAGTTTACAATGACATGTCTCAACAGGCTTTAATAAAAGTTAGTGGCCCAAACATGGGACCTGTCATTAAGAATTTCTCTTCTTCTGTACCTTCTTTCAGTTTTGTGCCATTCGATATTGAGATACATTCATCAGCATGTTTGGTTTTTCCCTCTCTCTCTATTCGGCTTCATTTTTCTTTCCCTCTAATATTCTCATATTCCTGCATTGGACTTTCTCTGACTGTGCAGTTTTATTTCACCTATATGAACACAGTGTCTTTTTCAAAAGGCAGATTTGGATATTTTGTAGCATCTTTTACCCTTGAGATACACAAGATATCCTATATGTCTAGTGCAAAATAAATAAATACAAATTCTATAGGATGAACATGGTCTCACTAAGCTTGCACAGATTTCCTTGCCAATGCATCCTAAAAGAAAACTTTTTATAAGATATATTTGAGCAAGTTTTAAATAGAGTTTTGAAGCTATAGCTACCTCTCCTCCCTCAGTGAAACATCTCATGTCTCATGTCTTTAAAAATAGAAATTTTGCATATTTGAAACACTATATGACTGGAGACAGGATGACTCCTACTTCTCTTGGAAGCCCATTTTCTATGTCCTCAAGGTCTCCATTTTTTATGTCATATGTTTGCAAGTTTCATAATGATCCTGAATTTGACTTCCCATTCTCATGTGACGATATGAAATAAGGTCGTTACACACTTTTAACTCCAATTAGAGGTAAGAAACCTTTATCTCTAAGCAGACTAAGTGCCCTGCTTCATCACTTTGTAGGGTGGAGGCTGAAAATTTATATGACGCAAAACTGAGCAAGATATTTAATAGTATTGTATGTTTTCAGCCTGCACTTGTATATGAGAACCTCCAGAAATTCCTGAAGGATACCACCACAGTCACCTGGATTTATAACTAACAAACAGACCACAGTGGGTGAAACTGAAAGTCTGAGAAGGTGGCCAGCAATACAGTAGCAGCACAAGGGACTACGCTGCCACCGACTTCCAATACAACTTCAAGTACTGTCATCTGCAGAACTGAACTGATGACTCTGCAGTTGTGTGCTGTATCAGTGATGGACAAGAAGCTGAGTACAGAGAACTGGTCTGTCAATTTCTGAGTTGGTGCGGAAACAATCAACTCATGTTGAACACAAACAAAACAAAAGGGATGACTGTAGAGTTAAGATTGTACTACTTGGGAAAGCTGAGCTCCTTCAGTGTTTGTCTATCAGGCATCTGTTGGGACAGCAGCTTCAAAGCCAGAGACTTGAAACTAAACCAAATCATCTAGAAGGGCGACTCGGTGCAAGGAGAATTCTGAAGCCGCTGGAACTGATTGTAGAGAGAACAATGCTGCACAAGCTGCTGAACATAATGGACAATTCTTCACATCCTCTACTCAACACAGTGAGAACAAAGTGTTCAGCGAGTTACTTCTTCACATATAAGATGGAAAGATAAAGGTCAATCCAATCAGCAGAGCAGGACTTATAATTATTTTAGATTTACCTCACAACAATTTCCCTCTAACATACATAAAACAGTTTTTATTTTATCTAATTACACAAGCTAAAATGTACCATTTCTGTAAATCCCTTCATTTGCTTTTCTTAGCAGGCAGTTAGATTAGCTTCACACAAAGCTTAGAGTGGGTTCAATTATATTCCTCAATTCTAAACTAGAGACAAAACCTTGCTATCAAACCACAACATGTTAGTTTCTACATTACTCCCCTATATACTGAGCTTTTATACATAAGTTGTAGCACAGACTAGCAAACATCTAACAATGCCTAAAGTTTCAACATGATGCTGATGATTCTCACTACATTATTTATTGCCAGATTAAACTATTCTTTTATAGTCTCTGTCCAAACATGCGTTTGAACCTGCTCCGTTGATTTAGATCTCTGAGCCGTGATCAGTGAGCTGCTTGTGTGTCTCCTTCACTATATAAGCAGTACTGAAATCCAGAGGGTGACCGTACTGATTTAAAAATATTGCACTGCTTTGGTTTAGAAGTTTTGCTTTTTAAACTCCTAATTACTGGTTAATTATTTGTTATGCATTCAGTGGCAGCTTAGCTTTTTGTTGTTCCTGTTAGACATAAATTAGACTTCATTAAAAATGGACTTTGATAGGTCATTCCAGGTAGATGCAGGATTTTATGAGCTCCTAGCCCTTCCGTCCTTCTCCTATTCATTGACAGACTTAATCACTGCTGACTTTTATTTGTTTTTCCTGAATACTTTTAGAAAATTCAGGGAAAAATCACTTGATCATTGTCTATAATGTAAATTATGTATTCCAAAATTCTTCTCGGACATAAAAAGAATAAATGAGAGCAAAAAAGAAAGATATCTGTACAGCTTTGACTTCCATGATGAGTGCATCCTCTTCTTCTCAGGATGCCCTTTTCTTTGCCCACACCTTGTCTCACTGCTTTCTCAGGTCTTTTTCTATGGCAGAAATTTCTTCGAGCTTTCACAGATGGCTGCAGCCTCCATATGAATATTTGATAGCCCTCATATATCTCCCTTGAGGGTTGTGAAATATTAAAACACTTTCTGGTGACTGTTTTGACTTCTCAGATGTTTAAAAAGAACCAAAAATGGACTTGCTGATCAGATGAAAAGAAATCCCGTGAATGCAATGCTTTATCTTTTTGAAGTGCTTTCTGCATTTTATAGTGCTTTAAACTGTTTGCTGCCCTGGACAGAGCCTACACTGTAGATCTGACTATATTCGTGTTTTTATTTGTGTTCTGTCAACTGGGAGTTGATTTACTGTCCTTGTGTATTTATACATTTTTCAAGGGGGAACGATGAAGGTTGCAATGAGCTCAAGTTTTTTTCCCCTTTCTTTTCTCTATCTTCTCAGTTTTTTGCTCAAAATATAGAAGGGTGTTTAATGACTGTCTTCATATCTTTCTTCTAGCGGGATGCCAAAGGACAGTACCTTTTTGACCTCATCTGCCACCATCTCAACCTGCTGGAGAAAGACTACTTTGGTATTCGATATGTTGACCCAGACAAGCAAAGAGTAAGTATTAAGTTTCTTAGTAATCCACCTAACTAAATCCAGCAAAGTGACTCTTCTTCATCATGTGTTTAGTCATTATTAGATTCATTGCTTTCACTTTTTTAATGTTTCAACCTATTTTTCCTTCATCTAAAAGGTCTAACGTATGTATTTATTATTTATGAGCTTCAACTTTATTACTGTAAAAGAAATAAATATAATGATCTGAATTCAACTTGTCCTCGTCTTGATCAAATGCGTATTGATATGACAGGAAAGGCAAAGTACACCCTTGACAGACTGCCAAACTATCACTGAGACAAACTAGACAAACAATAATGCACACTAACAATTCTCAACAAAATTCATATTTAACAATCCATTAAGACCTACATGGTGTCTAATTGGATAAAACAAAAATAAAGCACATCAGTGGTGCATAGTCAATCTGTTCATCCTCTTTAATTTGAGTACATAATGCTTGCTAAACAGCAGTACAGCTAGGTCACAGAAATTAAATTTTTGTCCTGTTTGAAATTTTAAACAAAAAAATATATTGAGTTTTGAAATGAGCAAAATCCTATTCCAGAAACTATGCATCCATAAAGTAATGCCCTTTGGTTTTCAACAGCTTTTCAGGTGTAAATCTTAAAAAGGTTTACCTTAGAATATATTACACATCTTCATAGATTTTTCCTCAAAAGTTGTTTTTTTCAGCTCTCAGTGATCTCATAAGCCTTTTTTTCTCCACATAAATACAGAGGGAAGGAGTACTACCTGCGGGTTAATTATGCAAGCTGGTGAAAGGCCAACCTCTTGGATTGATATGAATGTCTGTCAAAGGAATAGTCTTGGCTGGATTTGCCAGGCTTCAACTGATTATTTGTTAATTATGCACTATTGATCTGTGAATATATTACAAATGTTGTGAAAAGTAACCAACGGCTTTCCACTCTGCACTTTCAGAGTTCTCTCTCAGGGTGAAGGCATCAGCCAACACAAAGGTTTAAAAAATAGAAAAAAAGACTAAAATACAATCAGCAGAAAGCTTACAAAGACAGCACAACATATTGGTGTTTTACAGTGCCTACCAGGATTTTGGTGCTTTCATGATTATCAGTGTCATTATCTGACTGAGTTGTGATTCATTGTGTTAAACACAGCAGTAAAAAGAACAAAAAAACAACCAAAACAGAAACAATCTCCTGTTTTATTTTTTTCAAGCAGCTGTTGCCTCCTCACTGCATGGTGATTGTTGGTCTGACTCTAAGTTAACATAAGACAAGGAGATGGGAGTAATTCAGCTGTGCCTTCCACCTATAGATTATACGTCATCATCCTCAGCTGCTGAGCTATGAGATGCCAGACTGACAGTTCTGTGTTCAAGAAGCAGGTCTTTACTTCTCATCCTTTTCTTTGCAGCACTGGTTGGAGTTTACAAAGTCAATTGCCAAACAAATGAAGTGTAAGTATTAAGCATGCCTGTTTGGGTTCAACCCACCTAGAAATTGTCCAGATTTGGTCATAATATAAAACACTGATGAAGAACATGGGTAAAACATGAACTGCACCCACACACATTTATTCTCAGGTTAATGCTTGGAATATCTAAATATACTGATTCCTCTCTTTTTTTTGTCTTCTATTTATAGCCCAGCCTCCCTTCACCATGTGTTTGCGTGTCAAGTTTTACCCGCCGGACCCTGCTGCTCTTAAAGAGGAAATCACCAGGTAAGCGTGCAAGTGGAAGAAGGTGAGGGTCGTTTCATATATTTTATGAGTGTACATTTACAATTATTTACTGAAATATTCCCTGTTGATACAATGCATCAGACTTACTTTCATCTGCAAGTTACACTTGAGTTGACAAACTAACTCAATTCAATTCAATTGGGGTGACACACACCATGTTAGTACAAGGCACTCTTGGTAACTACTGTCGAGAGGTGGCTGAAAAAATACATAATCATATGCTGGGCTCCGGTACAATCCACCACCTGTATGACTCGGGAACCAACAGCAAACCTACAAGCAGTGCCTGTTTTTGAAGGAGCTGGGAGAACCACGGTGAGCATCCTACTGCAGTAGCAGTTACCCCAGTATCCAGACAAACTGCAGCACAGAGGCCAGCTGGAGGAGAGCGAGGTGAGCGGTCGCCAATAACAGCCGGGTGGAGGAGAAAGTGGTGCTTTGCAGAGAGACAGACCGGAGTGCCTGCTGCTCAAGTCTTGGACTGAATGATTTCACTTTATTGCGTTCACTTTTCAGCTTCAGACTTGAACTGAATAATATTAATTTGTCTGATTTTGTTACTAAAATCATAATATTGATTTTGTCACAGAGCTTGTCGCACCCAGTAATAAACCACTCTGGTTGCACCATCACCCATCTATAAAACTGATCTACTCAGCAATGCAGACAGACTGTCCGATTGGACAGTTTAATTAGTGACCATCCAATCAGATAGTTATGAAGACTGGGGCAAAATTCACAACCACAGCTTAGAGTCTTGCATACCGTTTTGAGTTTTTTTTATCTGTGGGCAAGATGTTTGCATTTTTTTCTACAAATATAAATTTATTTTACAAATATTTTCAGGCAGATTTTTCTTATTTTGCAAGATGACTAAATTTAATAATAAATACATTCATTCATTTTCTAAACCGCTTAATCCAATTCAGGGTTGCGGGGAAGCTGGAACCTATCCCAGCTGGCTTTGGGCAAAGGGCAGGGTACACCCTGGACAGCTTGCCAGTCCATCGCAGGGCCACACAGAGACAAACAACCACTCATGCTCACACTCACTCCTATGGGCAATTTAGAGTAACCAATTAACCTAACCTAACATGCATGTCTTTGGATGGTGGGAGGAAGCTGGAGTACCTGGAGAGAACCCACACATACACAGGGAGAACATGCAAACTGCACACAGAAAGGCCACTGACCAAACCTTTCCCCAGCTGAGGATCAAACCAGTGACCTTCTTGCTGTGAGGCCACAGTGCTAACCACTATGCCACCATGCAGCCCTAATAAATACAAACTTTGAAATTATTTGCAAACTTTAACTTACAGACATAAAATATCTACAAACTGCAGGCTGCTGTTAGGAGTGACATCACTGGATGGGTCAGGAGAGCAACTTCTTCCCAAACTCTCCTTTATTTTTCTCGAGTCTATCGTCTCATCGCCCAGCCTTCTCTGTCTCTCTTCTTTTACTTTGAGTTTGACAAAAAGCCACTCGGTACGTTTCCTAAATATTCACTATTGTTTCCTCACATTTGTATCTCCTACAAATGACATTTGAACTACCGTGCTTTAATGACCCTACCCACATGGTTTTCAGTTGTAATGAAAAATTAGCTTAACCAAGTAAAGTTAAGTCAAGTATGAATTAAACGATTACACTTTCTATTATTATAGATTGATGAAAAATAAAAAAAAGAAGTTATCTCTCAACCTGCACAGAGCATCATTCTGTGAAAGATTCAGAGAGTCTGGGGATATCTCAGCATCAAAAGACAAAGGACAAATGTGATCTTTTGAGCCCTCAGAGAAAATTAGCATTCATTTGTTTTTTGTATTTTGTTGTTTTTGTTTTAGTTTGATGATAAAGTAAGAGTTCTGAAACTGGACTCACTGTTTCAAACATGCTTTTAAAACCTAAAAAGCAAATTCAAAGTCAGATCAGTCCCCTGGGGGGGAAGAGGGGGCTTTTTCTAACTCTCATTATTTTATGCTTTTGTCACTTTTTATTTATTGACAAGTAACAACATCCAAGCTAAAGACAGCTTTATTATATTAAAGTCACAAGTCAAATTAGTTTCAGTACAACTTTGACTAGAAAGTTAAATTATCAAATCATGTCATTTTAAGCAGTTTTATCTTCAAATGTAACAAAAGATGTGAAGCGTCAAAGAGGAAAAAGCCCACACATTCACTTATCCGGTGCTCAACAAATCTACGTTCGGTGAGGAATGAAATCTTTTCATTTCTCATCAGCTAAAGTGTGGTCAAGACCCTCACGACTGCTGCTCTGTATGTGGCATCCTTGACAGCTGAACAAACTGCTGTGAGGCGCGCACAGATCCCTGTAAATCACATGCCTAGTCTGTTGCCACGCAATGAAATCTCTCCTTTACAGTCTGGCTCTTCTTGATGGAGCAGAGCGCCGGCAGGGGAGAGTCCGTCTATTCTCCGTCCATCTGTTCTGGCTGGGGGTGCTTTCACAGACATACAAATACACAGCATACACAGATATTTCACAGCTGCTTTTGTTTGATTTTAGAGAAACTTCACTGAGACACGGTGACGCATTTTAGAGCTCTTGCATGATGAGTTGGCAAGACAAGCATGAAATAAACAAGGCTTTATGAGCACATAAATATAAATCCAGTGTGTACATTTTTTACAATTTATGTACCAGCAAGAGTTGATTAAATCACGTGACAATTCTGAATAGTCTTTAATGTAAAGATGTTTAAACCTGCGTCTAACTCTGACACATTTCACAGCAGCGCTTTGTGCAGCTCTTTATTGCTTTGTTGTTTAGAGAGTAGCAGAATCATGTGGGTATAAAATTAATCTTTGACACAAAAAAGGTCATATTAAAAGTTTATTATTATAGTGGTTTAGTACCGATCACTGAGATACACCAAATGGATTTCAGAATGCGCCTGTAGCTGTATTTCAAGTCACTGTTTATTTTCAGAAAGGAATATTTGTTAGTTGTATTTCTACCTCAAGTTAAACATTACTATAGTGTTGAATGGATGATTGGTAGTCATTTATGTTTTTTTTTAAACTGCAATTGTAAATGTAAAACTAAATAGGTTGTTAAAGAGCCAAATAGTGTTAGTGGTTGCATTTATTTTACTTTCCATGCTGTAGAATGACAAGGCAGCTTATCTTTCCTAACCACAAAAACAACACTGATGGTCTCATCGCAGCTGTCTCATAAGCTATCGTCATCACTTTCGCAGCAAATAATTCACATTATTAAATCCTAGGTCTTCTCAATATTTCTCCTCCTGACAACTTTAAGGGAAGACTTATTGTTAGACTATGAGCATCAACAAAGTGTGTTAAATCCTTTATGACTGTGATGAACATAGTTGGCTTCTCTGCTTCTCTTTCTTCCACTCCACAGATATCTTGTTTTCCTGCAGGTCAAAAGGGACCTCTACCATGGCCGTCTCCTCTGTAAAACATCAGATGCAGCTCTGCTGGCTGCCTACATTTTACAAGGTAGCTTAGATGGATAGTTTTGGGATCAGACCAGGCTAATTTATTTATTGCCAGCTGTGTTCCATGCGGGTGTGTTTGTGTAGATAGAATGTGTAAAGACATAAAGTAATACCATTGCTAACTGATGCTTGATGGAAATCTTGGGAAATGTGGGAGTTTTCTGTTTTTATGCTGGAAATAATGGCAAAAGTCAGGTTGTTTCCTTTGATACAATTTTAAACAGTGGAAAAGCTGACATTAACATGTAGAGTTGAAATGCATTGTAAAAGAAAAGTTGCACTGTCTCCCAACCATCTACTCAAACAGCATTTTGTCTCTTAGCTTCTCCCTGAATATAAATGTTCTTACCGTGTCCCCACAGTGCTGACTACCAGATACCTTGCTCATGTATTGGAATTCATTAACTTCTCCATTTAGTTATTCACAGCTGCAGATCATTTGCTCTGCAGGGCTAACTGCACCAATTTAAGATGGTCAAATTAGTCAGAGAAGGTGCAAATACAGTGCAGTTAAATCTTTTTATAACAAATGAAATAGTAATGAATTCACTTGTTTTAGACGCTTGAGGGAAAAGTGCAGAAGGTCCATGAGTGATAAAGGACCAGAGGATAGTGACTGCCACAGCCCAACCTTAATTATTATTTATACTTGCTAACTAAGCTTTAAATACTGCTTAAGCTTGAACATTTTGTTGACCAGGTGTCTCCTTATGGAGAGGTCATCTGCAAGAATATCAGACTGCGTAACAATCTCTACATTTAAACATGCCCATTATCTCTAACATACATGTCAGAGAAGTGTATCAGAAGTTGGTCCAGCTGTTTTTAGATGATATAGTGATGGTGCTTCTGATATAATGCATTAAGCCAATGCAAAGAGAATAAAGTAAGAGGGAACTGACCAGCACATAAAAAGGCTCACACGCTGAAGGCTATAAATCATGGGTATTTACAATTCCTTCCTTACATCTTATATATAAGTCATACCTGGAACCCCAAGTTTTCCCAAAGCTGATTCTAGTCAGCCTAGAACTGTTCTGTTTGCAGGCTGGCAGGATTTTTTGGGGGGGAACCTTTAAGGGAATGTGGGCTTTAAAATCCTCAACTTTTAGCTTTTTTGCTCTTCTGAGGCTTTATGATTCAACACCAGTACATCTACTTACAGAAGTTAAAGTGAAGTATGCCATTAGATTAGTGCAAGAGTTTTATCACCTTATTATACCTTAGTAAAAACGGTAATCCTCAACCTGTAATTTTTATCTCTTACTTTCTTTTTTTTATAAATCTAGCTGAAATTGGTGATTATGACCCTGGGAAGCACCCCGAAGGCTACAGCTCCAAGTTTCAATTCTTTCCTAAACACTCAGAGAAGCTGGAGCGACGGATTGCTGACATCCACAAGACTGAGCTGATGTAAGGGGTAACCTATCCTGATCCCTGCCCACATGTGCATCCATCCCTTTCTAAAACAATCACTATACTGGGAGTGTCTAACTCTGAGTTTTTATGCTCTCCACTTCTCATATAGTCACTTCTTCCTCTCAGAGACTGATGATGATGAACAGGATCCTTTTCATTCTGCAGTTCAAATCTGGCTTACCGAAATGTATGATGTATGATAAACTCAGCTGAGTAGAGCTTTATAAATTAAAAATACATAGGGCTCATACAAGCCTTGGCTTACTACAGTAACTGGATATAATTTGAATCCAATACTGCCATCTATTGATCATTGTTTACCTTTTGCTTTGATTAAATATATATTTCTGCTGTTGTGTCAGGAACAGAGAGGGTTTTTGCCAAATCCTTTTTCTGGAAAGTGATGACAGTGCTGGCATAATTCGAGACAACAAAATGAATGACTGATTGCATTCATGAAAATTGGTATAAATTCCACCCTGTTTGCATCCAGTATTTCTCCTGTCTGATTTTTGACAAAGGATCTTTAAATCAGAATCTCATGCAAAAGCAGAGTGCCAGGAAGTGCTAAATATTCACTCTATTCAGGTTAATGTGACAAATAAAATAATTACAGCAAATCCTTTTACACTTGTCAATACAACAACTTTGACAGCATTAGTCACTGCCCAGATGCTTGAACAGAGACAATGTGTTGAATAACACTTGACATAGCAGCAATCTCCAATTAGCAAACCTTGCGCCTACAACATTTATGTTGTCAGGGTTTTACTTAAAACCATTCATAGATTTGATTCCCTTGTTTTTCAGAAATAAGCAAAGTATTAGATTATGATTTTTAGGCCAGTGCAAAACTTGTTTCGGTTTGATTTTCTCAGAGGTCAGAGTCCAGAAACGTCAGAGCTGAACTTCCTCCAGAAAGCTCAGATGTTGGAGACGTATGGAGTGGACCCACATCCTTGCAAGGTAGCATTCACAAAGCCAGTTTCCTAATATTAAATTATTATGTTTTATTTCTTGAAGTGCCTTAATAATCTTGATATTTGCAAAAAGAATATAATCTCATTGTACTTATAACTGTAGACTGTTTTAATGATTTTTTTTTTCTTTTAAATTCTTCATGTTCCTCTTAGGATGTATCTGGAAACCCAGCCTTTTTGGCTTTCACTCCTTTTGGATTCACTGTGTTACAAGGAAACAGAAGGGTCCATTTCCTCAAATGGTAAGAAGTAATGAATGAGCTCAACACAATATTCATATAAGTTTATCTGTCATATCTGGAGGCACATGTAAATGCAAGGTTTTGTGAGTTAACTCTCTTATTTCCCTTTTCAGAATGGTTGTCTTGTTATAGGACCCAATTTTACAGCAGGCATTACATGTTTGACATCTGGCCTCAGATTTGACTTCTTTAGTAACTCCTTGATCATTACCAAGTGACCAATTCTTGTTTTTGTAAAATCGACCCAAATGATCACACCTTCACCATAGATTTTTTTTCCCTCAGTTTCTCAGAACATTTTATGGTCCAACCTTGAGGTAAACTTAATGGGACATCCAATCTAAAAAAAAAATAGGAAACTGACTTAAATGTTTGAATAGTCTATGTTTAATAGCTTTATAACCTTTCTCAGATTTATGTGTTTTCTTAGTTCATTGCTGATGTCTGTTCTCTTTGGCATTGCATTAACACACCTGTCTGCTCCACACCATCAAACTGAGGAAAAATTCTGTTTTTATACAGGAACTCTTACATTTGATCAGCAGCACTTGACTGCTACTTAGCCTTTTTCAAATTAAAGCAGTAGGGTGTACATAATTATTTGACAACTGCTTATAACTAAATATGACCCTTGTTAATAACATAACTAATAATAATAATAATAATAATAATAATAATAATAATAATAATAATAACTAATTATAACACTTTAAATTTGTTTTTGTTTAAGTGATACTGTGTAAGATTTAATCATTATTGGCGCTAAACCTGTGACTTCCCAAAGGCCATGTGACACTGTTGCAAAATTAAATAGTCTCTATCCGTGACACTCACAAAAAAATAAAATGAAACATTAACCCAAAGTAAAAAAAAAAACTGTCCGAAAAACATTACTATAAATTATAGTTTTGAATATCAAATGAAGCAGTAACTTTTGTGCAACTCATGTGTATAACTTATTGTTCTGCAAACGTCAGCAATAACTCTTAGTTTTACATTACAATAGCACTGCTCCTGTTGAACAGCGTATGAAAACCATAAAACTAAATCAAGTTTCTAATTGTTCTGTACTTCCTTGAAAATTACATGTATTACCATAAAGACTATTCCCTTCTTCAACAGTCATATTGATGGCCTTTAACTTGAAGGCAGCAACATGTGCATTTTCTTCCTGAGTTTTCTATAACGGTGTGTGAATAAAGTGCAAAATGACTGATTAACCGATAAAAATCCATCTCTGAAAAGTTGTTTAAGCCGCAGGATACAAATCGTGTGGAAAAGTAGCAACTTGCAGCCTCAAAATTAAAGTATAGGAAATGCTTTTACTGCATGTAAACAAGCCTAATCTGCACAAAACATTCACATTCAAAGTTACATAGTATCTTTTTAAATACAGCATAATCTAAAGTGTCACATCTTGATCCCCATCTGTTGTGGTATTTACTTCTTTTTTTTTAAAGTAAAGAACAAGATTATTTTTATCATAAATAATTAAATCATTAAGAAATTTCTTCTTCACATTCTCTGCATCTCAGCACCTTTGTACCTTGTAATGGTGTAACCAGTTTCAAGTTGAGGAACATAACTAAAAAAGTACTCTGAGAGCACAGAACTCTGCCATCAGCTCACTTCCACCCATGTTGTGAAGAATTCTTTTAAAAGTTTGCTTTGGGAGGTCTGCACTCTCTGACATGCGTTTCTGGTTTTGTAATGTTTTATGTTCTTTTTCTTTTCCCTTCTCTATGTGTTCTACTTGTCTGTTCTATCTGTCTTTGTATCTCAGGGAGGAGGTGACCAAACTCAAGTTTGAAGCAAAGACATTCCATATTTATGCAAATCAGAAGGAGGTAATATTAGAAATGAACTCATAACAACTCCAAAAAGATTGTTATCTGATTTTCTTTTACATATCATTAAATTAAAGGCAGTATCTGTTGGTTAGTTAATATTCTACACATTTTGTTTATGCTTGAGATGCATAAAAGGCAGAGCTTGATTTCCTAAATCATATAGTACAAAATATTATATTTATTTATTTACAGTAATTTTCTTAAGTTAAAAGTCAGTTATGTATTAAAATGACTGTAAGACTTGGACTGAAGAATGCAAGCCTTTTCCTCAGAAGCATTGCCTTTCTGAATAACCCGTACACCATGAGTTAAGCTACCCTGGTCTGTTACAGGACAGGAAGATAATACTGACTTACTTTGCACCTACACCAGAAGCCTGTAAGCATCTGTGGAAATGTGGAGTTGAGAATCAGGCATTTTATAAGTGAGTAGCAGGAGATACAAAAACCGATTAAGAATTGACATATCATTTAAATTTCTGATTATATATACGCTTTCTTCACTCGCAGGCTGGAGAAGTCGAGCCAAGTCCGCACCGTGTCCAGTAGCAATCTCTTCTTCAAGGGTAGTCGATTCAGATACAGGTATGAAATTAAAAGTGCACGTTATACAGTGGATCACTCACAAAGATTAAGGACATACTTGCATATATACATACATATATATATATATATATATATATATATATATATATATATATATATATATATATATATATATATATATATATATATATATACATACATATATATACATACATATATATATATATATATATATATATATATATATATATATATATATATGTATATATATATATGCAACCTTAGGTGAGTTCTTTACATGTCATCATCTCTTTCTCATCTCTGTGTTTCACAGTGGAAAAGTTGCAAAAGAAGTAATGGAACAAAGTGCCAAAATTAAGAGAGATCCTCCGGAGATCCACAGGTCATAGTTCTTGCATTTATAAAATTGTGCAATGCTTATACTTTAGCTTTGAAAATGCTTTTGCATAGTTATTTTTGCTTGTTTTTATTTGTTTTCCCAGGGCCGGCATGGTGCCCAGTAGGAGCTGTCCATCTATTACCCATGGTCCTCGTCTGACCAGTGTACCCAGAACCCGACGGAGAGCTGTGCACATCTCCATAATGGAAGGTAAACATCACACACATTCACAAACACAAGAGGCATCACTTTGAAGTGGAGAGTGATTAAACTTGTTGATATTTAACATGGGTTGAAAAAGTGTCTTCAGACTCATCTGATCCAGAAATTGTCTGGGTTAGCTGAGTTGTCTCAGCGGTTGTCTGACTTTGAAAGGAAACTTTTGAACATTAATGTTTGACAGATTTCTAGTTATTGTGTTAAAATGTAAAAGGTAAGGCAACTATTTTAATAACAATCATATTTAATATGCTCGATAAAAGGAGGGGTGGATGGGGAGTCTCTCCCATTACCGAACCACTCATCATAGATGTCATCCAGTTACTCCAGATGTTTTTCTATACCGTGGACAGGTTTTCTTGTGTTTTGTTGATTATACCATCTTTTTTTTCAGTTATGTATCTTTTGTTACCAAGTACTAAGGTTGAATTAATTTGTCTTCCTGAGAGGCTAGTGTCCTCTCCTAAAATGTGTTTAGAATGCAAATTACTTCAAATATATATTGAACTTTTTCATATGTTTTACAAATAATATTCTATTTGTCTATAGCTCTATACTCCAACACTGGACTGAGAGGTCCTGCTCTTATTCCTGTTATAAGCTACATTTAACAAACTTATTCATGCTTTTTCAGCTACCTATTTTCTAAATCAGGATCAGCAAACACACACACACAAGCTTGCTGTATTGCCCAGCAATAAGTGCAATGGCTTAGTAAATATCCGGAAGAATTGGTGGTAAAACTAGCAACAGAAAAACTGGCATTATTGCTTTAAATCAGTTTAAAATAACAGACTGTGCTTTGCACAGTCCATGCAGTCTCCAGGACTGTGTTAACCTTTTTGGGGTGAAACAATTCCTGCTAGACTGGATCAGACAGGTGGAAACAATTTTATTTCGGCAACCCACTGGTGGTGTGACAATGTAGCATCTAGCTACAATCCAAGGAGGCGCTGCTCATCTCTCTTTATAAAAATGTCCTACTTGCTCTTTTTCTTTTGCGGGAGTTTTGCTCTACAGAAATGCAAACATTTATAATTGTGATTGCCCTTTATTCACTATCTATGTGTTTTTGCGAGTTATTTAGTATTCAAACTATTCAAGGATAAATCAGTGAGGCTGAAAGTATGACATGCACGTAACACCTGGTTAAATAAGGTCACTTTAATAAAGTGGTGATGACAAAAATGGATATGGTGGAGGTGGGCTTCTGAGCATCTGACTTGCTTGTATGAGAGTTATATCTTTGTTGCAAATATCTTTTTATTGAACTCGAGTGTTCAAACCTCTCATTGTCCTGGGGGCTGTGAATCACTGTCTTTAGTGTGATTTGTTCTGCTGTGGATTACAAATCCATAGCAGACATGGAGTACCTTTTAACACTCTCGCCCAATTTTAACACATTGCACGTGTTTTCCTGAATGGAGAAAGTAGACTGCAGTAAGTGCCTCTCCATGTCAACAGCCTCCCCTACTGAGTGTCACTCACACACAGCGTTTGAATTTTAGCTTTCTCTGTCTCTCTTGGATGAGATTTTTTCTAAAACACACACATACACACGCAGAGTAAAGATCGCCCATCAGACGCTGGCCTCAGGCAGTGTGTTGTCATGAGAGAGTCATCCTGTCAGTTTATAAAGGACACTTACTGTGCCCTTACTCCTCCAACTGGCTATTAACCTTTTGCCAGTGCTTCCACTGAGAGCAAGTTTACTCAGTTGATCAACTTGATCAGATTAATGCTCGTTTTGGAAAGTTTATTAACAACTATGAGGCAAAAACTTCCTCTGTCAAACTAGACTTCCTCTTGCTGTGGACTTAGAGCACAGAATATGATGTTACACCCTAATAATGCAGCAGTGACAAATGATCCCCCAGTGTTTTGTCCTGTTGCTCTGTACGCCCTGGTATTTCAACTGGTAATAATATCTCTGCCTGAAAATAACTCCTGCTGTCAGGGGTCCCTGGCATGTGTCACAGCTAACAGTAGGGAGGGAGCAATGTGAACTGTAGAACAAGTAGACTGCATTCCTTGGCTTTGTCTTGTACTCTGTTGGTGCTCTTCTTTTTGTGTGCTGCTGTCAGCCTGCCTGCCAGCATGTATGAGCTACCAGTCTGAGAGTGAAATGCCTCTTTGATAGCCAGCTACAGTCGAAGAAAAAGACAAATAGCCAGTGGACAGAGACAGAAGAGGCCATTTGAAGACAACCACGCTTACAGGAAAAGAGCTGCTAAAGTGTGTCAAGGTTAAACTGTTAGTTTATTTTGCTGAATCATGGTGAAGTGTCTGATCCGGATCAAGACTAAGGTGAACGTTCACTTCCGTATGATCAACCACTGTTATCGGGATGTGAAGGTGCGTGTGCTCTCACTGGGACCCAGGCTTTTGGGTAAAGCTCTTGGGGTCCTTCCACTCTTCCCGGCCCTTCCTGGAGGTTCCTCGGCCTCAGGTTCTGGTCATGGTTTAGGACAGAGCTCCAGAACCCCTTCCAGGCTAGCTGTCCCACCCTCATTCTATGGGGGCAAGCAGTCACAAGCCAGCTGCTCAGGTAAAAAAAACAGAGACTGGTTTTGTGATATGATCATTACTCGGACTAACTGCATGGCTTTTTATAGAAAACACTAAATTTTAGAGTCACTTCAGCATTTTTACTGGTAGTTACTTTGTCTTGGTGTTAATCATTGTGATTTTTAAATTCCATAATAGAAATATGAAAATTATTAGAACAAAGTAGAAGCTGAAAAAACACAAAGGGGGACATTGGGACATTGCTCCTCTGATTCTTGTTTACTTCAAGGTTACATGCTACAGATAAGAATTTTGCTTTGGCAGGGATTATATTACACAAAGAAAGGATCAGGTTTGAGTATAGGTTGTGACTAGCTCACTATTATAAGCCAGAATTGAGAAACTGGCTTAGAGTCCTGTTATATTTTCTAAAACTATTCCATTACAGTCTGTTGTATTAAAATAAAGGCTTTTTGATTGTAAGCAACTGACTAGGGCATAGTAATCCAATTAGGCCAAGTGAAAGGAAAAAAAATATGTGAAGTTCTACACATGCACTCCTAAAGAATAGTATATGCATAAATATTCACCCTCTTTTCTTTTAAACAAATACAAAGATTTAATGCTGCCATTTGCCTTCTTTAGTCACATAATTAGTTCAAAATCGTCATTGTGTGTCCAAATGTAATGTCACATTTCTGATAATATATGAACCTGTTGTGAAAACATTTTCAGCACCTGCTTCTAAGCAGCTCAAAACTAGTCTCTTTGAGTTCTTCCAACTAACCTCAGGTAAAGTTTTGGAGAATTACAGATGAGGGTTGGAGGCAACAAAAGTAATAAACAGATAAAAAGTGACCTTGGAAGAGCTGCAAAGTTGTGCAGTAGAAGTATCTGCCTACAGGATCACTGAGCTGATCTCTGGTCATAAAAAAAAAATATATATAATCAAGAAAAATACATAGTTATCCTCGTTGAACTACAATAACTGCTTTTGAGATTGACCAAAAGCAGTCAGCAAGTACTTTAGCTGCTTAAGTCCCAAACATGTGTTAATAAAGAGATAGTTATGATTCATTATCACTCCTAATAACTGTCTGCAAATAATGTAAAATGCATCCCATTTTCTAAATCGCTGGCATCTCTTGGTCGCTTTGTTTTCATATTAGGAAAGTTTCAAAAACAATAATCAATGTGCTTAAGCACGACGTAAATAAAGGAGTGGAAATATACATGTAAAATAACCGTATCAATGTTGGTTAGATCAGTAATTCCCAAACTTTTTCTGCCAGGCCCCTTTGCATCGACGACAATAATGTCAAGTCCCTCCTCCTCCCGTCACATGAACCAAAGAAACATACTAAGAAAACATTAGTTTCTTAGTTAGTTACAGTTAAAACATTCATTCATTCATTCATTCATTTACTATCCTAACCGCCTTGTTCGATTAATGGTCGCGGGGATGCTGGAGCCTATCCCAGCAGTCTTTGGGCAAGAGGCAGGGTACAGCCTGGACTGGTCACCAGTCCATCACAGTACAGTTAAAAATGTCAGTACTATTGTTCATTTTTCTATGGTCTGAAACATTTTAAACCAGAAATCTCTGCAAACTACTGAGCCAGTTTTCAATGAGATGGATCCTGCTTTAGTAAAGCAACTCTACATATGACAGTTTGGTAGTTTATTTGCATGCATGCAACACACTGTGGTCTCTTCATTACCCACCAATGGTTATTACTATTCCCAGACGATTACCTGACCTGACCTTACCCTGACTTTAAAGGGCAGATATGCTCCATCATATTTTCTTCTCTCATTTTAGTCTCTCTTATTGATTTATAATAGTTTTCAGTTGGTACTTTAACAAATATGTCCAGTGCCAACCCCCCCAGTTTGGGAACCACTGGATTATTGCAAACACTTGCCGCTTCTAAGTTGCAGCAAAAGCAGTCTCATCTGAAGTTGACTTTAGTGAAAATAAAAATGGGAAGCTTGGATACATTTTAAACATAGCTGGTTGTGTGACAGCAGTTTCTGGCAGATCTTAACATGCTAGTAGATGACAAATCTTTCATACCAAAGCTTCAAAGGATTATGGGGTTTTTTGTTGTAGTGGTTCTTGTTTTGTTTCTTTTACAGTTTACTTGGCAGAGACTTCAAGCAGCTAAATATATAATTATATGCACCAAACATATATTTATTTCAACAATATGTCCTCAGGTTCCTCAGTCAGTTTAACTGGATCTCAGTTTCTGCATCAGAGAAAAAATAGTAGCTGTAAGATTATTTTTTTAAAGCATCCTATCTTTTTGTAGAGCTTAATGGATGCAGGATGGACACACAAAATCTTGTGCAAAAGTTTGATTCTTTTCATTTTTGTGAAGGAAATGTTGATAAATGCGGTAGAGATGTTCACTTAAAGCAGCTAGATTTTTCTGATCAAAGATCAAAATTCACTATGACCTCACAAAACATTATATTGCCACAATTATTACAGATTTTGCACAAATGTGTCAAAGATTAAAAGAGTAAAGTGATGCTACTTTAGCCTAAAAAGACAGATTAGGCATCATGTTCTACACGCCTGTTGACACGCAGGGGACAAAACTTTGCATCAGCCTTCAACAGATTGGTCAACGGCGCAAGGATTGAGGAAAAGTTTCTGCAAAAACTCCGGTAATATCTCACCAGCCCAAGAAACCTCATAGGTTCCTTTCTGGTAGTTGGCAGGGAATACCTATCTATAGCCTCCACCTTCGCACGCACGGGCCGCACGCTACCCTGGCCTACTTGGCGACCCAGGTAGGTCACCGTGGCCTGAGCGAGTTCACACTTAGCCAAATTCACGGTAAGGCGCGCAGAGGACAACCGGCTCAACAAGGCCTTTCTTCGCTCCATGTGAGAGGACCACGTATCAGAATAAATCACGACATCATCTAGATACACCCACAACCATGTTCATCAGCCGTTGAAATGTCACAGGGGCATTTCCCAAACCAAACGGCATTACCCTGTAAGAGAACAGGCCACTGGGCGTGACAAATGCGGAGATTTCACAAGCCCGCTCAGTCAGGGGAGCCTGCCAGTAACCCTTCAGAAGATCGAGTTTACTGATGAACTTGGCAGACCCCACCTGATCAATACAATCATCCATACGTGGCAAAGGAAACGAATCGGGCTTGGTGACCCTGTTAACTTTCCCATAATCTGTGCAAAACCTTGGGGTGTTATCAGGTTTAGGCACCAACAAGCATGGTGAAGCCCAACTCGACTTTGAATGCTCTGCGATCCCGTTCTGTAGCATATACTCCACTTCAGTGTCCAAAAGGCTACGTTTTACCGGGTTCATTCTATAAAACCGTTGGCGAATCGGCTCCACATCACCCACATCTATGTCATGTTCAATCATGTTTGTGCAGGACGGAACATCACCAAATATCTCAGGATAAGCGCTCAGCAGCTTAGCCAACTCAAGTCACTGGAAAACAGATAAGTGACCAAGGAACCCTTCCAAATCTTTCAATATCGTAGAGTTTTTAAGTCTACCCATCAGTAGGGCGGCGTCTGAATCCAGCAGGTCATCCTCATTACTCGTCTCTGTCTGAGGAAACTCGCTACAACCAACACAGACCGGGCGGATGCCGTACACATCCTTCTGTGAATCCTGAACCTGATACGATTTCAAGAGGTTCACGTGACACAACTGATGACGTTTCCGCCGTTCGGGCATGGCAATAAGATAATTGTTATCCGTCACCTGGCGTACAACTGTATAATGGCCAGAAAACCTTGCCTGAAATGGCGAAGTAACCACAGGAAGTAAGGCTAAGACCTGGTCACCGGGATGAAACACATGCAGTTCTGCATTTCTATCATATCGCCGCTTCATCTACCCTGTGCAGCAGCCAGATTGTCTTTGGCCATCTGTACAGACGCGAATAGCCTCTGATGGAAACCATTGACGTAATCAATTACAGTCTGAGGAGGTTCAGATTCCTGCAACTCATGCAAGGCACTAAGCGGTCCTCTAACCATATGTCCAAAAACCAAATCATTAGGGCTGAATCAAGTACTTTCCTGCACAACCTCCCTTGCAGCAAGCAGCATCCAAGGCAACCCCTCTACCCAATCCCTCTAACCCTCTGCCTTCATCTGCACGCAAAAAGAGCGCAGCAAGGACTTAAGCGTCTGGTGGAAACGCTCAAGCGCGCCTTGGCTCTGCGCATGATAGGCAGTTGAGCGATTATGCCGAACACGCAAAAGCTTTAACACCTGGGAAAACAATCGGGAGGAAAAATTAGACCCCTGGTCACTTTGAATGGCCCTGGGTATTCCGAAAATTGATATGAATTGAGTCAGCGTACGCACCACAGACTTGGCAGTAAGCGAATGCAGGGGGTATGCGGCAGGATACCGGGTGCATTGACACATAACTGTCAATAAATACATGGCTCCAGAAGTCGAACGAGGCAAGGGACCTACACAGTCAACTAGCAGATATTTGAACGGCTGACTCACAGCCGGAATGGGACATAGAGGAGCCACTTTAACCTTTTGATTAGGCTTACCGGTCAGCTGGCAGGTATGACACGTTTTAATATAGTCTGAAATATCCTTCCTCATGCAGGGCCAGAAGAAATACCGCAACACGCGGTCATAGGTCTTTCTGACACCCATTTGACCCGAATCATCATGTGAGACTCGCATGACTAACTGACGGAATGACAGACTAACAACAACCTGATAAACCGGATCCCCATCACAACAGTCACTTTGGGGAACCCATTTCCGCCATAAAACACCCTCCCGAACCAAATATGCCTGGGCGTAATCCTTAGCGGCCGCCGCAGACACAGCAGACTAGAAGAAAGTTTGCAGTGCCAGATCAGCCTTCTGTTCTCTAACCAGATCATCACAAGTCAGAGAACCAAGACCCTCAGGCAGACTAAACACAGGCAAGATCGAATCATCATTAGCAGGTTCTGAATGCACAGCACGCGCTGCATCCATAGAGCGCATCACCGCACATGCCTTAAAAACATCAGGAAACAGCCTCACATTCATATCGGGCCCACTGTGTACAAGTGGCAGAGGCGCCACCACCGTCACCCCGTTTCCAAGTTCGAAACCGCTGGCGATATGCCTCTGGAACCAACTCATACGCTTTCAGGATAGCAGCCTTCACCGGACCATAATCGGCACAGTCACTCAGACTTAATAAAGATACCACTTCCTGAGCACGTCCCACCACCACACACTGAAGCAACGTAGTGCGGTCCAAACTAGACCAGCCTCACGTATCAGCAATGCGCTCAAACAGCGTGAAGAAGGAATCCACATCATCCTCATTAAACTTAGGAACCAAACGCAAATCATCCAGCACATCAAAAGCCATACTGGATCTATCAAGGTCACGCCGAGACCCCGCAGCCAGTTTGCCATCTTTAAGTAAATCCATCGCGTACTCTCCAGATCCAACCTAGCCAGCTCCGTACGCTGCCTCATCCTTTCCTTCTCCAACTCCATCTCCTGTCGCATCTTCTCCAATGCCAATTCCTCATCCGTCTCCAACTACATATGCAACAAGAGCAACTCTTTCTGCTGCTGAAAATTTAGGGACCCAGCAGGAACAGACTCCTGCACCAGCTCCGTAGACGCACCAGCAGAACCAGAATGCAGCGAAACCTGTGCGAAAACCCCAATCTCATGCAGGTTCGCCCGCAAAATAGCCTTAACATTTTCCTTCAACCGCTTATCACCAACATCAATCTCGTAGTGCTATGCAATACGGACCAGCTGATCCCACGAACACTGATCCAAAAAACCCTCAAACGGAGCCTTAAGAAAGTCCTCAACCGACATAATCACAACTACCAGCCGCACCGGTCCAGCGGTTCAAACTCACCCCCTCTAACTGCCAACCACACAATACCTAACTCAACCCTGGTCTTCAGGGATTAGGGATGGTGGGTACTTACACACCAAATACCACTAACGAGACAAATGGGAAACCCGCTGCCCCCCTATGGCCATGCCCCCGAGACAACTGCTCCAACCATATAACCCCACACTACCAAGCACAAGCAAACGAAACCCAAAGGGGAGACGCGTTACACCTACAGAGGAGTGAGCCCGCAACCACCCAGACCGGCCGCGACCGCACACAGCAATACAACACACAGGGCGACGGCGGCAACGCCAAAACCAGCGAAAGCGCAACACGCCCCCCCCCCCCAAAAACATGAAGATGAGCCCCCAATTATTACGATCGGCTGCAAAGACCATAACAAAATGAACGAAGAAAAGGAATCCGGAATACAAAAGTATATTTATTAACTAAACCAAAATCCAACCCAAAAATGCCAGGCCCAAACTCCTGTGGACCGGGGCACGCCGTGGGAGAAGCAGATCTTAATAGCCGATTGGAGATCCTGGCCAGCTGTCACCAATCAGCCATTAACTCCACCTGCAACAACACATAATTAGAAATCAAAGCAAACTAAAAAAAAAAAAAAACACAACGACCCAACAAACCATGGGTCTTAACATCACCCTTTTCTGACCATTGTTTACCACCACAATGTCATTGCCTAACAAGTCTTCAAAGATATTCATATAAACATAAACTAATTGATTGGGGGAGGCATAAAACTATGAGATGGTAATTTGAGCTTTACTATTTCACCCTCTGAGATGAAATGTACCTGCTGAAATGAAAGCCCAACTTCTAACCAGTCTTCTTATCTCTTCCTTTATCAGTTTAGTATCTCTCTCTGTTCAACTCAGCTAAATAATACTGTACTTTTGAATAACAGGAAATGCATGCATCCATGTTTCCAGGTCTGGAGTCTCTTCGAGACAGTGCCCATTCCACGCC
>NC_136619.1:18110778-18208278 GCF_933228915.1 Telmatherina bonti | reverse complement strand
TGGACTTCTTGCTTGTGTATTTACTTTTCATTGGTTTTAAACACCTAGAATAGCAGTGCTAAAGAGGTGTTAAAGTTTCACTGACAAGTAACTGTTGTTTCCATTTGACTGAATCATGTCAACAGGAACAAGGTCTCAGATGTTCTTGCCATAAGCTTCCTTCCTGTACCAAGGCCTTGCACATGACAATGTCTCTGTAAGCATGTGTTTTGCATTTATTACCTCCAAACAAGACTGCTTATTTTAAATCATTGACTTAAGAACAGTGTAATCTATAAATAAATATCTATTCTTTACATCTGGCAACTATTCTGGTTATAACTTTGACTCAAATCCAGAGAGCAAAACAAGAAGCTGAATGCATGAAGTCTGAAAAACATTCAAAAGTAGGGCCTGGATTATGAGCTTTTACAGATTTGTCAGTGTTATTTTATTTTTGTTAACACTACTGCCCTCTTCAGGTGTTATTGAGACATTAACAGAACTTAAATATATAGAACAAGAAAAATATTTATTCTGCTTCTTTCAGGAACCATATCTTATTTTAAAAAAAAGGATCAAAGAAGAATAAATTTTACAAACTGCCTTATCACTGTGCTACAAACTTTACAGTGAGAACCCAAGTCACTTAAATTCTGAAAAATGTATAACATTTTCAAACAGTTGTATATTCACTTATTACTCAAGGCAAGTATGTAATATCACCTAAATGATGAAAAAAAACTTGGTTTAAAACTGAACATGTCGGCACAGTCTGACCTACATACTGGTGCTGTTAAATAACATCCCAGCCATTATGGCTGGCAGCATCATGCTTCGTGCAGGGAGATGTGGGATTTTAAAAAAAATTATTAAATTTAATGACAAAAAATGACTGCGAACATAGCTAAAGATATGTTGCTTCAAACCACACAAGTCACATAAGCCCAGACCTCAGGTTAAATAAGGATTTGAGGCAGAAGAGTGCTGCTCATTCTGTCTCTGTGCAATCATGCAGAACTCAAGCAGTGCTGCAAACAGAACAGATTTCACTGTCCTCTTTTGCAGATCTGTAACAATCCAAAGATTTAACAGAATGGAATGCATGCAATGTTTTCCATTTACATTTTGGCTTTACACTGTGGATACTTCATTGGGATCTCCTAATCATTACTGGATTTAACCAGAGTCATTGTTTGGCAGCTCAGTGGCTGAACCTGAGACAGTCCAGACTAAGATAAAACTACTGAAAGTTGATAGAAAAACTGATTTGATACAAAACATGAAAAAAAAAAACAGGTATTCTCCATTTAAACGGCATCAAATGCTGACACTGGGATTCATTTTTCAAGAGTAGAAATGCATTCCAGTTGAATATTAGTCAAACAACTATTTTCTAACACCTAAACGAAGCAATATGCACTTTGTTGACGTTAAACAAAATTGTGACACTATTGCTATAGTGCCACCGTAGACTGCATAAAAAAATTTATATTGCAACTAAGGCTAAGGTTTCTATGAAATTATTACAGTGTCTGAGTGATTTTTAGTATGTAACTTGTTACAGAGCAATTATGACATATTAAAGCTGTAAGACAAAAATGATGAGGTTATATTGTTCAACAGTAAAAAAGCCATCAACACATTCCTCGTTGAAAAACAAGTTTGTTTCATCTTGCTGAATCCGACCGGGGATGTTTGCCACAAACTCTGGTCTGAATTTTAACTGAAGACATGCAGGCGCCCTGATGCATTTCCACCCAGCAGGGCATTCCTGGTGGGGTGGAAAGCAGTCACAGATAAAACTGTGTTCAGGTTCTCATCTGTAAAAGAGTGCAGGGGTTGGCCACTTTCATGAAACACCTGCACCCTTCGAGGCCTCATCATGCTCCCCACAACAAAGCAGTCTTCCTGTTTGGGGTCCCACACTGCTGATAGCTTAGACAGCCAGCGGCCTGTACGCATGTCATGTCTGCAAAGTCAAGTGGGAGAAAAAGGTTGTAAAAAAAAACTAGAAACAGTAAAAAAGAAATCAGGGCAATTTGAAAATGAAAAAACAGGCAGATCAAGTTTAGGTAAAATCATGCAAGTGTACCTGACAGTTGCCAGCAAGGGAGATTCACTTATTATTGCAGTTGTGTCATATATCCTGCAGTGATAAAAACAGATATAAAAGTTCAGGCAGGTGTCAAACCCAGTGAATACAACACAGCCACTCCAATTACAAAAAAAGAAAACTGCTGGCTTCACCTGATGTTGTTATCCATACAGGAGGTGAGGACTTTATTTCCAGTGCACGGGGAGAAATAAGCACTGGTTATGCTTAAATTGTGGCCAAGCAACTGAGAGACTGCCTGGCTTTTGGTCTTCTTCAGACATCGGCTGTCATAAATACTCACCACCCTGCAGGTGAAATAAACACATTTGTTTAACAACCAACCAAAAGATAAACATGGACACTAAATGGAGACGTGTGCACAGGAACAGAGAAGATAATGCTCTTATTCCACTTTACCTGCTTTCTGCTACTGCAAAGTATTGCATCTGGACAGGGTGGGTGCTGACACAGCGCAGTGTCTTCTGATCCACTGTATGGACAGACTCATGGGAGTTTCTTTGAAGGAATCAAAAGTTCTTTTAAAAATAATTTACAACAACCACCTTATGATGCTCATATACAAAATCATTAAAAAAAAAAAACACACAACAGCTCAAGACAATAGAACTGTCTTACCCCGGGGTCCTCCTATCAACGATAGCAACGTCCCCGTACCAGTTCCCAACTATTAGTGTTGTGCAGTCATGTGACATGAAGTCAAATGTTTTAAGGCCGTCTTCGATATCATAAACCTGTAAGAATACACAAATTTATAAATGGATTTCTGCTGGGAAAAATCAGTAGAAGTCAGCCAGAAAATATGAAGAAAATATGGCTGGTGGGTAATATTTTTAACTGAACAGACGGTGACGTACGTCATCAAAGAAAGCTTTCTCAACATCCATACAGCGCAGAGATCCATCATAGCTGAGGCTCAGCAGATGGGTTGGATGAGCCCTGGAGAATGCCATGCAGCCCACAGGACGCGTGTGGGGCTCAAAGAGCAGAACGCCATCATTGCCCCAATCGCCTCCCTGTACAAACACATTCTCAACTTAGACTAGAAGAAAAAACACACAGGAACCAGAGACTACTTATTTATAAATTATCTTATTCATTATAAGTTCCTGAATGTTACCTCACATCACAAAGCATTGTGGGACGTGTAGACACACCAGCTTTATCACAGATAATAAGTCAAGTCACGGCTGGTTTATAATTAAATTCTTTTGGATATATTTAACTATTGTGAGGGTTTGCTGCCTTTTAAAAACATCAATTATTTTTTACAACCACACACATACGTATTAAGACTGGAAACAAACCCTTAGTGCCCACATCTAATGTCTTCAGGTAGACCCAGCTCAACTTTTCAAAGACTAGGTTTATTTGTTTAGGGCATTTTCACAGCAGAAAGTCAATATTAATGGTATGGAAATATGAAAAATATAAACTTTGAAAGAGGACTGGGATTGCTGGACAGTGGAACATCAAACACAGTGAAATACAAAGTTACAAATGTGGCTTTATATCTAAGGCCACATGTACATCAGATTACCTCCGTGAGGAGGTTGTGTTTTTACTGGTGTTTACCTATTTGTCATTTGTTTGAGATAACTCAAAAAGTTATGGATGGATTTTCATGAAATTTTCAGTTAATGTGTAAAGGAAGAACTGCTTTAATTTTGGTGGTGATCCAGATCAGTTTGTTTCCAGAAATTTTTTAAAGGTTTCTTGAACAATGTGAGATCGGGCCATTTTTCAACATTTGTGCATGTAACTCCAACAAAAGTAGTCAGACACACAATAGGTTTAGTTTGTTAAAAATAGCAATTAGAAAAAAATACAGGACAAGCTTAAAACAGGTTGTAAAATATATCAAAGACTGATCCAGGTAATGGAAGCATTGCAGATACTTTGATCCAGAATATGAAAAAATAAGGGGACTTTTGAATTTTCATCAGTTTTGGTTGGCTGTACATCTTTTAGTGACTTACCCTCTGAAACGCATCTGCTACAGTCTCTCTCTGTTTATTTTTAAATTGCAGCGTGCATGCCGTAAAGCGCATCTTGACGTAAAATACTGTAGTAAAGTTTTTGTTGTTTTTGTCTTTAGGTCAGACATAAGGCGTTACTGGGCGCTTGCTTAAACAAAAGTAAAACAAAGTCACGAAAGCAAAACAGTGAGTTCGGTTGAACTTTATTCAAAACAGTACTCGTTCTTATTTTAAAATATAGACTTTTTTTTTTTTTTTTTTTTTTTTTTTTTTTTTTTTAAACTGTAACAAATCCGTCAAAGTCCTCATCTTCTGTGTCAATATGAACAGCTGGGCAATTTTGCTGTCAAGCATACCAGGTTCTCTCTCTTAGTTGCCAGTCAGTCTCGTTGCTAGGTGGATGTTCAGCAATGATACATAATCCACTCACATGTGGTGGCGTAACTCGCCCGACGCTACCTCCCAGTCTTTGTGATGGTGTGTTTACCGTCTCTCATCCATCGCTCTCATGACACTCGCAACTTAGCTTTAAACGCCCTGTTCACGGCAGTGTTCAGCATTTTCGTTAGTCCTCCCAGGATGATGGCAAGGTCAGAATTGGCTTTACTTGATTTTTCACAGCAGCGGTGATATGGGCACGCATGGAGTCGTGGCTCAACAGAAACAGTGATGCGTGGAAAACAACATCCGTTCTCTTTACATACACCTCTCTCAGCCCCTCTTTCATTTTCTCCTCATATTACGCCCCTTTGACGGTGGAAAATGGTCTTACAGTCAATCAAGCAGAGTGCTTATTAAAATAGCACAACATTTTTTTACAGATTTTGGGATTCAGCACACATAAGGCACACCAGGTTAATTGGCGCACTGCCGATTTTTGCAAAAATGAGCAGCTTTTAAGTGCACCGTATGGCCTTAAAAATACGGCATGAGTAGAATGAGCACGATTTTGATTTTTGTTTACTGGCTGCAACTTAATAAGCTGTACACATCTTGGATTTCATACCACATGCTAAATTGGGCCTATAAGAATTTTTATGTGGAAAATGTCCCATATTGTTGAGTTTTTCCTCTGTATAGAGCAGGACTCTCACGCTTTTCACAATACATTTATTTATTTATTTATTTATTTATGTCTTCTATCTTAAGTGACTGTTGTTTCATTCTGCTGTATGACATAGTTGCCTGAACTCTATTGGAGAAAACTCACCAAATTCCAGAGCCCCACTTTACCCAACTTGTCTCCTGCTGCCATCAACAGGCTGCTGCTGCAGGGGTGGAAGGCTGCAGAAAAGATGCGATCTTTCACCACTTTCACCACTTTTTCCTCAGTTATCCTCATGCTCTTCAGTGCAGAGCGGTACCTGTGTATAGATATTATTATAGACTAAATGAGCTTTCATAGCAATGACACCATCAACACATTAAAACATTTCACTTAAGAAAAGCAACAAGCTGTTTCTGAACATAAAAATTCATTAAAAAAAAAAAACAAAAAACTCACTCTTTCAAGTCAAGCTTCATCTTTCTTTCTTTTGTGTCCTTTAGGAAGAAAAGGAAAGGATGAATATTACCAACTGTTTTAAATATCTTCATTACATAATGAAGATGCAGATTTAAAACATTTGGCTTAATATCTAACTTTTAAACAATGTTCTACACTATCATCTAGAAGAACACAAATAAAAGTTAAACATTGACCTGTGAATTGATTTCCTATACCACTGGTTGCAGGACAAACACAGAGCAACAACCACTCACACTCACTCGTAGGGACAATTTAGAGTGGCAAAATGACCAAACATGCACGTCTTTGGACTGTGGGAGGAAGCAGTAGTACCGGTGGAGAACCCTTGAATACATGGGGAAAACATGCAGACTCTACACAGAAAGGTACCCATTTGAATTGATGTCAATTTTTGTGCATCATGTCCTTTTACAAAAGAATTTAAGTTGTTTGTTGTAGCTTCTAGTATTTTCTTATTTGCTAAACTTTGTTTCAGCTGTGGCTGTTTTAAAGTGCTTTAGAAATCAAGTTTCTATGACGTGTGAAATACAGACGCTGAAGGCTGAAAGAAGACGCAAAGTGCTGCTTATACATCTCACACTCGGCAAAAAAGGCAGTAACAGAGGTGCCAGTTTGACTTGGTTAGGACACAACAATACAGGACTGAAGTATGTGCTTATTTGCACAAAGATCTGCTAGCAAATTGTCTTTCAGGATGCACATGTAGATGGACTGTAACAGCAGCTGTCACAGGTATTTTAGCCCTGTCCACTTGTGATCAGATCACCCAGAAAGCACCTAATGTGAACAGTCTACTTTTTAACACTTAGGGGTAACTCCTACCTCACAGCAGAGTTCAATAAGTTTTGAGGGCAGCTTGAAACCTTCTTCCATGTTGATAGGATCCATGTGCAATGGGCCAGCAGGCTTCTTCTCACGTGTGAACTTTAAAGCAGGAAAATATCCAAAATGAGTGAAAGAAAACATGATAACAGCAGTGGAGCAGAAAATTAGTGCATTACACATAGGTGGACATATATTAGTACCTCTTCATAGACTAATGCCCCCCTGGGTTCAGGAGGAAGTGTCAACATCTCTGCCTCTTTATTTTGGAGGCGCAAGGATTTGCGAGCTGGCAGCACTTCTTTTGCAGCAGCCTGAGGTCTGCAAACACAAATAGTGAACATTAGATTGACACTGAAATTAAAAATAAAAGATTACTGAGATGAAATCATAATGCAGTTGTTATGGATCCCTTTTTGTTTACTACTGAATGTCTGAAATTCATAAAAGTAAGTAAGTTTTATTTATATAGCACATTTAAACACTGTATATACTGATCAAAGTGCTTTACAGAGTTAAAAGTACCATAAAGGAAAGAAAAAGAACAAAGCAAACAATAATTAAAATCCTGCTAAGTGACCACAGAGATCAGTAGCAATAGTTTGAAAACAGACTGTACCTCAGACCCCTCTGTGAAGGCTTTGGTCGTGTCAACTGCTTCAACTCCTCAGTTGCCTTTTGACAAAGAAAACAAGTGATACCAATCCTGTCTCTGCAGTCATTGTATGAAATAATCACAAGATAGTCTCAGTGAGCTGACCATGCACATCTGTGCAAAACACACATGCAACTCACCAACATTATTAAAATACATATCAATAAAACTCTTCTTTAATTTGATATACATATGAATGAGGACAAGTGCAAAGGCACACTTTAATTAAGTGAAGTGCAACATTTTACTGTGCTGCAATTTTTAAATTTAGACAGTACAAATGGCACCAAACTCCTGTTGACAAAGATCAGATGCCCCCTTTTGCTCAAGCAATGTCAATAAATATGGATTTAAGCAATGTAGTTTATGAATACCTATTCAAATTTGATGTGAAAACAACCACCCAAAATGCCTACCTGGAATAAATTGATAGAGGAGAGAAAAGCTTGGTTTTGTCTGATGTTCTCCAGGCGCTCCAGTTCATAAGCAGAAAGTCCTCCACAGACAGCCTGGTGTGCAAAACCACAAAAATCTTTCAAACTTCCAAGGCTTTGTGCCAAGAAAACAAGTTTATGAACTTACACAGTGTTTCTTTCCCCCCTTTAGCTTTTTATTTGTATTCCTTTGTATTAGTTTACCTTTGTATTTTTACTTTCAAGTGTACGTTCAACGTCACTTTTTTCAACATCTTCCTCATCCTTTGGTCTTTTCATCTGGCAATTTTCCTCTTTGACTTTCTAACAAGACAATGACAGCATAATGATAAAGCAAACATAAACAGCCAGTTATGTCATAGCATACATTTTGTAGACTCCTCTCACCCTTTTCTTTATTCCATTTGTTGTGTGTGGAGAGTACTGGAGACGTTTCGGTGCCAGGGCGCCTCTGGATGATCGTCGGACTGTTGCCTTGGGACCCTCGGGAGTCATGTCCTGCCAGGTGGGTTTTGTTAACAATTAACAACATATAAAAACTAAGTCGTGCATGCAGCTTTTCTAAAGAAGCCTTAGTTTAACATACTTGTACTAACTACAAATATCGCCTTCTAACATCTGCGACATCTGTTACATCATCTCCAGTTTGAGCTAATGTTACTGAACACTGGCGGCTTTTGTAGTGATAAGAAACGAAACCTTCAAAACAACACCGGTAGTTACTGTACCTTAACAGCAGCGTTATGTTTGGGATTTTCTGTGGCCATTTCGCTAACTTATAACGTGATGTATCCGTATCTTGTCTTCTCGAGACGAGCGAAGTCGATGCACGCGCTCCTCACAGCTGCCAACTATTGATACTAGTAATTGAAGCAGAATAATTGGCGCCACATGGAAGAAATGTTTTGTAACAAGCCCCTCCCATTTGTGTTGTGTAACAGAATTCTTGTCACTTATTGGTTACTATCAAAAACATCATCACGATATAGGGGTTGTTCCCGGAAAAGCCTCTGTCTGGTTAGAATCAAGTCTTTCCCCTCCATAAACAAGAAACTAGGCGGTCTTCAAGAAAAACGTGACCTGAAAATAATTAAGTTGCCACAGGGGGTCCGCTTTATTAGGTGTACATTTGACCAAGAGTCTGGTCGGGTGGGAGGGGGTTTCCCCCCTTTTAAAACAGGCGATCTGCCGGATGACCCACTAGAACCTGCTGCTTAGCTACGGGAACGCCTCCTACTCATAGACCGGATGCTCTTACTACACGAGGGGAACAAATAAGACTCGGTTTGCAAATCAACGACAAAATAAATGTTCCGCCTTGACAAACGATGTTGATGTTTGGCCTTCGTTTAAATTTAGTAGAAAACTGCTCATTAAAATGAATCCCAGAAACATATTCTCCTGGCCTAGTTATATGTTTCTGTTCAGCTGCTCTAAGAAGTAAAATTATGTTTCAAAACAAATCTTTTTATTGTGTATTCCCCTTTTTGTTAAGAGACCCCAATAGACACTGTTGAACTACAACAGCCAAAAGCAAATGCAAGTACAAAATACGAATAATATTAATATAAAATTATTATATAATACTAATTTTGCAAGTTGTTCACAATACATTTATTATTATTGTTATTATTATTATTATTATTTTATTTATTTATTTATTATTTTTCATTTTTTATTATTATTATTATTATTATTATTATTATTATTGTTAACTTAGTTCTTAAATATCTTTTAGTAACACCTATGCCGACTGGCAAGCTTCTTCTGCACTCATCATCCCTTCTCCCCGGGTCATCGTCTGTGGACCCAGGCTCTTTCAGTCTGCTAAAAATGTCACAGCACTGTTTGCTGAATAGTTCTTAAACAGTGCTATCTAACTGCTTTATTAGTTGTTGAATACTTACGTTTATGTACAATGTTGCAATGGGTTGCCATGATGACTGAAGGCAGAACTGAGTAGCATTACTCATCATAGCAACAGATGAAAAGTCAAATTGTCAAAGGTAATTGGTTAATTGCATGTGCTGCATGGGTTATTCCCTCATTTTTTTCATTATCAATCAAGCAGGGAGATGTTCTGATATTTGCATTTGAAAGCCGATATTGTGAAATCACAACATGAATAGAAGTGAAACAGGTGGTCATTAGGTTGAATGTTTTTTTTTTTTGTTTTTTTTTGTTTTTAAAAAAAAGGAATCTATCAGAGAAACAGCAAAAATTTTTGTACAGGACAAATCACCAGTCTGGTACATTCTGAGACTAAAGAAGTGCACTGATTAGCTCAGGGACAAAAAGGCTAGGACATCCACAGGAGAAAACTGTGGTGGATGATTGCACGATCCTCTATATTGGTGAAGAAAACCCTCCACTACATTCAACAAAACAAAGAACAGTCTTTAGGAAGTGGGCTTATTGCTATATACACCCAGTTATGTTGGTATGCGATGGTTTGGTAAACCTTGATCTGTCTTGGGTTTCCACAGTCTTTACCCAGTGGGCATCATATCAGCCAGATAGTGGTAGATGCATCAGCTACACCACCAGTCAAAAATTTGGACACACTGTCCAATTAGCTTTAATCGAGAAGTGTGTCCAAATTTTTTGACTGGAAGTGTTTATGAGAGTATGATGAAATATGGAAGTGAAGACTTTTGTGAAATGACAAAACTTCATATGTAAATTGTTATTAGTGTTTTAAATTATGATATATGTTGGTATATAGTGCTTCTCCTCCAATAGCATGGACCCCGGATGGCATTTCTCGAGTTTCCTCCACTATTGCCTTCAAATTACACATACTCAATGTGTAGAAAAACATGAGGCATGAGGCCAGCCAACAGATGTTTCATCCCTGCTCAATCAAAAAATATCTGATGGAAAAAAACAAGATGCAAGTGATGCTTGAATAAGTCCAAACTCTGAAATATGCAGAGACTATTTTTACCCATTGCTTTACCAGACTCTTTTCCAAGAGTTCTTCACAATCCAATCCATTATGGAGTGTTGTTTTCATCAGTACCATAACCCACTGCTAGTACTGCATGATTCACACTGTCTGCTGTGTTCTTACACTGGGAGCTGAACAGACAAAACTAGATCAACAGAGCACACTGCCTGGGATCAGAAGGCAGAAGGACTCTTTCAGTATGACTTTTTTTTCTGTATATGCAAAATGTGTTGGAAATTATTTTCATACATATTTTCTAGAACAAAACTTTCAAATACATATTAAAAGGAGGAACAAATTTTATTTTAGACTTAAGTCTGAAATATGTATTATGTGCTTCTAAGGGTACATGCATATGCCTCTTACATCTTACAAATAATAATCAATTGAAAGTCTGGTTGCCACAGATTTCATTGGTAGCCTCACTTATTCCAAAAACCTCTTCCCATTCCTCCCATAAATACCTAAATGTACTTTGAACAATCACTGAAAAAAAACAAAGAAAACTGCCACACTGCTGCAGCTCCAACCACATCTGATCAAGTATTACGTGTATTCTGTTCTACAATCATTTAACAGACACTTTTTCTCAAAAGCAACTTATACTACCAGTCAAAAGCATGAACACACTTTTCCATTAAATCTAATGGGAGATTGGACTCATAGCAGTCTGTAAGTCCAGTAAATGTGCCACAAATGTTCTAGAGTTCATTTTCATGATAGAATATTGATATTTTATTAATTTGGGGTAAATATGTAGTTTCTAACAAATCGAAATACAGGAAAAATAACCACAACATCAGGATCATTTCTAACTCCAAAGCTTGTAAGAACTACTTTTTCTTCCGCCTACCATAGTCTTATGTAAAATAAGGTACAGTGTATGGGCGCAGCAGCATGCCACTCATGCAGTCAGTCCTCGCTCAGTCTGTAGTAGTCACATGTGAAGCTAAACATGAAGCATCTTTGGGCATAAGGTATGGCATTTGTTTAATAGTAGTTAATCGGAGTCTTTATGCACTGGCCCTGTAATAGACTGTTGACCTGTCCAGGGTGTGTCTGTCCTGTCCGGGGTGTGCCAGTCCTGTCCGAGGTGTGTCTGTCCTGTGCGAGGTGTGCCTGTCCTGTCCGAGGTGTGCCTGTCCTGTCCGAGGTGTGTCTGTCCTGTCCGAGGTGTGTCTGTCCTGTCCGAGGTGTGCCTGTCCTGTCCGAGGTGTGCCTGTCCTGTCCGAGGTGTGTCTGTCATTGCCAATTTGATTTCTATTTTCTTCTTTCTAGTGGACTTTGGTTGTGTTGTATTCGTACATAGTTTTTTTTCTCAGTTCATGGTTGCCTTCACATCCTGTTTTACGTTATAGAGCAGGTGTGCCCTGCCTCAGTTCTTGGGGACTACAGTCCTGCAGGTGTTAGATGTGTCCCAGCTCCAACACACCTGATTCCAATAAAATGGCTTTCCTCAACAACATTTTTGTCAAATGCTGCACACACATGTTGAGTCATCAGTCTGATTCAGGTGTGTTACTGCAGGAAACATCCAAAACCTGTTTGACAGAAGCTGTCAACTCAAGTACCCACTTTGGACACCTCTGTTATAGCATTTGTTTCTTTGTTCCAGTTGCTTTCATTTCCTTACTGTGTTTCTCACTAGGTTTTAATTTTTTATTACATTTTTTGGGGATGATATGAATCATTTTATTTGTGTAGAGAAAATTATTCATTACCAAATAAAGTCTTGGTGAATGGGTCTCAAATGAAACTGTCTCCTTTCAAATCTTTTTTTTATATTTGAATAACTTTTTCAGCAGGAAACACCTTGCTACATGGGTCCTCAAGAGATCACTTGTAAAACTTAAAAGCGATTGAGTGATCTCTCCTCTCATCCTGCGTTAATTAAACCATACTCAGCAAACATAAGCTCATATTATTGTTGTGGAAATTTTATGTTCTGACTTAGATTTTCATATATTTCATAGTCCTAGCGTATATTCATTTGTTATTATGGCTTTGTGGGCTTTCTGAAAAGGTCATGATGAACTTAAGAACTTAAGCTTAGTTACACAGTGTCTGCTTATTCCCCTTTACAGACATAGCAATGTGTAGAGGGCCTGACATGTCTGCGTTCAGACATGTGGGATCTGATTAGTTAGAACACTCTCTTCCTTGAAGAGGGTTACAGCTAACAACAGACATTTCTTGTTTGGAATAACATAGATTCAGGGCAGACAATTGATGCCTTTATGCGAAGGTAAAAGGATTGTTCAGCCCGGTTAAAGCATTCCAGACTTCCACTCCGTCGGCCCTCTAGACTGACTCTCCACATTGCCATTTGTATTACTCTGTACTTTATTTTCTGTTCAATAAACTTTGTAATCTTTTTCACTTCAGAACCAGACTCCTCGTCATTGACAGACTTTTTTCCACAAAATTACATCAAAACATTTTAAAACCTTTAGAAAATGTGTCCAGTCATCTACATTGTCTAATATCCACTGTAGTGACACTTTCATTTTTCAACATGAAAGGTGGAGACCAGATTCTTCACAGGAGTCTCAAAGACTCCCTTCACGCTTTCGATCAGACTCCAGACTCAGGTTTATGCCCAATCCTGTGTATATGATTCCTTTTAATTAACAAACAATTCAACAAGAAACCAGAACAATGGAATGATGATTAAAACAAAAGCAAAAACATCAGTTTTCTGTATTTCAGTGTTTTAACATCAAACGTTTTCAACCTGAGGTTTGGCTCAAAGAAAGAATCTCTTCGACTCCCTAAATGCCATGCAGGCAAATGGGTTCAGACCCCCACATTATAACATATGTACTGGAAAGCTACTTGAGAATAACAGCTTTATAACTTTATAATTTGATCAATTAAATTTCAACACTAACCGTTCACTCGTTAGCTGTGATGCAGGAGTCCAAACAAACTACATTTTGAAGCTGGACTTTGTGTAGTGTTGTACTTGATGAATGATTCCCTGCATTCCCAGCAATTGATTATTCTCTTGTTCTCAGTGAATAATTTGAGCTCCTGGTGTTTGAAACTTTGTTGTATCCTGTGGTGTAACGGTTGCACATCAAAACAGAAGTATATTATAACATAAAAAGAAAAGAAACACTATGCATGCAACAAAATAAAATGATTCCAAGGACTATAGAATGTAAAAATGAGTTATTTTTCATATGTACTCACTGCTTTAAATTAAAATCTTCAAACAGGACACACAACAAAACCAGCAACTTAGCAACTTTTTGAACATTTGTACCTCAAATGAAAGATTCTTGCATTTTTCACCTGTTTTATAATTATATGCGTCAGATAATAGACATTTAAAATTCCCACCTCTTCAGTCATCTTACTGCTAAAGCATAATTAAATAGATTAAAGTGTGTTCCACAAGTACTTGTTAGGCTGATCTGGTACAACAGTCTCAGTAACAGGACATTAATTATCTTCATCTCTATAGTGACCAGAAGTAACACTTTTAGACTAAATACAATAGGGGTGAACATAAACTACTAAACTTTACTGAACATTTAGCTACTAAAAACTTTGGACCTAAATTTTTTTTTTTTAACTTGTCATGCCAGAAACCTGTTCCATAATAGGTTTTTATGCTCCTTTGCTGATAACTTAACATTTCAAAATGAGGTACATAAAAAGGAAAGAAATGACCAAATATTTCAACAAGGTCCCAGTGTATTCAAAGGTGTTATTGGGCAAAACTAAAAGCAACAGTAATGAATCATACAAGTCTGAGAGCCATACTTCAAACTAATAGCATTTAAGATGACTTTCTCTGTTTTATTTCTGAACAACTAACAGCTTCCTCCTCTGACTTGGTTTTCATGGTTTAGTATAAACACTGAGATAACAATGCAAACTACATGGAGCAGCCTCAGACATTTCTCCCCCTGAGAAAAAATAGGTTTATTAACAAGAGGTAATCAAGAAAGAATACACTTTTATACAAAACTGGAAATACTACTCAAGCTGTTGAAGTAGACTGAAAGAGAATTCTTGTTTCACTGGGTATTGCTCACTGCAAACATTTGATGTGCCTGTTGGAGGGTAAAGATTCATGTGCAAGGATGGGGTTTAAATACAGCACACATACCATTCTAGATATAGATTTGATTTGAACACATGAAAGTGGTACATGCCTGCCACTTAAGCTTAAGGAGGTTTTCTATACAAAGCCTGTAAAAAATACATATAAATATTCCAAGAAGAAGCACAATAATACTACTGTATAGTTCCTGCTAACGCATCGGAGTAGACAGGAGAAAGAATGTGTTACGCTTATAAGTTGTTTTCAACATTTGTTTTAAAGTATCATACACAGAAAAATTATTACAGAGTTGAACGATCATAAGGATAACACATTTTTAGGGATATGTTTTTAACACATTGCACATTAGGAAATGCATCAGACTGCCTGTACATAATATTGTACAAAGCCAATATTTCTGCTTCATTGGCAAATTGTAGAACAAAATAGTTTACATACTTTTGTGGTATATAATCCATTTCATGATTAAGGCAAAACCATAATGCACTGGCCAAAGAGGATTAACAATAAGGACTACACTCACAATGTCTGAGTGTAGAAGCTGGGAATTTAACTTCCTGAAGTGGTTTGATATTGGTTACATTTGCTACATACATTGCCCGGTGCTAGTACTGTATTTACATCATGTTGCCCACCTGGGGAATAAAGTGATAATAGGCAAAGCATAAAAATGCATTGGACAAAACTAAAAACAAATCATGTAAGTTTCACCACAATCTTTCCAAATTGCTTCATCATCCAGTGGCTACATAAAATGAGAGAGCGCACAATTCAGCGTCAGCCGCTGAAGCAGCCCCACCTTCCACCTTCTTCTCTAATCAGACGGGGATATATTGAAGAATGTCTAACTCTGTTTTAATTGCAAACAGTTTTGTTTGTGTGTTTTCTTTGTTTTGGTTTATAGTGGCATTCAGGTTTAAGTTCATTTGATTTTTTTTTCCTGTGGGTTCACACTGGAAGTGAATTACCACAGACTTCTTTAAAAAAAATTAAACTGGGTGGAAAATCACATGCTCAAAATCAAAGCAAAAGAGGTTTTGTGAAGATTATTAAATGACAGCTGCATTTACAAGTATGCAGTTCTGGTAAATGTTGGTTTCTCTTGCCTTCTGACATCAAAGCAGAAAGGTGAAAGTTGATCTTCATGTACCAAAGTGCACATCTGTTACGTACAAGAGCCTTTTTCATGCTGCACATTCCCATTTGGATATAGCTAAATATCACATCTGCAAACTCGTTCATCCTTATTCTGTGGTTTAAAATAACTCTTTCATGAAATAACATTTTAGACAATAAATAACATATAAATACTCTAACTATAGAAATAAAATCTCTCTGGACTTAAACTAAGTCTACACCATTGGGGAGCATATACTGGAACGGCACAGCCTACTGTGTCTAACACAAATAATAATAAATGTACATGTTGAAATATTGTTTCTGCATACACTGTATGTGAGCAGAACAACAGAAATCCTCTTCATGATGAACTTTTTGGCTCAATTCTCAAAGATGCTTCGTAGAGGCTCTCCTCATCCAGCACTGCACTGTCATCCAGCAGGTACTTTGCCACCTGCAGCCAGAACAGAGACAAAGCAGGTTGTACAAGCTTGCTTTCTCTTCAGCATCTTGGTTATATGTTAAATTCCACATGCAGACGTGCTTACATAATTTATCCCTTCATTGTTCTTAAATGTTTTCCAAAAAGAGAAAAATATGCAATCCATATAAAAAATAATCATTTTCCCCCATCATTTAACTTAAATTACTGCCAGATAAAAGGATAGTTTTCTTTATTAAAGTGGTTTTATGTCTGTGACTTTTTCATCTGTGACTTTTATGAATGGTTGAGAGCAACTGCATTAAAAATTCTTTGATATAATTTCATGTGGTGTAACAATGAATTCCCGGAGTTTAAAGAATCAGGAAGCAGTTCATATAATACCCAGAAGAGGACGCCTTATGTATGTGGTCTTGCCTTGTATAAGTATGTTTTAAAATAATTTAGTGACCTTTCTCTTGATATTAAGTGGAACAAGAGGTGTAAAGTATAATATCATTTATTCATGATCCTAACCGCTTAGCCTGATGAAGGGTCACAGGGAACCTGGAGCCGATCCCAGCAGTCTTTGGCGAAAGGCAGGGTATATCGCCAGTCCATCGCAGGCCCACACAGAGACAAACAACCACTCACGCTCACACTCACTCCTATGGGCAATTTAGAGTAACCAAATAACCTAACTTGCATGTCTTTGGACAGTGGGAGGAAGTCAGGGTACCCAGAGAGAACCCACGCATACACGTCGAGAACATGCGACCTCCACATAGAAAGGTCAATGTCCAAGCCTCGCCCCAGCCGAGGATCAAACCAGTAACCTTCTTGCTGTGAGGCCACTATGCCACTGTGCAGCCCCATAAAGTATAATATATTATAATAAATCATACAATATATTATCTCTTTTGCTCAAGTATTTTGTGTAGAAAACTTCAACTTTATGAGTTTCTGTTTCTTTTTACTCACAGTCAGGCGGATTCTCATGCTTTTCATTCTCATCAAACTAATTCCAGTCACATTAATAAAAGACATGTAAACAGGATATGTTTTTCTACATCTTCAAAATGTCGCACTGTCAGTAGGACTGAAGATAACAGGATGGAAACATATCAAAAGGCTATTGTTCTTTTGTAGGATAATATTCATAGTATACCAAATTATTTGCAATACATAATTATTAATATGCAAGCACTGCCCATATCTCATCATCTCTTGTGATTTATATTAATTATATATATCACATATATCATATATATCACACACTGCAGTATGTGATTTATATTATTCTAATGATTTTCAACTGAGGGGAACATAGAAAAGCAAAAAAAAACCTATATGTCAGCTCGGTCTGACACAATGTAGTGGTACAATTTCAAAGCATTACTATTGAAGCTGCAACATTTGGCATACGATCAGGTTGCATAGATTGTCACTTTTTGATCCTGATGTGAAATGTAAATCAGTAGTGTGCATGCACAGGAAGTGAGATGTTTTTAGAAACTGAAGATCCTGGAAATTTTCTCCAAAACATTTATTGAGTCTCTTGGGAAAGTATTCAGCAGCAATGATGCCATTTTTGCACCTATTACTATGCATTGTGATTTCTTACAGGCTCCTGGGGTTCTGGTCTATTTCTGAAGACAGTCAGCAATTAAGTCGACATGCCCAGCACCTTAAACCATACAGCAACAGATTGTATACCATCATTATGGATGACAGTAAAGGCAACATTCATGGAGAACTCTACCAGCCATCTGTTTGAACAAGTACGCATTGTCCATGATGAACATACTTTGTGTGCTTTTATCTGTTTCAACAGAGCTACAAGGAATGCCTTACAGTCACTGTCAATACCTGCCCTTTTATCCTTTATAGTGCTGACGGAGCCCTGCAATGGACTGGCAAGCTGTCCAGGATGTACCCTGCCTTTCGCCCAACAGACTGCTGGGATAGGCTCCAGCATCCCTGCGACCCTTCATTGGACTAAGCGGTTAGGATAATGAATGAATGAATGATTTCCCGGCAGATTTTCCTCCTGTCAGCACTGAGACGCTTTCACCCATATACTTACTACATACCTCTGGAAACTTCATAGGATTAATATGGAACATGGAATTATGCTTAAAAAAAGTTACGTGAACACAACATCCTGACTTCATTTATCAAACGAAATCAGTTTTAACCAGAGTTGTCCCTCCCAACGAATAAACAGTTGCTTCACCTTAACTACTGCTCTGGTAAAACGTTCTTTATCAACTTTAACCTTACGTGAATCTTATGTTGTTTTAGAAAATAAAATTAAAAGTATTTTAAACTAGTAGTCAAATTCATTCATCTCAATAAGGCAATCCTTTTTACTTGTCCAATGATAAAGTTTAGGTTCCTGCAAAGTAAAAACAGCAGTAAGTGAACTCACCTTTGGCTGAAAATCTATCTTGTAAGCTGTCTGTTGAAATTGTCGTATCTCTCTGATTATGTGAGATATCTACAGAAAAACACAGCAGAACGAGCATAATGATCCATTTATCAGTGTAGATGTTTTTCTCAGTCCCTTTCACTAAAAACTTATCCTCATATAGATACTATTTACCATTCTCATCTTGGAGAAGTTGACCAGGTTATCCTCAGTGTAGTTGGGTGTTCCCTCCTCAATAAAGGCCAGGTCAGTCAGGTACATCCCCAGGTAGGGCACGCAGGGGGGATCACAGCTGTGGACAGCAGATATGTCAGAGATATAATTGTACAAATGCAGAGTAACAGACACAAGGAGGAATACATTTTACTCCACCAGAAAATGAGAAGACTTAATAATGACGGTGAATTACTTCTTCAGAGCTTCTCTCAGGTTTTTGAATCGGCCTTCAGATGACACCAACTTCTGCAACTTGTCAACCACAGTTTTTGTCTGGAAAAGAGGATCAGAGCAAAATCTGTCACTGCTACTGGCTAGAAATGTAACTGTGCTCCTGTAAGAGCGTGCTGTATTTGTGTACACTCACAAATTTAGAAATAAATTTTGGTCATTTTTGAGCATCACCTTTTAAAGAATATTGATACTTGAAACTTGACTTCTTAAGACTCTGTTGAGAAAATGAGTACAACACCACTTTCCCATCTCTATACTAAGAATGAAGCTAAAGATGACGCCACACAAACCAAGAAAGAAAAATGTTTTTCCACCTGCACCTCATCATCTCTCTGATCAGCAAATAAAATCTCAAAAACTTGAACAGAAGGTGTCAGATGGCTGATACCTGCTTAGATATTTTCAGCCATGTCTTTTTGAGGCGGAAGATTGAGCTGCGGTTGAGTGAGGATGTGATCTCAAGCACGGCGTTGTAGTTGTGAAGGCAACGACAGATGTCAGCCACTGCCACCCATTTCTCTATCACTGCCACACGCATGTTGACATCGTCCCAGTGCAGGATCTCTGTGGCAATCCTGTTGCTGATCTGATGAAAAAGAGATAAATACACACAATAATATTTGTTTGTGTGTCTCTCTGTCTAACTATCTAATCATGTTAATACTAAAACTTACATCATTGAAATGCTTGGTGGTTTTCATTATGTATGGTGTCCTTTCATTCTTGTCATTCTTCATCCAACCTTGACCAAAAAATTCCCTGTAAAGAAAAGATGTTTTTTTCTGTATATTCAGCTTTGAATAACTTGTCACATTTATACAACCATTTACTGCGGTCACTTCTTCCTTTCACCCTCCCTAAACCTTCTATGTTTGTCTTGCATGACTCAGTCCCTGTCTTTGTTTGCAAGTCTGTCACATGCATATACTCACTCGTATGGGATGACCTTGAAGACCAGGTGGTCCAGCATTGTGAGTTGCTCAGCAATCTCCAAGGCAGAGTGGCTCTCAAATGGTTCGGTCTTACTTTCCTCCATGGCCTGATTGCAGATATATTTATATAATTTAAATAATTTAAATAAGGCAAAAGATAATGCAAAGATACAGCATGTGATTTAAAAAAGTAAGAAGGGTTTTATTCTCAACAGGAGGTTTAGTATCGCAGTGACTCACCATCTGTGTTAACTCTTCAATGGTGGCCTGACTGTCTCCAGGATCCTCCTGAGTGAGAGTCCTGCATGTAAAAAGACACAACTGCTGTTATTTTACAGTTTTTGTCTATTGACATGGTACAAAAATATCTTTTGTGCACATTCATAGCTAGAAAAATGTACACACAGTGTAATGGACTTTTTTTTTCTCCAATTTTTTTTAAACAAGACTAACCAGTCAGTCCTTGAGAATGAAACATTTCATTGCACAGGCCAGGTAGTTTTTTGTTTTGTGTGTGTGTGTTGGTGCGTTAAATCTAACTTCCCATTTCTACTATCTCAAATGATTTTGTTGAAATATGGCGGTCCAAAGAGGCTTTTCCATGGGATGTTCACAAACAAATGTGTCATACTGTCATGTATGACTATATAGCAATGGAGAGATAACAACAAGAAGTCCAACCTGATAATGTTGGCAGCTGCCTTTCGTTCCTGTGTCAGGAGCTCTGGGTCATGCATCACCTCCTCCAGGAAGCCAATTACCCGCATCTTCAGCTCTGTGTTCTGCTCAAAGTCCTGAGGACCCGCACAGCAAAAAGAGCCGTGTCATTATAGAGGTGTTGTTTGTCTCCTTCATATACAATAAAAAGAGGGATGGAGAAAAGAAAACAAAAGGGAGAGAAGGAACTTGACCTGTACCTGTGAGTGTTTGGACACCCAGTGACGGAGCACATTAAGGACCCTGTTTGTGGCAGCTCTTCGGATAACAAACTCCTTGTCTCCATTCCTCTGGTCTGTAGGAAAACCTAGAATCACATTCAACACAAATATATTCCACCTGTGCGATACCATTATTTTTAAATCATTTTACTAATTTTACTTCATGTTGTCTCAGTCAGCATTTCACTAGCAGAGCAATGCATCAACTATAACTGACACAGAGAATAAAATGATGGCAACATTAGCAGAGAATATTTACAGATTAATCTGGAATGCAGCAAATTAAGCAGCATGAGAATTTATGCATAAAACATGCAGCAATTTGCCATATTATATGTTTGCAATATGCAAAAGATCAGTTACTAATACACTGTATGTGTATGGAAAAGATATAATTTTATTTAAGTTTTTTTTTTTTAATTTGTCATAAACATGAAAATAAAACTGCTCCAATGTTTTTGTTAGGCGATAGGAGAGCAGCAGGCTCTGTAATGTGGGTTCCCTCTAGTGGCCACAAGATGCAAAATTTCTAAACTTTTGGGCCAAAAAAACCCCAAGTTATTTGCTTTTTCTGCTGTTACCATAGTTATTTGTTCATTTATCATCGATTTTACATCCATTTTACATAGCTTTTGTAACCAGATTACGACAGGTTATTTTTAATTCTGCAGACATCTATTGAAATGAGTTGAAGATGACAGACAGGAAACTTCTAGACAGTGAAGAACAAACATCTCTGATGTGAAAGTTGCCAGCCTGTCAGGCGACTGACCTGTGCTGGCGAGGGACATGCGGCGGTACTTCTCCTTGGTTGGCGTGCCTTCGTTGGCACCAGCTGTGGCAATGGCAAATGCTGAGGCTGCAGAAAGAGCACTGCGGTTGTTGTCCAGTTCCCGGCAAGATGACACAACCATGCCATTGTTGAAGGAAAACAGGGAAAACTCTGCAGAAATGAGCCATGATAACCCATGAAAAATGTAACATTACCTAGCAAAAAGAGAAAAAGTTAAAGCACACAAAATGTCGTAATGCATGACCCTTTTGGTGTTTCTTTCTGAGCTTCTTACAGGATTGAACAAATAGTGGAAAACATCTGAATGACTAGAAATGATCTGATTCCCTCTGTGGAGGTCTGTAAGTTATTGTAACATCAATATGATCAAACTAAGTTGTTGACCATTGGAGGGCAACAGAGAGCTAAAATTGAGCCAGCACAGTATGTCCTGCAGCTCGTGGCACTGACGGTATACTCTATACTGTGCCTGCCTCCCTCCTTTACTGCCTTCTTCCCTCTCTGCCTTCGTCTGTTCAGCCGGGGGCGGCACAGAAGAACACGCACATGGTTGCTAAGGTACAAGGTTTCCTTCCACCTACTCACACAAGGCACTGGCTTCCCTTGTATCCAGCAACGTGGGAAGAGAACACACTGGGGATGAATTGTGCTTGACTACCTACGGGGTGGATGCTCCCTCTCTATGTGGTATGGGGAGGGCCAGGATGCTGTGGGTGGTTGTTACCTAGCCCTTATCTGGCTGTAGATGTGCGCATCATTCTCTGAAAAAAAAACTTTGCAATAAGTACACTGTGGCTATGTCTATTTTACTTTTATATGTGAGTGTATAGTGTTCACTGTTTTAGTCTTATGGTGTGACTGGATAGTAAAAATGCCCCAGTTGTTGAGCTAAAATCTTGTTTTAATCTAATAAACTTTTTCTTTACTCTAAAAAGTTAAAAGTGCATCCTAACATCAAGCATTAACTATAGCTGAAGTTTTTCACAGTATTTCAGTTGCATCATCTCAGGGCTGTCTGTGTTGTAGTTCAATTATATAAAAACATGAACACAAAATGTGTACAGATAACAATATTATCTAAGGATAGACACCTCTTTTTGGCCAGTTTGGCTGTAAATAGTCAGGAAATGTCATCATTTTACTTGTAGTTGAACTAATTGTGCTGCTGGTTGTCTGTGAACATATGTTCTTTTATTATAATTTTATTCAGTTTATCCATCCACTAAATATCCATAAAGCTCATTTAAAATGAACTGATTTCCTAAAAAGCTAATTCAAGTAATTTGCCAATAGGATTTTTTTTTTTTATTATTCAAGTGGTCACTGAGGATATAATATGATATACAATGTGTCTGTTAATTTGTTTTTCATTGTTATTATTACTGAGTGTTTGCCAACGCAACCTGCTGTCAAGTATGGCATGTCAGTAGCACTAAACACAAAGCCTCTGCATTTCGCTGGTTCTCAGATCCTTGCAATTTCATTTGTGCTGGTAGGCCAGGATTCATAAGTAGATCAAAAGACCTCATAAACAGGCTGTTGACATGGAGCAGCTTAACAAGCTCAAACAGTGTCTCAGCACATCGGTGGAGAGGCAGATTGCAACTGTACCAGAGTTTTTGGATTTGACATTCTTGGGTGTTGATGGCGACTTCGGAGAAGACGTTTCTGCTTCAGTCTCATCACTCTGACTTGGATCTTCATCACATTCCTCTCTGACCGATAGATCTGGGCAGAGATAGCGTCAAATAGTTAGGAAAAAGAAAAACTAGAATGAAGAGTAAAACAAAAGTAAAGGCTTTAGAATAGTGTCAGACAGGTGGAGAGGAAGAAATAAAGAATTTTTTTGTTTTACTGTTGACTTAATTAGAACATTTACAACCTTGCTTGCTATTTTAGACTTTTTTTCTCTTGCATATGCATAAATATGCTTTTACCTTTACACATAAACATCAGTGACACTTGAAAATTTAACTGAACACTGATACATAAAAGATTTATGTATGATGTGACAGTGAAATTTGACAAAATCTCTGAATCCCTGACCTTGCTTGTTGAGGACAGACTCCTCTGCTTTGCCTTCGGCTTTGGACTCTCCTTCATCAGGGATTTTGCCGGCCATTGTGCTCGACACGTAGAGCTTGTTGATGTCAAGTGTGGTCTTACTGAAGGGTGACATGGTGGAGTGCATACTTGCATAGCCATTAGGAGAGCAGCTAAGCGCAGCTAGGTCCAGGGCTTTGCCCCCTGTGATGATGGGAATGTTGAGCGAAAGTTTGCGGCGGCGGTTTGGGGAGGACGTCTTGGTGATGGAGAGAGGAGGAGGGGAGGAGAACTTGCGGCTGGCACGTGGCGACGTGGGTGGCTCGCCGTAGAGGAGTTTGTTGTTCTGGCTGCTGGCAAAGAAAAGCTCCAAAGAGCTGCAGTAGAGGGGAGAACGAAAGAGCAAAGAAAGAGACTGAAAGATGAACTGTAGGTGGAACATCTCTCAAAACTAAAATGCAACTTTTTTTTGTTTTTCATTTTGAGTTGAAAACAATGTGAACTGAATAGAGTAGAGTGTAAAAAGGGAGAGATGGTTATCATGGGGGTGAGGGAGGGGTGGGGGTATAGGGTGCACTTGGTGTCAAAAGCAGAGGAAACACATTAACTGCAGGGTTCCTCAGGAGCTCCTGCCTCTTTTATTTAAGCTACATTGTTTAAGACAGCATCCTCCTTGCACTGAGAGCCACCCCCTCTGAAGGCCTATAAATAGCATGTCAAGTGACAGTGTGGGAGGCACGGGTGCTGCCAACAGCAACCAGCCCAGGGGAGGCCCACAGAGACATGGGAGCGAGAAACAGAGAGACAAGGGGGCCGAATGGAAACAGAGAGGGAAAGTAGGAGAAGGAGACAGCAGTACAATGTTAAAAAAAATGCAGGGGCGGAACACTGATACAGAGAGGGAGGGCACAGGAGAAGAGCAACATAGTGGATATGGATTCCACAACATCGAAAGCTCATGGCTGAGAGTGGGCGAATGGGAAGCCTCCAACCCTATATGGTGCTCGCTGCAGCCATGTTGTGTCTCCTTCCGAAAATTCACAAAACACTAATGCAAAAAGATCAGAAGAGGAAAGAGCGGAACTGGATAGAAGGAGAGCAGAAAAGTGCGGACGAGGCAAACAGAAAACGAGAAAAGCAAAATAGACAGTCAGGTATAAGTTAAGTCAGAGAAGTGAGCTAAATGACGAGGAGACAAGAGAGCGGTATGGCAAAAAGGAGGAAGGAGGAGAAGAGAGCAGGGTGCAAAACACTACCATCAATATTTAATACAGTGGAGCTGCTGCAGATGATGGGGTAGAGAGGGAGAGAGAAGACAGGAGAGAAGGGGAGAGGGTGGGGTCCTGCAGCAGAGTACAGGGTTGCTATGGTGACAGCGCAGCAGAGAAAGGGATGGTCAGACTTCTGGAAAGAAAAGTAAAAGCAAGAGAATGGAAAAGGGTAGAGCAAAAAATGAGAAAGAGGACGAGTTAGAGAGGTGGGTGGACTCAGGACCCAATTAACTGTGATTGCAGACAGATGTGCTGGTTTGACCTCTTACTGCTTCTTCACCAGTCCCTTCCCACCTGGACCTGATGTGATAGCATGATGGGCTGCTTACAGACAGTCCACATCAAAGCAAAGACTAATTCAGACACTAGGGAAGTCCCACCTCTTCATTGCACCATTACAACACTGCTGTTGCATCCTCAGAAGATAATGGGAGGACATCTCAAACTTTGTTCCAGTTATCACAAGTTGCATGGATCAGCCTAGAGGCGCTTTTAAGAGTCTAATGTAGCCAACCATCACTGCACTGCTGTCTTAAGTTGTCTTCAGCTGTCCACCTAAATGCTAACCAAAACTGTAAACATCTTGCTTGAAAATGACTTGTTAAAGGCTAAAGTTGTGATTCAGAAATCTTAACACTACAAAAAAAAACAAAAAAAAAACAAGTTTAAACGTATTTTAGCTGCAAGTGACCATTCGTACCTCTGAAAGATATTTAATTTACATAGAACAAGAATGCCATAGGCTCCAGTCCATCTGATACTGGGTTGGAGCAGTTTACTACACATGCTACAGAAATTGTCAGACATTCACAAGGAAACACAGACGCACATGCAATTCCTGAACAATTATAGTCAGCATGAAGGTGACATTCTGTTCATTCTGTTACCCTTTTAAAAAACCATAACCACTGGGCAAAAAAATCCAGTTTTTAAAAAATCTGAAGTCTTTCTTTGGTCCTTTAACAAAATCTTAAAGAAATATTCTAACAATTTATTTTTTGATATTTTCACTATTTATTACTCTGATAAGTCAAAACCATTGTAGTTCAACCTTCTGCTTCTGGTGTCCACCAGGGGGCAGGAGACCAGTATTATACAGTGTACAACAGGCTTTTGAGTACATTTTCTACCATAAAGTGATGCAAAATGTCTCAGAAACTGTACTTTATAACTGTACTTGGCTTTATAAGGTTAAAGCTGATGGTATGCCACACACAAACATACAAATACTTTGTACTTTGTAACATATAAAGTATGACTTGTAGCTCATTTCAGGGACACCTCACTTACCGCGCAGGAATGGCACTGATTGGCCTCTTGTAAATGGTGATGAGCTTGTCAAGCACTACATCTGCGCTGGTGAAGACACGGTATGAGTGGAGGAAGGTGTTCAGGAAGTCAATGGACAGGAAGCGCAAGTCAGTCAACCTCTCCAGCAAGCGCTCCACACTGGCATAGCGGATCTGCAGCACCTTGCATGAGTTCATCATCTTGCTGAAGCGAATGTCAACGTCATCACAATACAAGCTGGTGTCGGACCTGTAATGGGGGTTCAAATGAGGGTGGGAAAGTTTCTCAGATGAATTTAGGCCCCAGTTATAATGCTGCCAAATTGAATCAAAATAATGATTTCTTTGTTTAACACTAATATGAGTACCGGTAGCTGTTAATTTCCCTACAGAGAGGACAGTATCTGCGAGGACAAATTACAACTGCAGTTTTAAATGACAAATGTATTTATGTTTCAGATTTTATACATGACGCATTGTTTACGTGCTGAACTGACATCATTGTATAAAGTTTGTCACGTGGAGTCAAGATCGCCTCAGAAAACCATTGTCAGCTAACAGTTTGTTGCTACATCTACAAGTGCAGGTTAAAACCAACCATGCAAAGCCAAAGCCATCCATTACATAACAACACCCAGAAACACTAGCAGCTTCTCCGGGTCCAAGCTCATCTTAATTGGACTGATGCAAAGTGGGAAAGCGGAAAATCATGGGTAACGTGTCTTCTGGCTAAAGAGAAGGACTATTCAGATTGTTATCAGAAAAAAGTACAAGAGCCAGTATTAGTGATGGTATTGGGATGGTGTTTGTTGTGTATTAATACACAACAAACAGCTGTGTCCCAACTTCAGTGGAATTGGGTTAATTGGAATAAACAAGAGCTGATATTGGCCTGTGGTTTACCACACTGTCTTATTATTAAAAATGTAAAAATGGTTGTGATAAATTATTTAATTGCGATGGATTTCTGACAGGGAACTGTACCCAAGTCACTGAGGCGCTTCACAAGAAATTGAAAGGCAAAAATGTGAGTTTTTGTTCTCTATCTTCATAAATGCGCAATGCATTTGTCTCATTTTTATGTCACACTGATGCCAGTCCTTGACTATGCATGTATAATGTATGTGCATCGTTGCAAGTCTTACTTAATCATCTGTGGCACGGTGACTTTACTGTTTTCCTCGAATGCGTTCATCATCAGACCATTGCAGCGGATGTTATCGATGCACTGTAAGGCAGGGAAATGGATAGAAAAACAGTTCTCTGTAAGTGATAGAGTCAGTTCACAAAACTGTTGATACAATCTTCAGACCTTTCCTCTGCAAATGACACAAAGCTTCCATACTCTGGTCCTCTCAATAATTACATCCTGGATCAAAAGTTAATCAGACATTTGACAATCAAGGAGCTACATTGCCTTTATTAATGATTGCTGTCAGGTATTGGACTCTAACTTTTACACCATCTGATGATTGATCATAAATTTCCATACAATCCTAGTTAAATTTGCAGACACCCCACGAAAATCCTATAAAAATCTGATAAAATCTCCACTGCATGTCTTTTTTTCTTTTTGATCAATGCACGCAGATAGTGACATACCTGGCTGATATCACTGGTCCATGCTGACTTTTCCTGTCGGGACGAAGCCACAAGGATAACAGTATAAGGCTGACTGTCTTTGGGCTCCACCATAACTTTAAAGTCCAGGTGCTCAGTGTCCTGGCCGCTCCGCTCCCCTTTAGCTGCAATGCAAACATTGAATTTTTCTTAATGTCACTCTGAGTGCCAAGTATAGATTTACCTAATAATTTCTGACATGTGTCATAATATAGAAAATTCTTTATGTTTTTCACAGTCATTTTGGCCAATTTAGGAAGAAAAAAGAACATTATAAAGTATTACAAATGTAGGATGATAATCCAAATGTTTTAAAAGCAGCCATGCTTAACAACTAAACAGCACCGTTTTCCATCTGCTGCCACTTAATGAGAAGGTGTATGATGAAACCACAGCACTAATACACACAATGGTCCATTGTGCTTACTTTATGTGCAGCAATCATCAATCAACCAACAATTAAGCCTACAGTAGTTTTGTTTTAATGTTGTGGTCGTGAGACAAGAAACAATGCCTTGCTTCAAGGAAACCACAATTGTCTTGATTTTTAGTCTTCACTTCCAATTTACTCAAAGACACTGTCTCACCCATAAAATAATGTAATGTACAAATTAAACTTTTTAATATTTATATTTACAAAGATTTGGATAGGATGCACAGAATAACTTACATTCATCGTCTGTTCCCTCTGGTTCCTCCATCAGGGTGCAGTCGATGAGAGATACAACTCCATTCTGTGATGAAGTTGAGAGGTTACAGCATATTATTGGCAAACTGAAACCTTAAAGTATGCTAGATCACCCTTTCTGGATGATGTCTAGGTCACAAAATTTGAGGATGTGATTAAATAGGTCGAACATTATAAACCTAAATACAGGCACCTGAAATTACTGGTTGGTGACAATCATTAGTACTGTACCTCAAATGAATAAGTGGTGTAAGCGAATACTAGCCGTTACTAAATACATCCTGCACTCAAAGAAATTGTCATTTAAAACTCCAAAGTTGCTTATAATCAAGAACTGATCTGCCAGCTGTATAATTATGATATATGAAGAGGGCCATCATGAGAACATCTGGCTGTACCTTAGTGATGTGAAGTTTCCCTCCGGACCCTCGAGTGCAGATGATGAGATGTTTGGAGAAAAGGAAACACTGTCTCTCGCCTTCCTTCTTCAGAGACAGAGAGCCCAGTCGGCCTCTGGTGATTTTCCCTTTCTCAGTCATTGGCACCTGGATCAGAGAACCTGTGGAAACACACAGTTTAACATGAAAAAAATAAAACAACTTCCAAACTTTTCCAAAAAAGTTAGTACCTTACAAAAGTCTTCAAATAATATGTAACACTAACATGTAAACATTCAAGGTTTTATAGTACAAGGTTGAAATGAATATGCAAAGCATTCATTTGTGTTTTGGTCAGTATTCATTTTGTTCAGTTCCACAGTAAACAGTTTTTTAGTCCTGGGCTTCAGAGAGGTTGGTGTTATTTTCAGTTTCATAAGTGGTATTAAATAATCAGGGTCAGTTCAATAGTGGAACAAAAAAACAATCTTCTCTTACCTTGTCTAACAAATGTTTGGCTGGTGTCAAGTAGCACTTCACAACCCTCCACAATCATGCGCTCAATGGCGAGGTTCTTCCTGATGTTCTCTGTCTCACTCACCTCATCGTGCATGATTCTGAAAGGCCAATGAATGGACGTCAATTCAGGAATCTCACTTCAAAGCCATATGTTCATTTGGATCCTCCAGATGGATTTTATCACACAAATATAACTGTTCAATAAGCACAACTAACAAGACTGGTCTTAAGTGTGTGTGAATCCGACAGAAATGCCAGGGTGATATACATAGTCATGCTTCAGCTAATAAGAAATTAAGTAGGTAAAGCTTTGAATGGAGTACTTGATCTCAGTAAAGGGAGGCGTTTTTACCTGGAAAGTTCTTCTAGTTTTGACTTGGCGTAGTCCAAACTATTTCTCTCAACATGCTCATGGGGAGTGTGAGCCAGCAACTCGTGCAAAGTCAGGATGTAACGAGGGATCTGAGAGACAGGGAAATAAGCTTTAAATGAATTTGGCTTTAAATCTCTTTTAGTTGAATGTGTTATTTACTGTGGTAGAGCTGACAAATCACTTCAAATTGGTCTTTTGTATTAAGCTTTAAATGAAAAAGAATATAATGAAACAGTAAACATGAAGTGAGCAAGGTGTTAAGTTACCACAATACTGCCAGACCAGCTCCAGTGCTCCTCAGCATTGATTTGTACAATTCTCTGGAACTCTGTTTAGAGGTATGCATCACCACTCCTCCATAATATGTTCCCTTATTTGGTGTTTTTGATGAAGGTGGCAGAGAATATTGCATAACAGATTGGTCCAAACACCACCATGAGTGTTCAATGGGGTTAAAAATCTAATAAACTACAAAAGCATTTCATTTCCATTCATCTAAAGTTATCAGTCCATTCAAGATTCCCTCGAGGCCTATGGAACGCGACGGTCCTGGAGGATACTGTTCTCATCAGGATTCAGGTCAGAACAACTTTGTATTTATCTGCTGTTAGTCTTGCCTTAAAAGTTACATGTCGAGCCAAATCTTGCAAACAAAGTGCCTGCGACAGTTTAGCGGAGCCTCTGAATTTCCTCACTGTCAAATAATGTCCCTTAATTTGTTAGCTGCCCGTACCTCAATGCTTTCACCTCAGCTTTTATAACCTCTTCTGATATTAGTGTTGGACTGCTTTTGGCACTTTAGTTCAAGAAAATATAACTAATCCAGACTGAGATAGGCAGGAAACAAAACACGAGTATGAAGTATTTAACTAGAATACAATGTTGTTTATTTTATGTGTCAGAATTCATAAATAGCTAGTCGTATTAGGTTACACACACAGCCTTAGATTATTTATGACTGCAACGTGAATGTTGAGGTTCTAAAAGTAATCTAAGGTTCACTTATTTGGGTCTGCACTTTTGTCAAGTTAATTTTATTATTTCACAAGATTTAAATTTATCACTGCACAATTAAAGCAATAACGATGGGTCATTTACAGTTTTGCACTACAGAACATGCACTGTACATACATGCTGCTAAATATTTTACACTGAATGTGCACTGTGTAAAATTACTGCAGTAAATTGTAGTCTTGGAATTTTACCTGAAACATGGGGTAAGTGAGGAAGGTTTCAAGTGTCCTCTCTTCACAGTCAGGCTTGGCCTCATACTGCTTCAGAAGCTTGTCAAAGTCTCGGTTCTGTTTGCAGTGAGCCAGGATCTGCAGACTGTACTGGTGGTTCCTCACAAACTCTTGGTAAATGTTGAGCATGGGCAGTAAGATGTCAAACAGGTCAGCTAAAAGACAGAGAATGCAATTGCAATTTTTAACAGCTATACAACACAAGTATCCTTATTTAGAAAGCAGAAATTTGTTTTATGTGCTGACTTTTATGTATTAATTTTCTTTGCATTGTTTTTGTGAATTGTGTCTTTGTCTTATGTACTGTAATTACTATGATGTTTTATTTTACTCATCTCATTTTATGTACAGCGCTTTGTGATTTTTTTATCCACAAAAGATGCTCTATAAATACATTTTTACTTACTTACTTATTTAGCAAATCGGAAAACAGTTGTGTGGGTGAGTGACAGTGTCTGTGTCTCTTACCCAGCACCAGTGTTGGCCAGCTGGCTATCCTGGCTTTCAGGCCCTGGTAGAAGATCTGGTGGAGGAACATGATGGTCTCACTGATAAAACAAACAAGCAACATGTTGCTCATGAGCGACTGTTCTTCTGTCTCTTGCTCATAACTGTCAGCAGTCACACCACTTCTGCAACCAGTCTGACCACCAGCCACCTGTTAAGGAAGATGCTGCTGACGTCATCATGCGTGATGGGGGGTTTCTTGGAACTGGCTGCCATGCGCAGCGGCCGCAGAAAGTTGTTGACCAAGATGTGGAGTTGCTGGACATACTCAGCTTCTGCCTCTAGCATGCTAAATACCACTTGATTCCTCTTCCTCATGCTTTCAGCGTGAGGTGAACGAATGTAGTCCTGGATGATGGTTTTCCACTTCCTGCGGCAGATCCAACCTCGCAGAAAACTCTGGACCTGTGATGGAAACAGAGACATTGTTTATATATTATACTGTATTGACACATGCTGTGCTGTCTAATGATGTTGTTATATAAGCTACTATGTAGGTTTAAACACCCTGCTAATGTAAACATTCATTTTAAATCTAATTTATATTAACCTGAAATGGTTCATGAATCTTGATGTTGTTGCAACTTTCACAAACTTCTGAGAAAAATCATTTTTTAATGCCTTAATACTTTATTATTATATTATATTACATTCTTCATGTCATTTCAGATATTATAGTTTATTACTACCAAAAAAAAGGAGACACTCATGATTAGTGTAATATCCAAACAGACACTGTGACCTTCTGTGGAGAGGAGAGAAAATTCAGACAAGATTTCAGTATCATTTACTAATCTTTACTTGGTTTTACAAACCTTTTACAGCTTAAAGTATGATAAAACATTTTTTTGAATTATTCGAGGAAACATGCAGTCATTGTTTGTAAGCTACTTACAACAGCGAATGCAAACAAACTTAATAAATAAAGATTAAGAACGAAATCATCAGGTTTTTATGTTGAAATTATGAAACTGCTGGATAAAATCTTTACCTGAACTTCATTTTTTCTGAATAAAAACTGTAAAGTTGGGTTTCCCATTGAAAAATACACAGCTGCTAAACTCACTTTCTTGATCTTCTTGATCTCTGTGTCATCCTCACTGGGTGGTACTTCTGGATTTGACTGAATCTTCTCATTGTCCTTCAGAAGTCCAGCAATCTGAAATCCAGGACAGTTACTGCGGGACTACAAAGAATTTCTCACACGACATAAAACTAGAAATATTTCTGAAATTGAAATATAAACAGGATGTAGTTTTTGCACAACACTTTATTGCCCTATTCAAAGGAAAGTAGTTTTCATGACAATCAATATGCTTGTTTTGCTTCATTTTATAAACTACATGTTGTAGGTGGGTGACAGGCCTGTACAGGCAGGTGAGTTTAGCAGTAAGACTGTATTTTCACGTTTCAAATTTTCTTATTAATTAATTATTCTTTTTTTTTCACGAGAGACAGACTGATTTTCATAACACAATAACAATATTCTACAACACTTTAACAAACTAAAGACTTTTTTTTAAAAAAAATATACCAAGTAACTAGTATCTTAATTTCAACATTTGCTATATTGGATTTGCAATTATCAACAAATCTGTGGTTGAACTAATTTGGAGATAATCGCAGTGTCTCTTTATTTCTGCTTTACTGTTTCCCATCCTTTTATGTACAGGGTTGCAAAATCCTTCTCCTGATCTTGGTGATTTCATATTCTTTCACTCCACTGTATGATTTCATAATAGTTATTAATGTTTTATTCAGTGATGTAAATTAGTTTTTGATCAACTTTGTCTTGGTCCATTAGCTGCTTCAAAAAAAAATATCGTGTATCCAGAAGCTAAACCCACCTTATCCAAATGTCACTTATTGTATTTAATTCAATTCTGTTACCACTCTACTCGTGATGTGAATAGCAAAAACTTAGAGCAAGCTACAAATAATAAACAAAGTCCATTAGTAATACACACTTCACCTTAAAAAGGGAGAAAGCAGATCATCCCTTTGCAGTGCAGACTGTGGTATCATGTAGAACAAAAGCTGACTCATGCATATTGAAAACACTGAATTCAATTGAAGCTCCATTAGCACATTAAAGAGGGCTGCATTTGATCTGGTTTAGACTGAATAATTAAGATACAAAACCCTGAATTGTAGTACAAAGTCTCTAGGGGGCACTGCAAGCTGCAAGACTCCCTATGATCTCCCACTATAAAGTTGTGGAATAGTGGGAGTTCCTCACTATGAACTCCTATTATCTGGGTCGCAGCCTTTGCCCTGTGACCCGTATATGCCTTTGTCTTCTTTTCTTCTCAGCAATTTTAGTTTTGTCCGTCTCCTCTGAGCACTGTACAGTAGGGTTACAAAACACACATTCACACACAGGTATTGCTAGCATGAAATTACAAGGCAAGTCACCTCTGATTTTAGCCGCTCAATCTCGATTTCCCCATCCTCTATCTGTTGTCGAAGTTGCTTGGCAACCGTTTTCTCTGTCTCCACTATTTGGAGTAGATGGAGATACTTCTGCATGAGGGTTTCATGCTCTGTAGCCAGGTTCCTGTAACTATCAAGACAGACACGCAGGCTATGTAAGGACCTCATTAACATGTTTTATGAGCTCTTCATAGATGTATCAAAGCAAAAGCAAATCTGTGGTTAGCATGTGTTTGAACCATATACCTCCAGTCCACAGAGTGCAGTGCAGTCATGCAACCAATTCTTTAAATACTTATAGGCTTATTGCACACCGTGTGTAAAAGCTGCTCCTGAATGAGCAAAAATATCTGTACATTATACACTTTAGAATATTATAATTTAGGAGCATGACTTCTGAGGCTTGTTATAAGCTGCAATATGTATAACTCAAGATGGAAAGAAATGTTCAAAAAGCATTCGGTTAAATTGGATTGAACAGTACATCTAGTCTTAAAAGAAAACTGTCAAATGAAAGTCAAATGGTAGATAAGGAACGTGTGAAAGGATATAAATGTACACTATCTCCTGCGGTCAATTACAGTATTACCAGACAGTTTGTCCTTGTACAGCAAGCACCTCTAATCAATTTAATTTTGAGGGAGTCAAACCAATTGATTTTTGGCCAAATTAATGCACACTACTGACATTTAGAGTGATGGTGCTGCCCCAAAGAAGCAATTTGTTTTAATTGACAGATGCTGCACAGCCACTGCAATTATACAGCTTTTTGTTTGTTAGTTGTTTTATAAATACACACTACCAATCAAAAGTCTGGACATACTTTCCCAGTAAATCCAATGGAAATTATATACATTTATATATATATATATATATATATATATATATATATATATATATATACACATATATCTGTATGTGTGTGTGTATAGATAGATAGATAGATAGATAGATAGATAGATAGATAGATAGATAGATAGATAGATGATAGATAGATAGATAGATAGATGATAGATAGATAGATAGATAGATAGATAGATAGATAGATAGATGATAGATAGATAGATAGATAGATAGATAGATAGATAGATAGATAGATAGATAGATAGATAGATAGATAGATAGATAGATAGATAGATAGATAGATAAATCTGTATATATTATTAGCAGACTAAGAAATAAGACAGTGAAGAATTTCACTTTTCACAAGTCTTGTTTGTCACAAATTAGAAATTTAATGCTTGCCTGTTATCTTATGTATGTCATTTAGTTTCAAGTCACATTGTACAAAATGTTCTAAACTAAATAGACTTTTTTTTACCTCAAATTGTGACATGCACAGTGTGTATCTCATGGGATTGCTGGCAGGAAATGATAACTGTTATTGTGGAAAAAGAATGGCGGACAAGTTCGTAAGTAAGCTTTTTTTTCTGTCAAAATGTATTATTGTCAACTTATCCAGATACAGCATAATTCATGAATGTAAACGATTTAACCACTTAGCAAGTGCAACTCCTAGAACCACATTGCAGTTACTTTGTTACTTTCTTTGAAGTAGATTGTAGTTATTTTTGTATATTTTCATTGTATAATGCAATCTTAATATCAACTGTTTTGTCGTACGTATCTGTTATATTTCGAGAAATTTAAAATATTAAATTTGCATTAAGAATTAACTTAGCTTGTAAAACCACGAACAAAACTTACTTAAAAGTTCATATTTGAAAGATTTGTCACTATTTGAAAACAGTTTATAAATGATGTGACATTTATAGCTTTACTATTTGCACCCCATGTCCTGCCTCACATGGGAATCCAGTCATTCCATTAAAATACTGAAGTCCACTAAATCGTATCTATTTGATATTTACATAGAGAACAGGAAAAACTGATAACAAACAATAGATGAAACATGTCAATAAAAAAATAATAACAATAATAGAAACATAAAATAAACATGAAAACTCTAAAGGTTTCTGAACAATGGGGTAAAATACTCTCATAATAATAATTCCAAAGTATTAACAAGAGCAGTTTTATTTTTTGTTTTTGTTTTTTTTTTTTAATCTTACATAAACATTTGTTTTTCCTATTAAAATGTCCTTGAGGCTTCTGGTTGGCAGCACACAACCTATCAACTTTCAATACAAAACCTTTTACTTAGCAGATCAATATGATGACATAATGCATTTTTTGTGATATGTCAATGCTGTAAATGCCTTTCAGCTGTTTGAACAGAGGTGAAAGTGGTCTTAGATGATCAAATTGAACATCAGCTAGCTTTCAACTAAAATAATTAATGCTGAAATCCTGGTTTGCGCTTCCTCAGAAACTGACCTCAGTAAACATTTCCATGGCCAACATGACAAAATCAAATGTGGCTTTATGGCCCAATGAGATGCTGTGCATTCCTACAGCTTCACACAGTCGCTGGATGGTAAGTTGATGCTTGCTCAGATGCTATTGACTGTACAACTTACTTGCACTAAGTGGCGACTGACACTCTTACTGACTAATAATCATATTTAATGGTTTTAGGTGCAAACTTTGCATCTCAACATATGGTGATAAATTTGAAAATGCAGAAATAAAAATGTCACTTCAAACAGACAATAAATTAAAAAAAAAATTTATATATATTTTTTAAATTTGATGGAAAATATATGTCATTATAATGAATGAGGTGTATTAAGCTCCTTAAATGAACACATGCTTTTGTGTATGTTGTTGAGAGGAAGGTCATGTGTGAGTTACCTGGCCTGTGTGATGGCTGCCACCCACTCATCGCAGTCCTTGACATCTTCTGTGCGTAGCTCCAAAGCCTTCTGGTTTTCATGATTGAATGAGATGGTGAAGTAATACTGGGATCAAAAACATGGAGAGTGAGTTAGAAATTCTCCCAGCAAATAATGAAATAAAAAGGATATTTTAACGTGTTTGGAAGTAAAACATCTAATCAATCCTGACTGATTGCACTAGTCTCTGTGTGTGTGAATGGACATGTATGTGAATGAGAGGGAGTGAGGGCTCCAGAGGAAGCAATCTTCAGAGATTCATTATAAAGCCTCTGTGCATTTTGTCTGTAACCTGGCAACTCACCTCTGGGTTGGCAGAAGCCTCCCAACTGATGCCATCTTCAGTTTTGGTTTGCTATTTTCTAACGATCTGGCATCCTTTCAGTGACACAAGCACCTCAGGGTCTTCACCCCTTGTTACTCTATTATTAACTCTGTTGAGTGGTTTTATAGCCTTAAACGTCCAGAAATTTAGGCAAATGCATGTGGAACTGTCTTTGCATAGGCTGATGAGATAAAGATCTCAGTTCTACAAAGTGGTGTCCACTGCCCTTGTTGTACAGACCGGTTATCTGTACTTGAAACGCATCAAATTATGTAACAGTGATGCATCGTAAACAGACCCCCTCAAATCCAATATATTGGGGTTTTTTTATCCCTCCCAAATGCCACAAGCAAATCATTTGTGAAGGGGAGTAATGTCCCATATTTCCTGATGAGCAGCAGAATGGTCTTTAGTCAATGTGGTTCCCGTCTCTCGCATCCTGTGAGCTGGTGTGTCAAGCCTTTTAGACAGCTATATTTAACTCCACGTCACTACATTTTTCGCTACAGATACAGTGGCTTTTGTTAAGTGACACAGAACTGAACTCAGGAAATCCTTGTTTTAAAATGACATGAAAGGAAAATATTTGACAAATATATGATAATACAAATGAAGGTTCATAAATTCTAATTACCAAATCCTTGAAAATGGTATTTGTATTTACAAAGCACTTTGAATAGTTTTTTGGTTGTTTTGTTTGTTTAGTTTTTTTTATTTGTTTGTTTGTTTTGTTTTGTTTTGGGGGTTTTTTGTTGTTGTTATTACTTCTGAAACACTTTCTAACACATGTAATAGTGGAGGGTATAAGTCCCTCATCAACAAGGAACAAATATTGTTTTAAACTATCAAGGTGATTACAGTCGCAACAATCTTTTTTTTTTTATTATTAAAATAATTCACTGCACTGAACTTTTGGTTTAATAAATTCAACATAGAACTTGTGGAAGACTACTATAAAATGATCCGTTCATCCCACATTAACATCATGATAATATTAATACATAAACATCGTCCCTATCACCCACTAAGATGGCCCACTTTCCGTTTTTTTTCCCATGTTCATATTTTCTGTACTTGCTAAATGGAGCACAATGCCAAGGCATGTTGTTGTACATTTTGTTGGCCCCTTCAAATGCACTTTTTCAGATGCAAATAGGGGTTGCCATAGTAACAGTGGGCTTAAACGTAACTCGCCTTCTAAATGGGGAATAAGACCATTTAAAAAGTAGAACACCAAAGAATACAATGAGAATGAAAAGACAGACAGACAGGACAGAGAGAAGGATCTTTTGCCTTTTTGAGGAGTGAGGACTATAAAAAGCACTGTAGCCCTGCAAGGTGGCAGTTGGCTTGGCATCTATTCGCTGCATTGTCCCTCTCCCTGTCACACACAGATAAGATCCAGCACTCTCCATCCTCCTGCAGCACTAACACACACACTGCAGAATATGGGTACACACTGCCCAACAAAATTTTGGAACCTGCCGTAATCCACACATGTAATAGATTTAATGCCAGGAATGTACAGTAGAATTGCCTCTGATGACCTCTGCAGTCTACACTTTGGCTCAGGAGTCATTTTGTGCTTTTCTCAGAGTGGGGGAAAATTAAAAGAAAATCTTTGTAGAGACACATGGAGCATTGATTGGTCTTTCTGTCCTCATTTCACCTTTTCTGTTAAGCTGCTCGGTTTTAAAGACTGACACCTGTGTGTGCAGGTTGGCACAATGAGACAAATATAGATTTCAAGACAAAGACACCAGAGCAGATAAGTTGTACAACCTGTACAGATGTGGACACATACAGGCACAGTTGACTAGACACTGCACTTCACATTAAATAGGAAAAAAAAAAAAATTGTATCGTGGAAAACAAACTCATTTGAATTGATTTAATTCACTGTTAAAATAAATTAATCAGAGCCATCAATCTATACAGCTGCTGTAATAGATGGCACTCAGTACATCATTCACTTAGATCTACTAGTTGATTGACCAAAAGAGAAGCTTAAGAAACAAGTGTTTCTGTTAATGTGCATGTCTATCTAGCCCCAGACTCCTTCATTACAGAAAGAGAAAAAAAAAATTGTGGACAGTTAAAGAAACGTAAAATAATCTCAGCTTTCTGGATTCTACTTGCGCACATGTACTGATACTGAAACTAATCCTGACAGTTCTACTTGCTAAAAAGGAGAGGCGTTGGAGCGTTTTAGGGTTCAGCACCATGGATAGTGATACCAGGTAGCAACACAAACATGTAGGACACCCTGCAGGAGTCACACAATGAATTTACATTCTTCATTAACCTTTTTAAAAGCTATTCAGTTTCATGTAAATATTAAACAGAAAGTCTTGAATGCAAGAACAGCAGACATCTGAATCAGACACAGGATTTGGGGAGCAGAATAGCAACTAGACACATCTAATGAAAATTTCTGGTTAGACGTTAACTTTATTATTAGATCTGTCACAGTGGGAGATTTCACTATTCAGCACTACATATGAAAAAGTAATTTGAGAGTTTTCCTTTCTGAAAATAGAATGCAGTCAACCTGATTTTTGTTGGTTTGTTTGTTTTATGGTATGGGTTCATAAAATTTTGAGTCTTACATAAGTCGTGCAACTTTATGTGCTATTTGTACTAATTTATGTGCTGATCACTATAGCAATAATTTTATTTCTTCACAACAACAAGCTGCTTACAGTTTTCAGGGTAAAGCTACGAACTGACAACTTAAAAAGACTGAAAAATGTTTTCTAAAAATGACAAATCATGATGTCTGCAAGTCTGATAATTCTAACTTTTTCTTCCTAATTTGCTTAGACAACTGTATATTTGAGTGCTTAATAGTAGAATTATTAAATATAGGCTATATCTCAAAAAGCCTCCAAAAGTTAAAGTCAAGAAAGCACGTGTATTCTGTTTCTAAATAAGCCTTTGCTTTGCCTTTAACTTGAGGTCTTTAACTCCTCTGCTGCATGGAAAGCAAAAGAGACTGCAGCTGGCAGAGCAGATTTCAGAAGGTGACTGCAGTCATAGCTCACAGCAGTTTGACCACTTCTCTGCCTCCTCAACACCTGAACGCCACAATCTTAAGTTCATCCAGCAACGCAGCCAAACTGATCTTCATTTGAGCTTTAATTCATTTTTATCTCGTTTCTCTGGTTTTTAAAATGCAAATAACTGTTCAATTCTGGCTCTTTATTATTCCTCGCTACTAAATGCCAAATTGACAAACACGTGCCTGAAATATCGTTTGTCATTCATGACCGTCGTTAACGACTCATAATGACAGTTGAACCACCTCTGTAAACCAGGGAGACACAGTTGCCAAGGTAGGGTGCTATTAATATCAAGACAAGGAATTAAATCAATACGTCAAAACGACGAGGAAGGGGCAGCTCTCCTCCGCAAGATGGCAACCTAGAAAGTTTGGATGCAGTTTTAAGTTTGCGTGTGTCTACAAATACAGCGTCATTTTTCTTTTTTCTTTTCTTTTTTCTTTTTTTTTTTTAAAAAAAAAAAAGGTCATGCGACAGAAAGTGATGAGAATGAAAACCTGATTAGAAGGGAATACCTTGCAAACTTATGCGTTTGCATGTATCTGGTAAACTTTGAGCCTGTGTAGATTTCTGTATTGAATGCTTTTGATAAAATTACATTTTGAAGCAGGCTGTGTGAGTATTTCAGTGCGGGATCAATCAGTTAGAAAGACGCTGTTACGTAACCATGAACGTCAAATGAACTATAATTACAAAAGCAAATGTGGGAAACACTGCGTGTTTGCTCTGTACATTTTTAATGAAGCCATCTGAGTTGTTGGTGTAGTCAGAAACAAAAACGCACAGCCAACATCGATATTTTGGGAAGTTTAAAAGCATCACAACTAATGAGTCATTCTGGAAAGCTGGATTACTTTGACAGCCAGTCTCAGGAAAACTCCTGCTCCTCTGATCAATATCTTACCTGCTTCTCTAAGCATTCTTTCGCAGAGAGAGACGGTTTTGGTGACGGTGCCCTGTCACAGACACATCCCTCCAACAGGTACAGTCCAGAGGGGCGTGAGCTGGAGTCGTTTTCGAAATAAAACAGCATATTCTGCAACAAAGCGAACCACTTTGAATGCCATTTTGTGTTGTCTGAGCTTTTCTTACTCAAGCAACCTCGCCTCGTCCCATCCTTCTTCGCCAAAAGAGCCAGATAGGTGATGTGGCCATCATTGAGTCTCATCCCTTTCTGCATTTTGGCCGTGAATCCAAAGGATCTGCAGGCTTGCCTGCGGATTTTTACATGTTCTTTTTCTCTCTCTCTCTCAGCGCCTCCGAAACACAGTCACACTTGGTGGGCAGCAGCCCACTCTTGAGTGCCCATCACCACTTGCCACAGCAGCGTTTGCAACCGCGAAGGGGGAAACGGAGAAGAAAATGATGCGGTCTCAGTCACGCATTCAACTGCACAGACCTCTCCGCGCTGCAGGCACACTACAGCAGCCTCGACGCCGTCTTTCCCAATCGCACATGATGAGGGCTGAACTGTCCGTGTGCAGAGCCTACAAAAGTGCGCGCACACACACGCTCAGCATCCTGCTCAGAGGGAGGAAGCGCAGTCATGTGGTCTGTCCCCAGAGCAGCAGATTTTAGCACCTTGGACAGAGACTTCGAGGAGAAAAACAGACGGAGAGAGACGCAAACCCCACCAGCGTTTTGTTACTTTGGTCAAACCAGCGATAATATGAATAGGTTTTAGATAATTAGAATAAAATGTCCGACAGAAGCACTGCACCTAAATACAGCATGCTACAGCAACAGACTGCAGTGCTTAAAAAGGTGGAAGGTGTCAGAATACAAGGTTTGCCTGAGTGGAGAGGAAACAAAACAACAACAAATTGACAGACCACTGATCCTAAATTGACTAAACTGATAGTTGATTTAAAGGAAGCTTAAAGCAGTTCTAATCACTATCATCAAACCTGTTGGTCAGCTTTAAGGTTTGCAGTGACATTTTAAATTCTTTTTCTGATTCTTTTATTGTTGAAAAAATTGCCAAGTTAACTTGATTTAAGTTACCACTCCTAAAACCTGACTGGTCATCCCAGGTGCTGGGTGAACCTCAGATTTCCAGGTACAAGTGAACGCTGCTCAGAATGCATTCAGGGAACATGTACTGTGCCCTTTTGCTGCTAAGTGCAAAAATACATGACAGAGGCCAGAAAGTGTCTTTTCAGTATCAGAATAAAATAAAATTACATTTGATTTAAAGGCATGCCATTTAAAGATGCAGCATGTAACAAAATCAAAGGTCAGTTACGGAAAAATGTCATATATTATTAAAAACTCTGCTTCTATGTGTCCAGTCACTTTATTAAGACAACTCCTGTGTTATTATTCTATTAGAATGACAAATGTATTTACCTTCTGTGGCTCAATGCACATAGGAACTGCTGTATGTGTGCCACATTTTTAGTACAGTGTCTCTGAATGGACAAACAACTTTGTGTGTGAAGTGAGAACCCTCTGAGCTTTTGTACTGACTTTGTTTGATGAGTTCTAGAGCATTGTTTGGATAAGTATCATCTTAAAAAGCACATGGAAAAAGTTGAAGTAGTTACCTGTTGATGCCAAGTAACTTTTATGGTAATTTTTACTGCGACATGTCAGTAATTCTTACACAATGTACTGTCAACTATATTAGAAAAAAGAATAAGATTGCAATAGTTCCACAATACATGGCTTTACAGCAGCAGTTTAAACCAAGTAACTAAAATGAAAAAAAAAATGCAGCTGGCAAATGTGAAGCATAGAAGCTGAGAAGACATGCTGGAATCATCTTCACATCTGGATGGAGGCGATCCTCACACAGCCGTGTCACCACTGTTTATCCAGATTTTTATCTGTTATTACTACATCACTACAAATCGATTCTTGATTATTAAACAGCTTCCATGTACATCATTGTCCGCTAGCAGTTTGCATGCATCTGTTTAAGCTGTTTATTATAAAGAGGCTGTAATCACCACTATACCACCAGATATGACGACTCTGCAAAGTAACTTCTGATCGGGCCTCAAGCTGTTGTTTTGCCTTTTTAAGAGTGTACTGTAATACTGGTTTAAAAGAGTACAAAGTGTGGACAACTAGTCAACTAGTCAACACTTTTTTATGGGAAGAAAATAATGTCTCAAAGGGATGCTGAATGTTTTATGGAGCAGAGTTAAAAAGAATGGCCTGGCCCCTTTAAGAGCGGCCTAGAGAGGGTGAGAGAGACATAAGGCGTGTCAGGTAGTCTGACGCTGTGTAAGAGTGGGACTGATGGAGCAGATAAAGTTAGCTGTGGGAAGCTACCTGTTTAGTAGTAAAGGCTGCTACAAGCAGCAACAATAAACACCATAGCTCTTCTAGTTACGGGAAACTCCTGTGTCTGCAACACCAGTACTGGGCATAGTAAAGAGAGTTTACCCTGAAGAACTAGGTGCAGTTTCAGCCCAGTAGCTAAACGCTCCTGTGGGTACAGTGTTCAGTTCACCTGGTGTGGCCGCTGCCCCAGGCTGCCGCCAGCCCAGGTCCAAGCCAGGCATCTCTCTGACCCAGTTACTCATCCACCTACTGTACAAGGACAGTGGAGCCTACAGACTGTAAGAAAACAAAACAAACAAAATGAAAACAAAAACACTTGTGTGGAAGCACCAACATTACACAAATATCATTCACATTTTGAGATTTCCATGTAGGAATAAAACATTTTTTTGTCACTATTGATGACGTCAGGATGAAATTACAACTAAACAAATTTACATGGCCTGAGTTGACTTACAAAAATCAACTAAAATGCCCATCCATCATTTAGGATCATCCTAAAATAAGCAATCACTGAAAAACAAAAACACTACTCACTGCTTTTACACATTTTGTTCTACTTTTTACATGAGATGACCGCTTTAGATGCAATAAATATGGAAGTACCTCCTGAAATACGGATATTTCTTTTACAAGTCATTTACATATGCTCCCCTTTTCCCCCCTGTCTGTATTGTCCCACTTCTGAGTTTAGTTGAAAGGGGCAGGGCTGTAAGTATCTGACTGGGATTTCCAAATGTAATAAAACTTCTGGTGACTAAATTTACTACTACTAATTTGCAAAATTCCAAGATATCCTTGAAGGTGAGGAACGTGGAAATATTTTCCTGATCCTGATCTTACTTAGATGTTTATATAAGGATCGACTTTTGACTCACACTAAGTCATAAAAACAGAAAAGGAAATATCCCTAATTTCTTATTGGTTCATGTAAATAACAGCTTAGCACCTAGAGAGATGATTGATTCATTGTCTTTCTCAGAGTAAGGAGAAAAAAACCACAAACACGGCTACTTTCAGACTGGGTTGATGTTAAATCAGTTTATTCATCTCTGTATGCTCCAAAGCTCTAAGTCCTGCAACACTGATGCATGAATCTCTCTCTCTCTCTCTCTCTCTCTCTCTCTCTCTCTCTCTCTCTCTCTCTCTCTCTCTCTCTCTCTCTCTCTCTCTCTCTCTCTCTCTATGGTAGAGGATGAATGTGTTAAGAGTGCATATTTAATTTGGCTCTGTCCATCCTTACACTTCCTCTCTGATTAACAGGCATAAAATAAATAAATCACTAAACACATACAGGAAAAGACACAAGTAGTGACCATGAGGTATTTCCACCATGTCAAATGGGTGTATATTAATGTTTTAACATTTCTCCTCTAACTTGTTTACATTTTTTAATTTAACAAATGAAATTTAAGTCACATTCACCATGAGCTTTAGCTGATTTTTCAGCATCCCTACAAGTTCAATTTGTGTCTAGATGAGAATATTTTCCTCCAACCACAACATGTTTTAAAATAATCTTTTGCCTCTAAACCCTTTGTCCTTGTCTCTTTCTATCCTCTCCTGCACCTTTTATTCAACACAGAGAGTTAACAAAAGCCTTTTGACGCTGTCCACTGCTGGTACATTTACATATCTAAGAGGGCCAGAGAGATACTCATTAGGGTTGGCCCATAATTAATCCTGGATTAGCATATTGGGGCGAGGACACGCACAATGGTTTATTTCATCACAGGACATTTCACAGTGGGATCACAGTTCTGTGTCTGTGTGGGATCATTAAAATGATCCAGGGAGGTAACAGGGTATAATTGAGTGAGATTCAACTCCACTCGTTGCTGCTCTTTTTATTGAACAGAGGAGAGGGCTCTCCACTTTTCCTAAGTATTTCATTTCTCTCTTTTTTCTTATTGGTAACAGGTGCAGTGATAGAGGAAAGGGAAACATGTTAGAGCTGCAACATGGAATAAGCTGCAGCTTAACCCCATGCAGCCATTAAAAGACAGAGTCTGCCAGGACACCCTAGGCTGCAGAGTTCCTTCGATCCATCCCATAATCAGCCCCACAGACAGGAGTGGTAATGAGGTGTTGATTCTCCTCTCTGAATGGCACTGATAGTAAAGATTATTTTTACGACTTCCTATTATAGACGGCTCAAAATGGAAAGTGATGTAGATGATTGTTGAGACAGAGCAGTAATGACATTTGAGAAAGGTCACTGAAGGGGATTCAGACCCAGTAAACTGTGGCCAATCAGAGTGGAGCTCTCCAAGGGGGGTTGGGGTGATTTTAGGCATATTATTCAACAGGATTTTAAAGCATCTTTTCTGGATTTCTGGGTTGCTGTGTCAAAACAGGGTTATTCATCAACAAAGAAGGGATGAAAATGGGGTTAATGGATAGTGTAGATAATCATAGAGAATATTAAAGTTGCATGATTTGGGCTTTTTAGCCACTAGAGGGCAAACAACCAAGAAGCCTAATGCTGTGACTTGTAGAAACCTTATCAGGAACAATGTAGGCACAAACCATTCTTTGTATTCATTTAGAGTCATATATGTTGTTATCTAAAGAATGCATCTCCTCATCAAGCTGCTGTTTGGCCAAATGATTTACTATTTAACACCTAGGTGCTCAAGTTTCTTTAGTAAACTCATTTCTTTTACTTTCTGTACGAGTTTATATAATATTCAGGCTGCGTGGCAGTGAAGTTATTTGTCTACTGATTAGAAAGTTGGTGGTTCAGCTCCCAGCTGCCTCAATCCATGTTGAAGTGTAATTGTGGACAATAATAAACCTTACAAAAGCCCCCAATTTGGACTTTAGCTTGGGAAAACAAACACTGGATCAATGCTTGTGTCGTAGAGCTTGCTAACTATTTTATTATTTTGACTATATTATTATTAGTATTTGTGACAAAGTGGGTGAGATTGTAATTGTTCACCACTGGTCCCTAACATTTACTTTTACTCATATTTGTCCCTTTAACTTTATTCTGTTGTGTCTGTTGCCAGGTAACCATGCTGCACTTACTATCCCGGGTTGTTAGTGTTTGCATTGTTTTTTCATTGTGTTACCATTTAACATTATTGTTTTTTTTAACTCCACCTTGCAGGATAGTTGTTGGGGAATGGCCAACCCAGCACTTCCTCATTGGAGGTGTGAGTGACTTCCTAGATTAGGTGATTGGGAGAAACCAAGTGGAGGACTTCCTCTTCTGTAGTTTCTTTAAGTGTGGGCTTATTTGAAATAATGTATTAGAACTGGTATTCCTTTTGTGTATTTTTATTGTATAGGAATTTGGTTTGTTTATTAATGTTGGTGTAGAATACGGTTGCTGGGCATAGTGATATGGGGAAATGGTTTCAGCTAAATCAAATCAGGTGTATGTCTAATGGGGTATATAAGTAATCAGTTTTGAGAGTTCACGAAGAGAGAGAGTGAAGGGAAATGATATCAAACTGGTGACTGAATGCCCACCAATCTTTGAAACTGTATGATGGACAACTTTTGGAAAATAAAATGTTCATCTTTAAGGAAATCCCAGGACTGCTGATTCTGTCTACGTCTGATTTTCTTCAACCTTGGACACACTACCCCACATTATTTTTAAAGATTATTTTTTATCCTGAGTGGTGCAGGACAACATCACCAGTCCTTTGATTAAAATGTACGGTGGTGCTTTGGTCTTTCTGAGTGTTTCAGTTTGCTCCCACAGTCAAAAGAAACACATTAGAGGGTGATTTTAAAAAAGTAATTTCTATTAAAGCAAAAATTACAACTTGCTTTTTTTTTTCGTTTGTTTCAAAAAAGTTTTGCATGCCTGATACATCTTTTTTGTGTGTGTAAATTATAGCTGTTTACACTATTTATTGCAACCCCAGAAATTACTGTGATAAAAGTAATTTTTTCTTTATTATTTTTTATTTTGCCTATAAAACAACCCTTATAAACATCCCAGGTCTGCATCCGCTCAGTTAGCCTCCACCCCCCAGCTTTATAGGCGTTGCCAGTCTATGTGAGATGTGTATGCAAATAAACCTGCTAGCATTGTTTTTATTATTGTGATTATCATTGTTATTCATTCAATCACCTTTATGCAATCCAGTGAATAAAAACAGCACAATACAAATTACTCTCGTACTGTTTAAACTGTGATGTGTACATAGCACATGATTTGCTTTTTGCTTCTCCTCTTTTACTTCCTGGTGGCAGGTTGGCCAGTGTCTGCAGCTCTGTGACTCTGGGATTTGGCTACAGCTCTACGCACTTTACTGCGTGCCAGGTACTGCATGCAGGGTCACCACCTGCTTGCAGCCTGCTCAGGCGGAGCAGCTTCAGATCTGACAACAAGCATGTCTAAAACAGCAACAGACACAATCACTGATCACAATCACCCTCGTATTGTTCCAACACTAGATGGTAAACAGGTTAACCAAAATGGTTGAGTGATGATTCAGACGTGTTCCCCCTTGTTTCTGTCACTGTTTATTCCATCTTTGATTTGTTACCTTTTGTCTGGTGTTTCTTTAGTTGTGTAGTTTAAAACTAATCGATCCATTGCATCACGGAACATATTTAATTCTGGTGGAAGGTTTCTTTTATGTCTGCGACGCATTGGCATCATCTGGAGAAACGGCAGCGCTTGCTGTCCCGTAAGCCAGAAAAAGCAGATTGGTGACATGTGGTAGATGTTGTGGTCTATTTTAAGGCACGCAGGATATTTTTCTGTTTCTAAAACGGAATTTTTAATGTCAGTATCTAATCAAACAGAAAATGAAAATAAAAATAAGATTAAAGTGGAAGGAGAGAGCCCTTTGAACTGGAGTCAAATTTTGTAACTTGTGTGTCTACTCTTTCAGCTCGCTTCTTTGGTTACAGTTTTATAAGGTGCTGTTTTTATATGTAATCTCATGTCCCTGGACAGGAATCAATAGATCTTGTTTTGGGAATTTTTCAGAAACCTTTGTGAGACTATGTTGAATAGTTTAATTCTTTTGGAGCTTGCTACTGGAGAAAAAAAATCTAGCAAAATACTAAAAGTTGTAACCCTCTTTACCTCTTCTTTTTAGTCAATTTGAGTCATCATGTGAAATGTGAAATTGTATGCTGAAAAACGCTTCACAGAAATTACAGGGACGTGAATCAAATCAGACATCACTCATAGATTTTTGTCTTTCCTAGCTCATGTGACCCTGCCAGAGTGGCATCTGCAGCTCTGTCTAACAGGTGTCATTCCCACAAGCTCAGCACGCTGTGGTGTCGAACGGCTGGCCCAATGATATATGCTAATGAGATGCAAATGCCATATAGCAGATCTGAAGGTGAAGCATATTAATGAACTACAAAGCATCATAATCAGCCAGAAGAGATCATTGTCCTTGACAAGCAGGCTGCTGTATCTTCAAATGTTAGCAGAGGTCAGCGGACAGCACGTCACTGGAGACACTGCTGAGGCTTTAGGCACCATTTTGCTGTGACACGTGGCTTGAGGGACACATGCATCAGGGTTGCGTGTGCTCATGAACATGTTTATATTAAGGCATTTGCACAAACAGACTCTGTCCACTCTCACTCTAATACATCCACACACACACATACACACAAAGCTCTAGCTGTGGGATGAAGGAAGCTGACTCATGAAGCATGAGTTCATTATTATAATATAGTCAGTGTGGAAGCATCTCCAGATAATCAGATTTTTGATCAGATAAAATATGTGCAAGATTTTTACAGACCTGAACTGCTTTCATTTTCTTTCTTTCTTTCTTTTATTCGCAGTATTTACTACTTGCAAAACAAAAACAGACCAAAATATTGATAAATGAAAGAATTTATGTTTGTATCACATATGTTCAGTTCCCACAGCATATGAAAGAAAAAGTTAGAATAAAGGGTCAAGCACGGGGCATTGTGGCCAACTGCAACACCGCAGCATGTGAGGCAGCAGAATGAGGGACTTCACCTGCTTCAGCACACATGTTCCAGTCAAAATGAGTTGCTGCACAACCCTACAGCATGCGATGATGCCTGGCAGAGTGGCCTGAAGCGTGTAACACTGTTATCAATATATTCATTTTTGCAATGCATTATGATTACTTGCTTTTTTTTTCACTTTTGTGTTTTTGTGAAGCAAACTATAAAAATGTCTCCTCAATTTGTGGTAGTACTTTACATTACCACCTGGTAATAATATGATAGTAGTATGGCAACATTACAAGAATACAGAAAGAATAACTATGTAATACCTCTTAATTACTTGGTAATAAAATAACTTGGTAATAAAACTGAGTACATAATGGCAACAATAGACTAAAAATGAAGTTACAAGGTAATGGGGGCCTGTAACCTATAGCAATGAAAGGCAAACATATTACCTATAAAGTGGTATTATTATGGTAATATCGTGGTAATTATGTGGTAACTGTCTGGAAATGTCAACAAAATGCCAATGTATAGTTTTCTTTGAAAAAATAGTTATAGTGACAGAAATGTCATAATTACCTAATAATGATTGGACAGTTTCTATGTCATTACCTTTAATCAGGGTTGTAGAATGGTCAATTATATGTTTTTGTTTATGACACATTTATGAATGTTTCTTTGTTATTATGTGGCTACATTACAATAAAGCAAACATAAAATGACAATAATATATATATATATACAATAATATATATATATATATATATATATATATATATATATATATATATATATATATATATGTGTGTGTATATATATATATATATATATATATATATATATATATATATATATATATATATATATATGTGTGTGTGTATATATATATATATATATATATATATATATATATATATATATATATATATATATATATATATATATATATATATATATATATATATATATGCCTAAAATTTGATTATATATTTTCTCTTGTCTAAATCCTTGTATGTTCAAAGATTCTATTTGTGGCACTGTCTCTCCCCGGTTGCCTTTGCTATGCCCTGAGGAGAGAGTGTAAAGGAGGGAGGGAGGGTACTAATAAACCTCCCAGTGTATGCCTCGCTTAGTCTGAAAACTGCAGCAGAACTGGCACAGCCTGCAGTTAACAACAAAGCATGAATATACTGATAAAGTGGAATGGGCACAGTGCGCAGGGTCGACATAACTAGAAGAATAGATAGCCTGGCCCCTGCATTTTGTTATGAAACTCTCCTTGCCAATAGCTGGGTGAGAAAAGTCTCTTATAGATTTTGTAGATTTTGTTTCTGGGGCTGTTGGTTTTTATATATATACATACATATATATATATATATATATATATATATATATATATATATATATACCTAACATCTCACTTTTTATGGAAAGTAGGATTACTTTGTTATAACTATTACTTCTTCTTATGTGTTATACAGTATTTTAGAGTATCTGTTATCTAATCATGTAAAATAATGGAGGAGTTAATGATTATGGATATATAAGTAGATTACTTTTGAGGGCAAGCTAAAATTAATGTTTAATATCACCCTTCTCCTTAAGGCTATTTTTTTGTTATTATTGTAAGACTGTACTTCGCAAGCTATATTCAGAGCACTGCATGTTATGCATTTTGTGTTTGGGAGGAGCATTGCTCAGCATTTACAAGAAAACAATTTAACATATTTTGACATCATAATGATTACTGTTAATCAAAACCACAACACACAACAAAGCACTTTCATTTGTTATAGTGGAAAAGCATAGTTAATCCAAGCATATAAATCAAACTCGGAAGAAGAGTTCATGAAGAAAGCTGGTCAGTTGTGCCAAGTTAGAAATTCAAAAAAATACTTCAGAAGTTGCAACTAGTTTTCCCCTTTTATAATGATAAACACAGTTTTGCCCTTATTATTGTACCTTTTAAACAGGGATTTAAAATGAATCTGTGGTTTGTCCTGAGCTCACCTGCTGTGTGAAAGGCAGCCACAAGAGGTCCCCATTTACAGAGATTTGCAATCCACCTGATTGACACTAAGGTCTCAGGGCTGTGGAGGTTATAGTATAAGACTAAAGGTTATAGAATAATGGGATATTTAATAAGTAAGGATGCAATGTTATAAAAGTATATGTGAGAATATTGTGACAAAGAAAGAGATATTTAATTAACCATCCAATAACTCATAAATCAACCAATAACCCATCTAAATCTGGCACCTGGAAACTACACTGTGTTGTAGGTATGTAAGCATAACAAAAACAAAAAAGTCTTGTGTGGTGCTTAAAGGCCACAAATTATACATTTATAACTAATTTTATCTATATACTTATGTAATAACTATGACATATCTACTGACCTATTTTCCCTTTCAGATCATTTCCATTTTCAAGGAAATGACCTGAAAGTGAAAAAGCTTGTGAGAGGGGCAATGCTTCTTTTTTGGTTTCCAATCTTGCTATATCATCATACATTGATATTTCCTCATAGAAACTTAGCTTAAAACATTTGCACAGCTGCTGTTTTAACTTTAACTTTTAACTTTTAACTTTTAACTTTTAACTCTGAACTGCAGAGTAACTAATTTGCACAAAGGCTGCTGATGACATACTGCAGCATGTTTAGCATTGGTTGGTGGAGTTTTCCCCGCATTCTTTGCTGACTTTGTCCAGGTTTCACCGTGAGTGAGTCTGCTAATGTTGTTGATGACACTCTGTTCTTTCACTGTATATACAAGTTGAGATTGCTCTGCTGGTGTTAAGAAAGAGCACAACCTTATAGGCAAGAAAAGTTGTCTACCTTCTACCTTAACCAACCCCCTAACAACATCAGTGTCAGAAGTAGGACTGATATGGCATCCATGTTGAGAGAGGTTGAAGATCTGACCTCACGGCTGTATTCTCTGGAGAGGGGTCGACCTAAGAACAGAGACAGGCAGATGATGAAGACGCCCCTGGGAGGAAGCTCAGATGATGGAACTGATGAGTATCTGAAAACAGTGGGTGATAGACACTGCAGGTACCATGAAGAAATGACTTGCAGGAGTCCACCTATCATGCCTAGGGTGCACGGTTCTGTCTCTTTATTCCAGCCAGCACTGACAATGACCCCACCCATGGCCTCAGCCTGGAGCCACACTCCTTTCAATGCCACGAAAGCAATGAAGCTGCCTTGTTATAATGGAGAGGAGCCCCTGGAAATCTATCTCATCCAAGTGCAGCTAGCAGCACAAATAAACAACTGGTCTGCAGCAGTACATGTTGCCCTTGCCCTGGAAGGTAAAGCCACAGAGATTCTTATCGGCCATTTCAGCCAAAAGAGCGGCTCAGTTGGCAGGCTGTAGAGAGAGCATTACACCAAAGTTTTGGCCGCCAGACTTAAGCTGATGATGCTCGGAATAAGCTGTTTAACCGACGAAGGAGGTGAGAGCATCGGTGCAGATCTTCGTCTTCATGCACGGCAGGGGTACCCCGCCTTTAGTGCTGATGCTCAAGAACAGTTGGCCCTCCAAGCTTTTATCCAGGGCCTCAAACCTGAAAGGCTCCAAGAGCATATTTTCCTCTGTGCTCAAAATACTTTGACTGAGGCCTTGAGTGAAGCTGAATGGGTCAAACATGTTTTGGGTGCAACTGAGCACACTCCCAATGACAGGCATAGAGCTTGACAAGTGGGTTATGAAGGTCCCTGGGACTCTGCCTGGAAGCACTGGCCCAAAGCCCCAAGGTGGGGGTACACCAAACTGTGAATCATCACTGTTGCTGTGGCACGAGCCAAGATGCTTGCAGAAAGGACCCTCCCAGGGACTGTTGCTTGCCACAGTGTTAGCCACAGCCCGTGGTTCCACAGTGGTTCTGTCAATTAAAGGGCCTTCCATGCTGACACATCCTGCCAAAGATGGTGAGTTCTCTGAACCATTACAACCATCTCAACTACCTTCTGCTAAAACTAGGCAAGCCATCGATGACCTATACCAACGAAGCAGTGAGGGTCCAGAGACAAATCAGAAATGCCAGCTACGAGAGCTGCTGGACCTGTTTTCTGACATCTTTGCTGCAAAAGATGAAGACTACACCCACACCAGTTTGGTGCAACATGAAATTGACATGGGTAAGGCACATCCCGTTTGTCTCCACCCATGTCGTCTGCCATTTGCCAAACAGGCTACAGCAGAGCAGAAAATCAAAGAGATGCTAGAAATAGGAATTATTGAGCCCCTGGGCAGCCCTGGTCCTGGTCAGGAAGAAGTATGGAACCTGGTGGCTTTGTGTTGACTATCGTCTCCTAAACCAAGTCACATGCAAAGACTCCTATCCTTTGCCCTGGGTGGATGATGCCCTCAACTATGTTGCTGGTTCCTGTTGGTTCAGCTCCCTTGACCTAAGGAGTGGCTACTGGCAAGTGGAGCTTTCACCAGATGCATGCCCCAAGACCTTAGTCCAAGGATTATGGCAATTCAATGTGATGCCTTTCAGACTTTCTAATGCCCCACCCACATTTAAACGTCTCATGATTAGGGTCTTGGCTGGCATTCCACAGAGCCACTGTGTGGTCTACTTTGATGACCTTCTTATCCATGCTACTGACTTCCAGCATGTGCTGGGCAACTTAAGAGATGTTTTCCATGCCATCCACCAAGCTGGTCTCCGTCTCAACCCCAAGAAATGTTATCTGTTCTAGCGAGAGACATCCTTTCTTTGTCATGTTGTCAGCGCAGCAAGGGTGGCTACTGTTCCAGCAAAAGTATCTGCTGTGAGAGACTGGTCGGTTCCCCGCAGCGCTGGTGAACTGCAGAGCTTCCTAGGATTAGCATTCTACTACTGGTGGTTCATCAGAGACTTTGCAAGCATTGTCAGTCCCCTTAATCAACTGGCCCAGAATGGAAAGGTGTTCAAGTGGAGTGCAGACTGTGCCCGAGCTTTCTCCAAGCTCCTGTTGGCACTCATCCAGGATCCTGTCTTGGCCTACCCTGACTTCCAGCAGCCTTTCATCATAGACACAGAGACCAGTAGTGTGGCTCTTGGATCAGTACTGTCGCAGGAGGGGGAACAGGGACAAAAAGGTCATTGCATACTTCAGTCATGTCCTCAGTCGTCCAAAGAGGAACTATTGTGTCACCCATCGGGAGCTGCTGGTTGTTGTCCTTGCCCTTCGTCACTTCCGTCTTCATATCTATGAAAAAAAGGTTCCTCTTATGCAATGACCATGCTTCCCTCACCTGGCTTCTCAACTTTAAAGAACCTGAAGGGCAGCTGGCTCAGTGGCTGGAGACACTACAGGACTATGATTTTAAAATCCACCACCAAGCTGGTCACCATCTTCTCAATGCAGATGCACTGTCTCGACGGCCCTGTGAGGTGAAGTGTCAACACTACCAGTATGCAGAAGAGTGGCACTCAGTGACTCCAGTGGTTGCAGCCCTGCGTAACAGCACAACGGACAATCACAACCGTCAGGAAAGTGATATAGTTGGTTAGCCCAGCACCATCTGTTGCCCTAATTTTTGAGGACATTAGTTTTGTACAACTGCAGCAGTACTAGAGTGATAACTCTGTCCTCAGCCACATCCAAGGGTGGATGGAGAGGGGCCAACGAAACTGGCCAGCAGTTTCTATGTTGAACACATTTACCAAAAGCTCTATACTCACAGTGATCCAGCCGTGTCAGCCGTGGTGGCATACTCTATCACCTTTGGGGGACCCCTGGCGGACACAGAGAAGTCTTCCAGCTTTTGGTGCCATGCAGCCTCAGGCCACAAGTTCTCCAACTTGTCCATGGTGCAGTAGGGGCTGGTCATTTTGGAGTTACCCAAACTCTTCAGCGCCTTTGATCACAATTTCACTGGCCAGGATGCCATCTAGATGTGGAATGTTACGTACATTGTTGTGACATCTGCACTGCCCAGAAGGGGCCAACCAGGCACTAACATGCCCCCTTGCAGCAGCATCCGGTGGGGGCCCCAATGGTATGTGTGGCTGTTGATGTTCTAGGGCCCTTTCCAGCCACAGAGCAGGGTAACTGCTACATATTGGTAGCCATGAACTATTTTACCAAGTGACCTGAAGCCTATGCTATCCCTGATCAGAGTGCCATCACTACCGCTGAGTGCCTGATGAATGAAATGTTCTGTCGCTTTGGTGTTCCAGAGGAACTGAACAGTGACCAGGGATGGAACTTTGAGGCCCAGGTTTTCAGTGAGGTGTGTCAATGGCTGGGCATCAAGAAAACCCGTACAACACCATTGTTTCCCCAAAGTGACGGACTGGTTGAGCAGTTTTATTGTACTCTAACCACCCAACTTGCCATTCTGACCAGCCAAAAGCAACAAGATTGGGACCTGCACCTGCCGCTGGTACTGTGAGTATATAGGACAGCGGTCCAAGGGTCTACAAAGTGCACCCCAGTAGTCCTCATGTTTGGACGTGAGCTTCGTACCCCTGTGGACTTAGTGTTTGGTTTGCCTCCTGAACCAGAGGTGATAGGTGAACCTGGTTTGGACTACCTTTATCAGCTCCAAGGACAACTCAAAAAAGTGCATGATCTAACCAGGCAGGCGCTTGCTGAGGCTGGGTTGAAACAGAAATGAGCCTATGACACTCATAGTAGAGGAGAGGATTTTGCTCCTTGGGCACATGCGTGGGTCTGCAGTCCAGAGAGGATAAGAGGCCTGTCTCCTAAACTGATGAGCCACTGGGTTGGACCACGCACTGTTGTTGAGAGGCTGTTGGATGTGGTGTATAGAGTTCAGTTAATGAAAAGGAACCGGATGGTGGTTCTCCACCGAGACAGACTGGCCCCTTACTGACCCCAGGCCCCATCTGAAAGTGTACCAAAGCTAGAGGACCATCCACAAGATCTTTTCCAGCTCTCAGAGCCTTTCAGGTGGGCTCGGCAGAGTCGCCAGTTACCCCTGCATTTCAAGGACCGCTAAAAAACAAAGACAGGCAGACGATGAAGTATGCCAAATCAAAAACAAACACTTTTTTGACCGAAATCTTTAAAAACCTCATTACAGATCATCTTTGCCCCTACAACAAAAATATTCTTTATGTACTTTTTTTTCTGGAAAGAAGCAAAAAGGACACTGACAATCCCCAGGGGGAAAATAAAACACACACACATTGTTTCTGACTCTACTGTTTCTACTCTGCTCAAAGTTCTGTAATTTTGTATGTTCTGTTTCCACTAATATGGCACACACAGATTCAGATTTCTGTAAGAGTCACTTTTATCAGCCTGAATGTGATGCTCGCCCTCTGGCGTTCAGACGCTAACAGTGACAGTGGAGACACGTCAGATCACAGTTCGCTGGGTTTGCCGTTTCAACCACCAGGTCCTGATGTGTGCTGGCAGCCCTCCATGATCACATTTCACCCTCCAGTGAACAGCAGGGGTGTAACACAGCGCAACAGCGGCCGCAGCTCTCGAAGCTTCACAGTGTTGTTTCTCATCTGTTCAGGCAAGGTTGACAAGCTCTCCTTCAGTTACAGATTTCTTTCTCTCGCTCACCTCCTAAAACACAGAGACATAGAGATTAACTTTTTAGTCCATTGCTTTAAAGTTTCTTATTACTGAATCAAATGTCTCCTTGGTTCATTCATTAAAATGTATCAGTATTAGAATAAAACTAGGAGATTGGGGTAAACAGCCAGTACAATTAATTAATAATACAGCAAAAGGAAGCCTTCCCACTGCCAGGCATTCTCTCCAAAAGTTAGAGTTGTTATACTATTTTTATTCTGTATTGGGTTTATTATTCATTTTTATGCACGTAATGGCTGGTTTAGTCAACCATCTAACGTCACACAGATTGCACAGGGCCTCACACCTCTCACTCCTTTGCTCCCCAATCTTAATAATGCATTTATTAAAGAGAAATGGTTACAATTTATAAAGTATTAAACCTTCTTTTATATTACCATTTTAGCTTTTCTTCTAATTTTTTGCTCAATTTTTTGCTTTTCTTTTCACACTTTACATGTTTAAAGCTCATTCTCCATTTTTATTTAAAAAATATTGAACAACAGATTTGAAACATTTTCAAAGTGATAAAGTACTTGAAGGTGACTGCAAACTCTAATCATATTCTTTTGTCTGTGTTGTCTTTCCAGGGCCCTGCGATGGACTGGCGAGCTGTCCAGGGTGTACCCTGCCTGTCGCCCAAAGCCAGGTGGGATAGGCTCCAGCTTCGCCGCAACCCTGAATTGGATTAAGCGGTTCAGAAAATGAATGAATGAATGTCTTTCCAGGTGTACACCATTTCCATGCCATCATAAAATACTCCTGCCAACTTTTGTTGCAAGAACTGTATCTCATTTGAGAACATGTCTGTCTGAGGCTCAACTTGTGAGCCAGAGGGTTTGGGTCCAGTTAAGGTCCAAATTAGATTAGTGACTTTTTGGGGCCATCTTGAATTCACCCAAAAAGGTGAAATAAGCATGAGGTAATACCAATACAACATTTTGTTATGAGAACATGTAAAACGTCAAAATCATGTGTTCGTACCACAGAAAATACTTTTGGGTTTAAGCTAATTCTATATACCTGCAAGGTTACACAGCCAAATGCTGCTGGTACTTAACAAGTGCTAAAACACTTCAGCATTCATACCAAATTACACTAATGTGAAGTTTGCAACAAAAAATGCATGTTTTTTTTTCAACATTATTTGTTAACATAGATATCAGTTTTTTGTATGGCTGCTAATATGACTGTTAAACAAAATACTCAGGTTTGATCCCCACCCAACCCCGCATTTCCTCAGTTCTGTCCCTTTTCAGCATTGTGGGATAAAATTGGCCAGACATAGCTAATCAGAAAAAAAATAGTTTCTGTGAGGCCCCAAATCTGAGAAAGTGGTGTCATGGAAACTGTGACAGATGTCTGTTAAGAAGAGCAGAGTCCTACAACAAACTGGGGTACTGTATAGTACAGGAATCCTCAGTCGGGTCCTCAACAGGTGACATCCTTCAGGCTTTACAAGTTTCCCTACTGCAACACAAATCAGTGGGTAATTAGCAGACATCAAGTCAAGCATAGAGCATAGAGCATCGAGCATAGAGCTTGACTTGATATCAAGGCAAGACAAGCAAATACAACTCAAGTTTATTTGAATTTCATATGTTATATAGAAGACAATTCAATGTGCTTTATATGTAACATTGAAAGCATAACAGGGTGCAAGAAGCATTAAAAACAAACTTTAAAAAAATATATCAAAAGAGAAAAAGCTAAGATAAAGTAGTAGTGGTAGTAGTTCTTCTTTCCTTCTGCACTAATTAAAAGGGTTTTTATTCTAATAGATTAATACTATGAATTTTATGTGTACAATGTCTTTAAAAGGCTTGTGTTTTGATAGATGGATGGTTTAATATACCTGTATCCGTTTTTGTACAAACCTAAATAATAAACAAATATGTGTAAATCCATATCCAGAGGTTTCTGTAGTTTAGACCAAACAGAGCAAACATTTTAAAAAGCCAATAGTCAAGCTTTGTTTGTCAGTGCAACATTTGGCTATTTAAAGTAATTCTTAACATATACATTTAACTCAGTGTCAGATTGGGTTTCTTTTTCTTTTCTTTTTTTTTTTTTTTTTTTTAAATTTCAGCTACTAGAAGGCTTCAATTGCACACTTGGACATATTGTGTCCATTTTTACAATGAGTTGACTTATTTTAAAGTCAGTTTTGGTGCCAATAATGGCGTCTCCTCCAGCACTTTCTGAATAATTGACCTCATGGTTTTAAACCAGACATTCATGTTTGAATGTCAGAAAGTACAAGTTTTCTTTTCTTCCTCATTCTCTAATTGAGCCAACCATGTTTTTAAACAAAAAAAACTTTGTAATTTAAAACATGTTGTCCAGTTGCAGAGCGTAACTCAGCCACATTTAGCTTTGGAAACTAGAAATTGCCAGCAGAGGTCAGTGTTAAGGTTGTGGGATGTGCCTGCACTCGTACCTCTCTCACCGACAGACAGTTGCTGCCACGCCTGTTTCGTTTTCAGACAACATGTGCACAACCCTCCTTTTAAATGATTGCCTGTGATGCAGTTTGTGTAAATTCTAAGTTGACAAATGATTGATGCTGATTGTAGCTGTAGTGATATCCTGAGTTTTTCTGCTGTGACATGAAAGCATGTTTGGGATTTCTGTGGGGGAAAAAAATGCCACAGATGTTTTCAGTGACTGATGTGAAGTAGTGGTTGTTTAATAATTTAGGTCTTGTGAGACTTTTTTTAAATTTGTTTCTGTATATGTTACCATCACTTTAATCCCTTTACAACTGAATTTATTTACAATTATATCAAAACAAAGTAATTGCAGCAGCCAAAATACCTTTTAAACATAAAAAGGTTTTCATTTCAGAGTAAATCCAGAGGTGGAGCAATGACTGCACTACAGATAACTGCTTTACAATTGTGTTAGAAAAGGAATTTCAGGACTTTTATCTATTACTATGTAGCATCTATCAAATAAAGCAACTATTGCACTGTTAAAACTCTCTCTTTACAGAGTTGTTAGTACGTTCAGAGACACCGTAAAAATAGTAAAAATGATGGCACATATATAGCAGCTGTACAAATACAACAGATTCTAAAAGAAATATGTACTCAAAAAAGAAATTTTTCAGAAATCATTTTGCAATGGCATCGTACACGCGCATTTTCTTGACAGTTGAATGTTCTCACGAAAAGAAATGTATTGCATCACGTCTTTATCCTTGAGGCTCCACCATTCAGGACGGTTAACCTGAGCCAATACATGTAAATTTCCTCCCACACAAACAGTTAATGGCTACAATCCCCTGAAATTTGACTTTTAGGATCAATAAGAAGTATTTGTTCTTTCTTGGTAGAAAGTGTATAACACGAATCTTTACAAGCGGGAAAATCTGCTGCAGAGCCAAAGGAAGTATGTGCGGACATTCCACTGGAGTCTATCCAGGAGAGGATTCAACACTCCAGGGGATGCTTGCCCCTTCTCTGCCTGGCTAAGGCCAACATGTGCTATGTGATGTGTAGACAACATTTTCAGGCCTGATGTAGACAGAACATAGAATATGAAGACGATACCGGAGGAAAACGGTTTGCTTTTGATTGTCTCTGTTAGGAATTGTTTATCCCACCAGTTTTTCATAATGTAAAATGTCAAACTTAAATAGAAACCAGTATAGATTATTTGCTGATTTTATTTCTCTGGATGGTTAAAATTTTCAAACACATTCAGAATGGTGAACGTGAACTAAATGAATTCACTGTCCTTTGTCTTTGGATGCTTTCTTACTGTACAAATATGAAAGAGTGAGTATTCACATGAACATTGTGGAGCAGACTGACGGGAGACTCGGGGCAAAGGGGTCAGGAATTTGTTCTCGCTAATCCCAGTGAGGGACGGAAGATGTTTTAGTAGATCTCTTCTACTCCACATGAGTAACCTGGCGTCTGATGTTCCCACAAAAAACCCCGGAACTGGATAAAGAGGAGCTGTTGCCTGTTTGCTTTGCACCAGACTTTCACACTGACGAGAGGAATTCAACTAAATAATCGACAACAATGCCAGCAGAGATAGCCTCAGCCCTTCCTCTGGCAATGGTATGCTAAGACATCACAAAACATCAAGCGCAGAATGTCAAACCATGCGGAAAAACGGCTGCATTTTATGAAATGGAGTAAAACTACGGGGGAAGAGTAAATTTTATGTAACTTTATGGATGCTGAAAAAAAAAATTATATATACATATATATATATATATATATATATATATATATATATATATATATATATATATATATATATATATATATAATTAGTTTAACATTGGACATTCAATAAGATACTAAATTAACTGTTTGCTTAATAGAAGGCAGTTTAGTCACCACATTTTGAGAGGTTTTCTCTTTCATTAATGTCACTTAATTCTGTTAAATGCTATTGTCCACAACACCACCACGAACAAATGTAGATATTCAACTTTATTTCAAATCCCTTTTAATTTAAAAATAAAGTAACTTAAGATTGCAATTGTCAATGTTTACCTAATTTGTTTAGAGTAGGTTTCCCATGTGCTATGGTTTTAAATTTAGGATTTTAAAACACTCATTGTAGCCTCTAATTTATATCCAACAAGACAAGAAGGTCCTTCTATGAGTATAAATATGGAAGATGACCTCTGACTTGAAGTATGGATGGGAAACACTTGTTGAAAAGTCCAGAGCAGTACACCGTGTGCTAAACCAGGCAGACAGCTGACTTAGCACCTCCCATGATGTCTATGTGCTCACTGAACAATGTCATTATTACCAGTGACAGAATACAGCCCCAGGGCCTATACCCCACCCATCTGAAAAACCCTCCACCCAGCCCAGCTCTAATATTCTTGTAGACACCCCTGCTCCTGATTCTGGTCCACCATTCCCCCTTCATTTCTCTTTCTGGCCTCTTAACAGTAAAACCAAAACTGCGAAACAATAAATGCCATTTCAATACCACATTAGTGTACAGGCATCAAAACCATAAGGCTGCTGACAGCGGTTATGATCCAACATGCTCCCTGTGTTTTCATTTATTTATGCGTCGCGGCTCCGCCCACACCTGTTATTTCCTGCCAGTACCTTTCTCTAACTTAAAGTAAATAACACCAATAAGCATTCAGACTTTACATTGACAGACTTTATACTTTACATTGGCTTTATTATTCATTTTCTGGAGTCAAAATGTCATGTCTTTATTCATTTGAATATATAAAAAAATTATTACTTTTTTTTCAGAGGTGGACATATACAGAAACTACTGTAAATCACTTTTATTTTTTTCAAGCATGAGTTATAATATAAGGAAAATATTGTCACATGGGTTTTGTGCATATTTATATTTCTTCTGCTTTGGGTCTGTTGGAGCACATAGATTTCTTTTGATAGATTTTCCACAAACAAACTTCTTTGCTTAAAAAGTTGGATAATTCATAATAAAAAAGAAAGAAAGTGACAATTTGCTCCTAAACTTCTGTGAAAATGGTAGAAATGTAGCATATAAAATGCTGAAACTGAAAGAAATATTTCAATTTTTGAAAACACTGAGTTGCATCTCATCCTCTTTTAATGACAGGGGATCAGTTGCTGTGCCTTTTTAAATTAAAATGCTATCCTATAACAAACATTACACTTTGTGTTGGCTTTAAAACAATAAACTAATGCGTTTCAATTAGAAGAAGAAGAAGAAATTTTATTTATATAGCACCTTTCACAGAAATAAAATCACAAAGTGCTTCACAGAGTGCAAAGGGGAACAGCAACAACACAAAAATAAACAAATGTACATTTGAAAAATCTGTATCTGTAGAAGACAGTCAACTAAAAGCTTGTCTAAATAAATACGTCTTCAGCTGCTTTTTGAAAGAATCAACAGTTTCAATCTCACGGAGGGAAAAAGGCAGGGCATTCCACAGTTTTGGAGCAACTGCCTGAAAGGACAAATCACCTCTGGTTTTAAAGCGGGTCTTTGGGACCATGAGGAGGTTTTGGCCCGAGGACCGAAGGGACCAACTGGAGCTGTAGGGTTGCAGCAACTCAGAGATGTACGAGGGGGCCTGGCCATGCAAAGCTCTGAACGTCAAGACCAAAATTTTAAAATCAATTCGGAATTTAATGGGGAGCCAGTGCAGAGAGTATAAAATTGGAGTAATGTGTGCGCGCCTACAAGATCCTGTTAAAAGCCTCGCAGCAGCATTTAGAACCAACTGAAGACGATTTAAAGCAGATTTGTTAAAACAAGTAAAAAGGGAATTACAATAGTCCAAGCGTGACGAAATAAAAGCATGAATCACCAATTCAACAACAGACCTTGATAAAATTGGCCTCAGCTTTGCGATGTTTCTCAAATGATAAAAACAGTTTTTTACCAAGAGTCTGGAATGGCTGTCAAGGGACAATGATTGATCAAACCAAACTCCAAGATTTCTTATGCTTGGCTGAACTGATGAAGCAAGAGAACCAAGATGGCCAGCAATTAAAGGAATTTTCTGCTCTGGGGCAATGATTAAAGTTTCAGTCTTTTGAGGATTTAGCTGAAGACAATTTTCCGTCAGCCACATCTTTACACTTGACAGACAATCCATTAACTCTGAAAGTGTATGCAACTCTGATTCCTTGAATGAAAAGTACAATTGGATATCATCAGCATAAAGATGATAGGACACATTTTTAAAAAGGCTGATGATTTTCTTCAGAGGGGTGATGTACAACAGAAACAAAATTGGGCCTAAAACCGACCCCTGAGGAACACCATACAGCAAAGGAGTAGCTTCAGACATAAAGTTATTCAAACACACAGAGAATGTCCTATCAGTCAAATAGGAGGACAACCACTTAAGGACAGTTCCAGAGATGCCAAACTCTTTGTTCAGTCTCTGAAGCAACAAGATGTGATCTACAGTATCGAATGCTGCAGACAAATCTAAAAGAATCAAAATAGAATATTCACCAGAGTCTGCAGCCATTCGGATGTCACTGGACACTTTAAGTAGGGCAGTCTCAGTAGAGTGCATCTTACGAAAGCCAGATTGAAATTTGTCCAACATGTCATTGGTGTATAGAAAAGTGGTCAGCTGCTCAGCCACCACCTTCTCCACAACTTTTGAAAGGAAGGGTAATTTAGATTACTCGGATCACAGGACATTTCTCCACTTTAGTTCAGTCAATATTTTCCAAGTTTGGTCTCAAAGACGCAGACATGAGTTTTAGATGAGTTTGAACTCAACTCATTTACAAATTGTTTCCTGATAATAGTTTTTAGAAGCAGATAAAAAGAATAGCATGGGGTCTATAATGCCATGAATTGAGACTCGAACAAGGGCTTGTTCTTGTTCTTATATTATGCAGTACTTTGACTGATGATTGGCATACTGACAGCCTTAATAAACCCCTGCATCCCCTTAAAATAAATTGCAACATAATGTTTTTTTCAAAGGTCTTTTATTTTATTTTATTTAAGTCATCTTCAGATATTTAACCACCTTCATTTATGCACCTTCCTGTCTAAATGAGGACTGAAGATCAAATCTGCAGCTGTAATTTTTGCGCATGGAAGATGACACAGTCTTTGTCACCGGGGCTGCTCTGACTCAGCTCTACACAAGTACAGACTCGTCCACTAGCAGACACGGCATGGGCTGATATGCCCTGATTCCTTTTAGGCCCACGAATGCAGCAAACCTGCATTCCCGCACCTGCCTGAGGCGTACACTGTTCATGTCTGTACTCTGGCAGAAAAACAGCAATTGAGAGATTGAGGGACTCAAAGGAAGAGAGGGAGGGAGATTGAGAGAAAGGCATAAGGAAAATGACCAGAATTGAAAGGTAGAGAGAGAGACACCTGCATACCAGAGGGGCAGACAACACAAATCTCTACTTCACACACATTCTCCGTAAGGCTTTATGATCTCCAGGGGGAGAAAACAGACAGATAATCTGAAGTTCTCTGCTGGGGGGGGAAGTACATGCCACTGCCTGCACCTGCGCTAACTGACACCACATGGTGTATGCTTTGGATTTAACCGTGGTTCCTGGAAAACCTTTAGCTGCTTTTATTCACAAAACTGTTGCTTGATCAAAAACGCTTCTTGGTGATTTCTATATTTGCACTTCAGACAGCTTTCTAGGCACAAAGAAACAGTTGTCATTCTCACAGAGAGGTTTCACTGGTTTCACATGTTTTGCTTTTGTTCACAGTGACGCTTATCAAAAGGCATTCCATGTGATTAAAAGAAAACAGTGTGCTCTAAGAAAGAATTGAAGTGAAAAGCAGCGTAGTTTGTTTGTTTGTGGAAGTGAAAAGGAGTTATTTCCTTCACCTTGTGTGCGAGTGTCAGGACAGCAAATAGTCAACAGAAGTCTCACTTTCTAGGAGCAGCTGAATACCAGAGAAGCTGACAGGTATGTATACACTGGAATGTGCTTCTCAGCCACACCTGTGTGGAGCACGCCCACCAAACCTGGTCCCTTGCATCCTACTGGCTGATCTCACCCATGACAGACAACTGTAAGTACTACTTGGCTCAGGTCTTCCCAAGCTAGGGGGCAGGTATGGTGAGTTTTCAGCATGAACCAATGGCAGCCGAGAAAACCCTGCTGACCAGGCGGGGCTGCAGTTAAATAAAACTCATCAATGGGGTGGGTCTCAAAAATTTGTCAGCAGTCAAACAGTGAAGGGCTACTGCCGCTGGAACCCACTTCGACTGGTCAAAGCTTAACTGGCCCTCTGCTGTGTGGGGATCTGAGGAAGTGGCAGAGATGACTGATGCCCTCGCTGGCCGAATGAAGGAAATGAAATGGCAAATCCTTTGTGCTTGAACTCTCAGGACCTTCACTTTCAGGACTTTGAGGAAAGCAAAACCGGCTTTGTTTAAAAAGAAAAACTACTTGGGGTTTGGAAAACTTCTGTACAGACTTTCAAATCTCAAGAGTCATTTTCGTCCTGAAAAGCGATAGGTCCTTCATCCATGTATGAGGGGATGAAATGCTGTTGTGGTACTGTGGTCACTCACATCTCCTTATCACTTTTCCAGCCCAGCTATAGACTCTGTATCCGTTGGACGGAGAACTGATAAGGGCATGTGCATGACATTACCTACAGATACTGGAGAGCCGACTTCTGAGCAGGGAGCTTGAGGGGTAATTCATCCATTCAATTTATTACTGATGTTCTGAGGGTTGTTATTCTGCAGCTGAACAGACATTTAGTTGGTTGATTAGAGCTTTTTTTTTTTAAGCTAGTCTGTAATGTTAGAAAAAAAGAAGCTAAAAGTTGTAAAACGTGTGAGAAACTTGTGTACATTATGTCTGCATTGTGCCATGTCTTGTAATTTTCCAATGATGAGCATTTAAAAAGAAAAAAAAAGTGCAAGTTTAGACTGCTACTGCAGGACTGAACAAAAATGGGACATATAAAAGTACAGGATGCTCTTTCACAACCAGTGTGGTGACATCCTGATACAGTCAAGCTAACTTTAACCATTAGCTGTACACTGTGGATGGCATTACCAACGGAGTACATAAACGGGTAAGTAAATTCTGTGTTTTATGTTTAGGATTATGATATGGAAATGCACAAAATATACATTTCTAGACTTTAATTAGTTCTCAGGCAGTTCTGAAAATGAACAAGTTGCTTCTTGTACAGATAGATAATGGCCTAAAGCAGGTAAAATGAAATATGTTAGTGCTTAAAAAAAAAAAAAAAAGACAGGATTTGCTTCTCTAGAGAAAATGTCTTTAGTTATCAGATAAGAAACAATTTACTTTTTTTTTATTCTACTTAAAACTGCTTTACCGAGCTGAATCTGAAGCCTGATAAACTAATCACAAACAGGTTACTATCAAGTCTCAAACATCCCTGAAACTTTCAAAGCTTAAGATGTTGTTAGTATTTTTACTTGTTTTTAATGCTTGTATGATTCTGAGTTTGCTCCTGTAATTTAGAAAAGACTAAAAGAAATGTTGTTTTTCATCAAATATTTATTGATAAAATATTTCACTGCTGGTAATTTCCTGTTATACATTTCCTTCACCGTATGTTCAGTAGACAACTTCACATACTGGTTAATGTTCACTGTAAATAATAAGCAGAACAAAACCTTCTCGTCATCACACAAAAAAACAGCACTTTCATGAAAAACACGAACGTGCGCGCACGCACACACACACACGCACACACACACACACACACAAACACTAACACACACTGCGGGTGCTCAGTGAGCTGATGAGTCCTCTGGGTAGATGGGGTGCATACTAACTGCTCTGAGCCCCGAGGCATCCACTCCTCCCTACACCTGGTGGAAGATCATCTCTCCACTCAAGCGCAACAATCTTCTCACCTCTATCAGCACAGGGTCAAAGGTCACTTCCTTTATGCAACACATTCTACCTTTTGTTTCATATGACTTCAAACCTGATGTGATCCTAATTTATGATTCCACATTGATTATACAAACAACGTGTTGCTTTTCCTGGATGTTTGCAAATGTTAAATGCGAATAATAAAAACAGCTTTTTTAAGCTCTTAATAGTGTCTTGTAAATTGGAGAAATGACTGAGTGTTTTGAAACTGTGAACAGAAATGAAAACAATCAACCTCAATGTTAGATTAGTTAACTTATATTACCTTATTTGGATAAAACATAGTGGCACAAGCATAGACATAGCGCAAATTATAAGATATTTAAAAAAATACATATGAAAAAAACAAAGCATGATTTATAAGAGGGGTCAGGTGACTAGACATGGAGTATATTAGTGCAAAATGTTGTGCTCAACCCCTTTATCTTTAAAATATATGAGCAAATGAATCTCATTAAATAAGACTGCCCTTCAACATGTTAGACAATTATAATGAATTGGGGCAAATTATTCACCCTTTCAAACAAGGCTGCTCACACCATCAGCAGGCAGGACTGGTAGCAACATGGCAGACTGCTGTGTTTAAGCCAGACCCACCATGGACGCACTGAGCTCCCACAGCTTTTTGGCGGCGGCGTCATCCAGAGCCTGCGGCGCAGGCATTTTGGGGGCACAATCACTGTACAGAGGGATAAATAGATCAATTTTACAAATATTTTTGTTGTTGATGTTGATTTTGAGAAAATTTGATGTCATCCACTTTGAGAAATGTGAGTGAATTAAAATGGCCATCAAAACATATCTTTAAAAATTTCCCAGTAGACTTCGTTCACTGTCAGATATACTTACCTGTAGTATAAACCACTCTCTTTTGCCAGGCTCTCATCCACAGCACAGTAGATGGTGGTCTGGGCTCCTTCCCAGGGCCTTTTGACTATCATCATAAAGAGGGAAGCTAAGACCCTCTTCCACAGAGCTAAGGTGTGGAGCAGATGGCGACCTAACTCTGTCCGAATAACCCCTGGGTGGAGACTGTACACAGTCACACCAGTGCCTAATAAGAGGGATCCATTGAATCATATGTTAGTTGATATGCACAGAAAAATGACTGCTGTTAACTCTAAAAATAATAGTCAACATCAACAGGAACATTCGTTTCATTAACAAGCACTGGACATTACCTTGAAGTCTCGCAGCCAGTTCTCTGCCAAAGAGGACATTGGCCAGCTTGCTTTGACGGTAGCTTTCTTCAGGTTTGTAGTTCTTATCGAGGTTAATGTCATCAAAGTGTATACAACCTTCAAGAAACAGCTTGGAATAGTCATCATGCAAAAACTACATATTGTGAAAATATATCATCAAGATTAGTTATTTAAGATAAAACTGTGGACTGAAATTAAAATGTTTGTCTTTAGATTTTTTTTTTAAAGAAAAAAGATTTAAAAAAATATGTACAGATAAAGGGATTTTACCTCTCTCATGTGCCAGGCTGGACACAATGACGATGCGACTCGGAGTGGACTTCTGCAGCATGTCAAGGAGCAAATTGGTGAGAAGAAAATGGCCCAAGTGGTTGACACCAAACTGCATTTCAAAACCATCCTCAGTAATCCACTTGGGACACATCATAATACCTAAGAATAAAATCATAATAATATGATACAAAAGAACACATTTATACTTTTACAAATAAAGGACCCAGAATATATTCTACTGCATTGCTGCCAGGTACGCCTAAATTAAAGCACTTGTTTCCCCTCCAAGAATCGAAGTCAATTCTGCTGAAAAAAATTAAGAAAAAACACTGGGAGATACCTGCATTGTTAATGAGGATGTCCAGGTGCTCCTCATTCTCTTGGACATCTTTGGCCAGGTCCCTGACGGACTGCAGTGAGGCAAGGTCCAGTTTCTTTACCACCACGTTGCCATTCCCACTTCTCTGACGGATCTCATCTGCTGCTGTGTTGGCTCTCTTCATGTCTCTGCAAGCAAGGATCACTCTGGCTCCTTAATGAAGGAAAGAAACATTGATAATGAATTTAATATTGACATGTTCACACAGGACAAAGAGCTAGTCCGGTAATAACCAAGTACTATCTACTTATCATCGATTATCTCTGTAGAGCCCAGATTTAAGTTCTCCAGTGCTTTACACAATACAAAAGAGGGTGTCCACAGTCTACCTCTCTGGGCCATGTCCACGGCCGTTTCCTTCCCAATGCCAGTGTTGGCTCCTGTTATCAGGACTGTTTTCCCATACAGCCTGGCCCTGCTACGACATACCCCCCCTGCCATCCATCTTCGCAAGGCTACCACACCAACCCCTGCAAGAAAATGTTGACAAATATAACAGATCAAATATAGTCTAAATAAGCCTAAAAGGTCATTTTTTTAAAATATTCATTATCATTTGCCCATATATTTGTTTAATATTTCTATGTTTATTTACCCTTGAAAAATGTAAGTAGGTTCAAATTCATTTACACGAGTATAAAACATTATTTTTTATACGTTTGAGCCACTAAATGTTGATGCATATTAATAATGGTGAAATACTAAAATGTTCTTAAAGATTAACTATATTCAAAGGCACCTACATGTATTCTAGTTACTGTACAGCCATCGCTTCTGTCATGATGTAAGGCTATCTACCTGAAAAACAGGTTTCTACATGAACTATGACCTCGTGACAAGGTGGACTACACAATGCTATCCAGTGGACATTGTCAGTAGCAGTCTGTTTTCTTGTATTGGTTGTAGAGAAAATTCCAAAAGGCACAAAACATTGCATTACACATTGTATTATAATGGAAGGACTGATTTACCTGCTACAACAGCGACTGTGATGCCGGTTGCATGGCTATCTACAAAATCCTTGATAGCGTTTGCGTAGTTTTGCATATTTTTAGGCAGTTCGCCAAAAAAAAAAATGTGTACAATATAAAATAACCGCTAATTTAGACTTAAATTGAACGCTTAGGTGGAAATGATGTCGTAGTCTGGATAAAAACAAAGCAAATACTGACAAAATTATTCAAATAGATGTTTTCTCTTCTGTATTTTGCATAGATGTTCTGTTTGGTATTTTGTAATGTAGACTCACATGCGGAAGTGGGGGCGTGGCACGCAAGCACAGAGATTTTCAGAGTAATAGTACTGTTTGAGGAGTAGTCAGCTGTCACAATCAGCATTTCTGCATTGCTTTGTTTATGTTAGATGTTAAATTAATTTTATTCATTGTTTTTTTTTTGTTGTTGTTGTTGTTGTTGGTTTTTTTTTTTGTTATCTCGTGCTGAGATAAAAAAAAAATGTATGAGTATAATTTGATTCAATAAGCTGCTGACATAATCTTACACACAGGTGACCATGTAGTCCAGGTACGAAGGTTAATTCCGCAACTTTATACTTCTTCCTGTGCAGCGGCGGAATATCAAAGGTTGACCTTGGAATTTACCATTGATTTATTATTCGTTTTATGTAAACTAAAGTTGTTTCCACCAGCCAATGGGACTGAAGGCCTTTGAAAAGGTTGTTCTAGTGTGTACTGGACAAAAAAAAAACAAAAAACAAAACCCTTCTATTTTTTTAATCTATCTATCTATCTATTATATATATATACATATATATATATATATATATAGAGAGAGAGAGAGAGAGAGAGAGAGAGAGAGAGAGACTTTCTGTTTAGTTTTTTTATGACACTATTTAAACACATTTGATAAACAAATAAATAAATAATTTCTTAAAAGAAAAATATAAATGTTCTAAAAGAGCCCAGCTTTATTAGTTTTTATCAACTTATCGCAGGCTGCCGCGCGTGTTAAGATGCGTCATGCTCTGACAGGTAACCAAACCCAACTGGCCCAAATTGCCTAAAAACATTGTAAAGTGTTGTGTGCATAAAAAGGCTAAATAGAACTTTATTTACTTATTTGTTTAATGTTTGTTACTCAGAAAAGGAAAAAAAAAAAGACGGGAAAAAAAACCTTTTTGAAAACAATATACCTCCGATGTGATGCTCTTACTGCTTCAAATCACCATCGTGTCTGTTATAGCTTACTTTGCCGTGTTCTATATTTAATATATATCAAATATCTTTACCCAAAACGAGGAAGATTTTTCTGAATCTTGTCAAATTTATTTTCGTGGCAGTTGTCACTTTATTTTGACCACAAAACATGCAGAACTGTCCCGGAAGTTCCTTTCGCTCGCGCCACGTCAGAGCTGCACCGCTGTTATCGTCAACATCACTGTAAAAGGGAGCCGCTACATCTTATTTAAGCTTTATTTCTGCTTTAATTATGCATTACGTGGGACTGTGCTGCTGGCTGCTGTCTGTTTGTATGGCGTTTGGGACTGAGCTTACATTTGAACTCCCTGACAATGATAAGCAGTGTTTCTACGAGGAACTAGAGAAAGACGTGAAGTTTGACGTAGACTTCCAAGTGAGTTTGTATGAAAACTTGTAAACGGCGCAGTGTGTCTGTGGATGTGTGTGCAAGATGCTGACAAACTTACTCTTATATTGAGGCAAGTAAATTAGTGGTTTTTCGTTTGTTTTGCTTCATTTTTATTTATTTATTGCTTATTTTACTTGTGTCCCAGAAAGTGAGGATATGTGGGTCAGTTGCTTTAAAAAAGTGCATCACTAGTGAATGTCAATTTTACTTCTTGTCAATATGTGAACTAAAACAAAAATGACTTTAGAGTGAAACTTCCTGTTACCTAATTGCATGGTCAGTTCAGTATTAGAAAAGTCCATAATATATGAAGTAGCATATGTTACACTGTCACAATTACTCATTGTGTGGTTATCAATTTGTTTTGTATTTTGATAACTTTTAGGTAATTGCGGGAGGCAACTATGATGTGGACTGCTTTGTCACTGACCCCCAAAATAATGTCTTGTACAATGAAAGGAAGAAGCAGTATGACAGCTTCTCTCACACCACATCAATGAGAGGAGTCTACAAGGTCTGCTTCAGCAACGAGTTCTCCACTTTTACACATAAAATAGTGTACTTGGACTTTCGCAACGGTGAAGAGGAACCTCTTCTACAGAGCATGACCAGAAGTACAGCACTGACTCAAGTAAGTCTGAAGAACATGGTGCATTATTTGGAGAGAGCTACAGCAGGCAAACAAATAAGAAACAATAAGATCATTCTTTCGTGTCAAACTATGAACCAAACTGACAAGACACCAAAGCTAATAATATTAAGATGTTTCATAATATGTTGCCTATGTGGTAAGTGTGAAAACACTGCATTATTACTCGGCATTTCAGTGATAAAGCAATTTAAATAAAGTTCACTGGGTGGCGCCAAAGTTGTCTTGGATTTGATCACATTTAGGTCAGAAGGCAAAACTTGAAAAACAACTAAATTTTTTGCATCTTAATAGCATGTATTTTGAATTTTTAAAATTGTATTTTTTTGTTTTTAAAATTCTTTATTAATTCAAGATGACAGAATATGAAATATATTTTTTCTTGTTCCATTCCTATGGGTTCCTTGGTTATTTGACATTTCATTTGTTTTGTATTGACCTCTCTGCTTTCAGCTGGAGTCATCCTGTGTTGCCATTCATGAGGTCTTGAAGGTGGTGGCCGAATCGCAGACATGGTACAGGCTAAGAGAAGCCCATGACCGCATGAAAGCAGAGCACCTCTTCCAGCGGGTGACTTACTGGTCCATTGGAGAGACTGTCCTGCTGTTTGTCCTTGGTGTTGGTCAAGTCATGTTACTGAAGAGCTTCTTCAGTGAAAAGAAAGGCTCTGTAGTGGCCACGACTTAGAACTAACTGCTCCTGATCTGCCTTGAGGCAGTGAACGTTTGCCCAGGTGACTGTCCATTTGGACAAGAAGTACATGCTGTATGTTAGTGTCTTTAACAAGGTTTTGTTAAATAGATCAAGATATTATTCTGTTCCCAACTGCTCACTCAAACTTGATTTCTTTCTTTGTGTTTGTTTTTGTTTACGAGCTGAACTGAGAAGAACCACCATATATGCATTTGTTGATGTTTGTCAACATTTCTGTGGGTATTTATGATAATGTAGTAGAAATACAACACAAGCAGGTTTTGTTAGATCCACTCAGAGATGCCCAAACCTTTGTGAGTTTTTATATTGATGCTCAGCAGTTACAGTAAAAATTGAGGCACATTGGTAGAAACTAAAGAGGCATTGCTAATGTTCTCTTATTTTGTTTCTACTTGCGTCTACTATGCTTATTGTTACAATCTTTATAAACCTTGTCTCTCTTAAGTCCTTGTGTGTGTCGTACAAAGTGCCTTAATACAAATTTTTCCCTTTGTGTATGAAATTTATTGATTTTAATTTAAATATTTGTCATTTTGTTATTACAATGTGATTGGATTCTCAGTTTTCCACAATTCATTTCACATTATTGGACCATAGATAGGGACCATTTATATGTATTTTCTAAAATCCAAATATGTTTTCAAACCAATCTGTATTGTTGTCAAAACATAAAGATGTAAATGCAAGACTGAGTGGAGTGTCTTTATTATCACTATGCTATGATTTTAATTTTGAATATATATATACAGTTGTGCTCATGTTTATTCATACCCTTTCATAAAAGAAGGAAAAAAACAGCTGCCTGTAAAATAAGCTGAAATTGACTGAAGTAATAATAAAACATTTATAAAAATCATTACACTTTTTTCTAATTCTGGTACAATAGAAATATATGTTTTTTTAAAAAGCAAACAAATAGGATCATTTATTACATATTAAATTACTCATAAACTAATATTTTGTTGAACAATCCTTTAATGTTTCTGCTGCAGTCAGGTGTTTTCTGTCAGACTTCTGCACCTGTTGACAGGTATTTTGTCCCAGTGTTCAACAGAAAAGTGCTCTAATTTGTGGACCAATTTGTTGTTGTTTTTTTCTTTCTTCAACTCAATTAAATTAAAAACTGTCTTATATTACTAAATTATATTTTTGCAAATTTTTAGTTCTTGTTCCTTTTTTAAGTCTCCAGTTATTTGAGTGACTTGTAAATTCAGCCTTTTCTTTGATGAAAGGGGATGAACACATATGAGCACAACTGCATATAAATATAATTATATATATATATATATATATATATATATATATATATATATATATATATATATATATATAATAAAACTATTTCACTATTGCATGCAATGAATTGTAATTTAAGGAATTACTGATATATTGTATATTTGTGTATTTAATTCCAATTTTAAATAATGATACATTTAATTTATTAATTATGTATTTAATTAATACATTGTGGCACTTTTACTCCTCCATACATGTTGGCGGTCAGAGCTACATTTTCTCAGGTCCTTTCGACTTCAGCATGAAACCAGGAAGCGTTTTCTTCAGTTTGAGCCGGTCTTTTTAGCCAATCAGGATGAAGTGCTCTTTGTTTACGCTGACGTGTTGGAATTTGACCATTGCCTACATCCGGGGCCGGCGTCACAACTGTACAAGGCTCTGCCTCATTCATAGGGGATATAAAGGCACAGTTCGTAGTATCAGTCAGCACCCTGTATATATGGCGGGCTACCTGAAAGCTCTGACAAGCGCGTCGAGGAGTGCGGCTGTTGTGTTGTCGCAAAACCCGCCCGCAGTGTTTCCACCCGCCGCCCTCTGCCTCCACAGACTGCAACAGAGGAACTGTAAGTCAGCTGCTGATTGAAACCACAACATGACTTAAAATACACTTAAGCTGGTTTTGTCAGTGAAGTTCACAATATTACTGTGTTCCATATGAGCATGGAATGAGAAAATACTGCTTTTAATAGTTGTAAAAAGAAACAAAAAACGTGACTCTGGAAAGCAGCAGGAATTTATATTTGGCATGTGGCCACTGGTGAATCAGACTTAACAGCTTGCTCGATCAAAAGTTATGACACCAGTCTTTTGATCCAAAGCAGTTTGTCGTTTAAATGTAAAGAAAACGTGCTGAAATTAGGAACAAATTCTTCTGAAGTTGCACAAACTGATTTGTATAACCTTCAATCTTTGTTTTAAGAAGTGTGTCATTGTTTTAGCTGGTCTTGCTTTTGAGTTCATGTGTTATCAGGTACAATATGGCCTTGACGGGTAATAAACGTTATCAAAGTTCTCATAAAATCCCATTTCATTAAACCTTAAAGCACATTCTGTAGTGTCTTTGTATCTGTGAGAGTGGTTATACAAGAATTAGTTGTTCTGTTATAGATCAGGCATATGTCATTTATGATAAAATTTAAAAAAAAAAAAAGCTTGCTGATTCGCTTCTCTAATGTGCTGTGAATTACAAATCATTGGACTGAGGGAGAACAGTCAGAAAGAATATAATTTAGACCCTTTGAAATGACTTAGTAGCAAATGACAACCTTGGCAATGTGCAAACTTTGACCCTTTGTTTCTCTTCCACCATTTACCCAACCCCCATCCTTCATCCTCCTGTAGTGGAAATGAAACCTTAAAGTTAAAGTAACCAAATTTTTCAGATGCAACAACGCGTATCAAGGTGGATCAGCCGGTGGTGGAGATGGATGGAGATGAGATGACTCGCATCATATGGGAGTTCATCAAAGAGAAGGTACAGTGAGCGGAGTAGTAAAATCTATGTGACTTTCTAGTGACTAGTTAGCAATTACTATTAGGAAGATATATTTGTTTAGACGAAAATGCAACTTATTGTACTTGTGGAATGGCTGTGCAGTGTTCTCTGTACTCAAGTAACACATCAACATCTTATACAGCTCATCCTTCCTAATGTGGATGTGGAGCTCAAGTATTTTGATCTGGGTCTGCCCTATCGAGATCAGACAGACGATCAGGTGACTATCGACTCTGCCCTGGCAACTCAGAAATACAATGTGGCCGTCAAGTGTGCCACTATCACCCCTGACGAGGCCAGAGTTGAGGGTGAGTCAAACTCAGATGCTATTTCACTTTTTAACTTTGCACCAAAATATTTCTCTGCATGCTAATGGGCCTTTACCAGTTGGTTTCTTAACAGTGCAAAGTCATCTTTAAATCCCCAAAGCAGAAGCTTATTGTATGATTCCTTTGCCAGAGTTTAAACTAAAGAAGATGTGGAAGAGTCCCAACGGAACCATCAGGAATATCTTGGGTGGCACAGTTTTCCGGGAGCCCATCCTATGCAAAAACATTCCCCGCCTTGTTCCTGGTTGGACACAACCCATAACCATTGGCAGACATGCATTTGGTGATCAGGTATTTTCAAAAATGCATAAATGAGCATTTTATTTTCACAAATGCTTCCAAACTGAAAGAACTTTTCTCGCACTATTGTTTGATCTCACAGTATCGGGCCACAGACTTTGTTGTTGACAAGCCTGGCAAGTTCAAGATCGTATTTTCCCCAGCTGATGGAAGCAAGCCGTCAGAGTGGGAGGTGTACAACTTTTCCGCAGGTGGCTGTGGGATGGGAATGTACAACACTGATGAGGTAACAATTAGTTGCGATGAAATCTCAAGTCGAGCGAGATTTGATCTTTTCATTCGATTGTCTGATGTTCTGTGTGGAGATTGTTGATGATTACAATCTAATCCTTTCTTTTTTGTCTTCTGTACCTAGTCCATCAGTGGCTTTGCTCACAGCTGCTTCCAGTATGCCATCCAGAAGAGGTGGCCTCTGTACATGAGCACCAAGAACACCATCCTCAAGTCCTATGACGGTCGGTTCAAAGACATCTTTGAGGATATCTTTGAAAAGTAAGATGGATAAGATATAAGCATTGTGTCTCCTTGTCACCATCAGTACACTAAACTAGATCGTCTGTGTTAAGCATTTCATTTTGGTGTCATTCAGAACCTATAAGCCCAAATTTGATAAGCTGAAGATCTGGTATGAGCACCGGCTCATCGACGACATGGTAGCCCAGGTCCTGAAGTCCTCAGGAGGATTCGTTTGGGCCTGCAAGAATTACGATGGGGATGTGCAGTCAGACATCCTGGCTCAGGGTAGGTGGAGGAGAGTTGGACGAGGCAACACAGCCACAGTTCTCACTGTGGTTTTCTTCTTCTCATAGCGTGCTTTTTTTTTTTCTCTTTGATACAGGTTTTGGCTCACTTGGTCTCATGACATCTGTCCTGGTGTGTCCAGATGGTAAGACTATTGAAGCCGAGGCTGCTCACGGTACCGTCACAAGGCACTACCGTGAACACCAAAGGGTAAGGCCAACCAGGTCACTCAGCAGAAAAACGTGTTCTCCTGTTGCTTTACATTTAGCAGAAACCAGTTCAAATTTGATTTTGTGAAGAAATTGGGTTTTTGGTTTTTCAGTGACCCCAAGTCTAGGTTTAGATTGTGTTGGGTTTCAAGTTAAACTAAAAGCTATTTTGTTTTTTATATTTTGATTTAAGTTTTGACAATGATTCAGATCTGACAACAAATGTGCCAAATCATATTTATAGTAAACAGGTCTTTTAAAAAAAAAACAAAAAAAAAAAACCAACAACATTTTTTGGATTTATTTTGTGTATCTGGAGCTCATGTAAATCTACCTGATGTGACAGAGGAGGCTGTTGAGACAGATAAGTTTACAATCACTATTATCTGCATTATTGCTTTGTAGGGCAAGCCAACCAGCACCAACCCCATCGCCAGCATCTTTGCATGGACCAGAGGACTGGAACACAGAGGGAAACTAGATGGAAATCCTGATTTAATAAAGTATGCTAATCAGTAAATCATATCATGAGTTTGTGTCATTTTAAATCACAATTTCTATTCAACTGCATCATTGCTCTGTAGGTTTTCCCAGACCTTAGAAAAAGTCTGCGTGGAAACGGTGGAAAACGGTGTAATGACCAAAGACCTTGCAGGCTGCATCCACGGCTTGGCCAAGTGAGTGAATTTTCCATATTTGTCTAGTTGTATGATAGCTTAACATCAGAATAGATATTTTTTTAGCATTTATGTTCAGACTCTAACTACTGCACTTTGATCCTGCAGATGCAAGCTGAATGAACATTACGTCAACACGTCAGACTTTCTGGACTCCATCAGGACCAATCTGGACAAAGCTTTGGGCAAATGAGGAACAATCAGAAGGCATACTTACAGTTTGGGAACCAAATCCTGTTGTAGATTTTTAGTCTGTATTTACTGGGGATGTGCACGACGACTCGATTCGATAAAGCGGCACACAAAGTCAACTGCTTTTTATAAAAAAGTCAACTTTTTAAAAAAAATTTTTTTATTAGGACTAATTATGTCTCAGAGCGGGGCAGCAGGAGGAGAAAGTTTAGCAGTAAATGTTTTTGTTACAAGCTTTAGCACTAAACGCCACACAGCTCTTCTACTTACAGCAGAATCCTATCTGCTTCACCTCTGCCGACTAAAAGCTAGCTTTTACCGAAGGTCTGGTATGAGGTATTAGCAATACCGTTTAATCGATACTTAAAACAAATTAATGTGTTTGGAAAATCATTCTCAAATTAGGTTACACTAATGGGAAAGGAAATGATAGTTTCGATTTTTTTAAAGAATACTTTGTGACTTAAACTGAAACCATCAGTAAATTTCATAAATTACCATAGTAATTGCATGTTTGTCAACTACTGCATTTTAGATATTCATGTTAACATTGGTCTAAACAAATGAGAATGTTGTTACTATTGGTCTTGTGAAATTTTAATCCGTATTTTTATCTTTTTAAAACCCCACAAAAGCTGTTTTGCTGAATATTTAATGACACCCAGCTTCCACAAGCATCCTTATCTGACTAAATCTAGGCCTGTTGAAATGATGTGAGCTGACATATATTAATGCAAGCTTAACTCAGCTATTTCTTGCAGCATTTATTGTGTCCTAACCTTTTTAAAACTGTTTATACAAAACAGGAGGCCTTAGTCTTAATGCGGGAGGATTCCTGTTTGAAAATCTAAACCTAGCACACAGATGAAGCTCGCTTTCCTGCAACCTCAGCATCAGAGCTCAACAGCTCCACATTTGTGTCACTCTATACCTGAACTGTGGTTAGTATCTGGCTGCAGCATCAAAGGAAGAGTGATATCTGCCTCCCATTTGCAGCACCTGTTCTCTCTTCCTCATCATAACATCATATTACGTTTTATGGTTGACTCAGGTTTTTAAGGAGCTTCTATATTTCAGCTTCAGCCCCAACCCAGGAGTAATCTCCCTCGCTCTATCTCCCAACTTCAGTTTGGAAAGACCAGAGTAGCACAGGTTGTTTTGTTCATCTAGCATTGTAGCCACCCCTTAAAAGAATGTTAAAAAATACAACAAATAGCACTTGTGTATGAAACACACACTACACAATAATCTTGTATATGTTTTACAGATTCCAAGTACTTTCCTTGTCAATATTGATGGTATCATCACTTATCGATTGTCAACTTCGAAATTTACCTAAAATGCTCATTTCTAGGTTTTGTTTTTTTTTTTTTTAAATCAGTATAAACTTTTGTAATGGAAACCAATTAGCTGTCTCTTGTGCCAGTGTTCTATTGTGCCCATGTTTATCTGCCTTTACTATTGACATTTTTATAGATTGCAAATGCCATGATTGAACTGTATGAATAATTTTGAGACTGTGTATATTGATGTAAGTATCAGGATCAATAGGGAACAGTTTGTAATTATAAGTATTGTTTTGCACAATCAACTTGAATGTAAAAAAAAAAAATTGTTTCTGCTTCGTTGTTCATCCAGTTTTGTCAGCAATGAGTACTGAGAGGCACAAAACGCGTACCAGGCTCTGTACAGACTGGTCAGAGGTGCTGTTACATACATATGAGTGACTAGCATGATAGACTAACAACAAATCCAGATGTGCAAGTTTTTCAAACAGCTAAACAGAAGCTATCTACATGCAATTCAGTTTCACACTTCTGCTCATGTAGTTCACCCACTGGCGCTGTGTGCTTTTCTAGAAGCCGTGACATATGCCCTCCAGTGCTCAGCAGAGAGTAGCGTTTGTACCAGCAGGGAATATGTCTGATAGTTTTAACAAAACCTTTAGTTGCGGCAACTACAATGGTTTACCAGCAGATGTCGCCCATATTGGCATCCACCAGCTGGGTGCTGGGATGAATCTTAATGGTGGACAATATTCTGAAACAACCAGATTGCTTTCTACTGACCTTGCATTGAGTTAAACTTTTCTTCATTGCCTGTATTTTAATCTTTTCTCATCTTCATATAAAAACCCTAAATAACCAAGGTAAGTTTTTAGTAATTCCTAAACCAACTTTTTCTTGTAGTTGATCAATTATCTGAACAGACACAAACTCGATGATCAACTGCTGACATGCAAATAGACCAGTCTCTGATTCTTGCTCCCTTTTTACTGAAATATCTAAAGAAAAATGAGCAAAGTGAAAACATGATCAGAAATATTTGTATATATATATATATATATATATATATATATATATAAGGTTTCCTGTTGTTATAACATTCTTCTAAACCTGCCGAAGAACAACCGACCTTAAGTTATCTCAGTGTTTCCCAGTCCAGGTCCTTCGGACCTCCTGTCCAGCATGTTTCAGACTTGTTCCTCCTCCTCAACACCGGAGTCAGATTACTGAACTTTCTCATCTTGTTCTTTACAGCCTGTTAACAAGCCCTTTATTTCATTCAGGTGTGTTAAAGTACATATAAAACATGCACAGCAGGGTATCCCGAGGACCTGGATTGGGAAACACTGTAGCCTTAAAAGGGCTATGTCTAATTTAGTTTCATGCTTTAAACCATTTCATATGGGAGTCCTGGATAATCCCTTTGTGATGCAGAATGCCAGTCTGATAGTAGCCAGTCAGGAAATGTGAGACCATCATCAATATCAGCTGGCATTTATCCTCATAGTCCACAAATTCTTATATTTCAATATGGACCAAAGTGGTGAACTGGTAAGAGTCATAACACTGGTGTAGCTAAAATACTGTATGTTCTCAGGATCAACCCTTTACACTGTGAGAAGTTAAAACAGCCATATTCATCATTTAAACTAGAGAACCTTTATTAAATAATTCATGGTCAATTTCCATGAGGTCCCAGTTTAATATTTGTCATCTCAAAAAAGAACTAGTAGACCATTCCTCTGGTATTAGTGTGCATATCAAGGCTGACCTGCATGGCAGGACAAGGGGAGTCGAGTCTTCCCCCGAAATATTTATCTGAGGAGCAGGACTGGCGTCGGTCCACCTTCAATTCAGTCTTTTCCAAATCTCATTATTCCACTTTATATATTTTTCATTGTTTTGGTTTAGATTCTTTTTAAAATATTTTTATACTCCTTTCCAATGTTGTTGTTTCCCTTTTGGCTTCTGAAGTGGTCGCCACAGCGAACCATTGCTCAGGTGAATTGGCACGTTTTATGCCGGATGCCCTTCCTGGTGCAACCCTCTGCAGTTAGGGACCGTCCCTCAGACAATCCTCCTCTGGGTTGCCGCAGCGTAGGGAGCAGGACTTGAACTGCGACCATAAGGTCACAAGCGGTTCAACCCTGTACTCTTTTCCAATGTTGCTAATCTTTTTCTTTCCTTTTCTAAAAAAAACAATGAAAGTGAAACTGAATTAAAAGTGAAGTGAACCCAGTCCTGGTTTAGTGCTGAAACCACAAACAATGAAGAGAATCCTAAACTTTAGTTTCTCCAAACAAACTTCTCATTCTTCATCTCGTAAATGAACAGACAGCTGTGAAATATTTATATAATGTAATCTGCAGTTTACAAAAACCTAAGAGGAAAGCAAATCTTTTTCAGTTTAATAATATTGCCATTATTTAGGGTTTGGAGAATCTACAATCTTCTTCCCTACCCTGCTCTGCTCTTCTCCTTGAGGCAAATGAATTCACTCCTACTGAAAATGGCCTTCATAGGAAAAAGAAATGTTTAAGTGAAAAAGTGCTTTGTATTGTTCACTCGATATTTGAAAAAAACTAGAGCGGTATATTAACTGCACGGGATAGATTATCAATGTAAAGCTAAATCATGTGGAACAAAAGTGGGGGTTAACACATTGCAGGTTGCAGAATCGTTTGTACAGTGAAAGGGCTTGCTAGCAGTGACGTCTTCAGCTTTTAGCTAACATGGGACAGTAGCAACTTTGTGACTAAGTGCTCTGCCAAACAGAAGAGTTACAATATCCTGTGCAAAACACAAAAAAAAAAGGGAACAAATGTATTGAAAACTGATTCCGCTTAAACTTGCAACCCAAACCTGGTGCTGAAACAGGTAACTACAAGTTAAAACTGTTAAGTATGAGCATTCAGACTCATGGATATGTTGTGACCTTTTTTTAAAAAAAAAAAAAAACAAAAAAAAAAACTTGGATATACAGTGAGTAAATAGCTGATGTGGAAGATTAGTTGCAAACAGTTTCTAGCTGGCACTTCGAGTCAAAAATATACGGGCATAAAACAGGTTGTGAGTGAAAAAAGAAGATGGCAAACTACTTTTCTATCACATCAAATGTAACCGATAAGTCTGCAACTCCAACTGTTTTTTCCTTCTTTTTTTTCTCTTTTTTCTTACAAATAACTGATACATACACACAACATACAGTTTTGACTGTCTATCAGCGAGTCTTTGAGTCTGTAAGTGTAATACTCTGGTAGAAGGAGCTCTGGACAGCGTGAACAGCTTCAGTGTCTCTGTGATAGGCAACAGAGTTGAAACGTCTCCTTTGAAGCCATCCTCCTTCTTGGCCTCCTATCATCGTCTCTCACATCTGGCTGTGTGGAAGGAGTCCAGAACTAAAAGAAATCCACTTTCCCAGTGTTTCCCCAAGGCTTCCACAACTTATCTGTTATTTTTCTTCAGCCTTCAAAAAAAGAATAGAAAGAAAAGGAAATAAAAAAACATCTTCTCTGGTCCATCGACACTCATGGTGTAGTGTAGCTGCTTGTATCCTTCCCAAAATTGTAATACTCCTCCATGTCCTCCATGTTTGCTGTGGTGAGTTTAGTGAGGTTTTGGGAGCCACCATTGTCCATGTTGTCCGGTGATGTAAAGCCAAAGTTCTGGCCTTCATACTCTCCCTGGCTTTCCATTTCTGGAAGAACTTCTGGAAAATTCAGAACATTTCATTAAAGCGATCCTCTTAAAGCTGCCAAAATGAATCCTTGTTGGTAATTAGGTCATTACTTTTTCTTTTATTTATTTATTTATTCAGCTTACAGCTGAGAAAAACTGGTTCTGCTTTTATCACTTCTATTAAGAATTTACCACAGAAAGTACAAGACTTGACTCAAAAACATTTCAATAAAAGACGGGGGGAAAAAAAACACGTCCTCACCTTGTCCTTCTGGTGAGACGTCCATTCCATGTTTCACCTTCATGTGTCTGCTGAGGTTTCCCTTCAGGTTGAACTTGCTGGTGCAGTAAGGACACTTAAACGGCTTACTGCCAGCGTGGAGGTGCATGTGGCCCAGGAGGTTGTACATTCTGTTAAAAGACTTGCCACATACCTGAACAAAATAAACAATTGAACAGCTTGAAATTCATCACAGATACATTAAATACATTACAAAAGCAGACAGAAGATGGTAGTTAATAAACAACAGCTGCCTCTTAATTCTGGGATTGATGTTTTATATGTATTTTCAGAAAAAGAAAAATTATTCTCCTATAGGACACTTCCTCATTGCATTTTCTTCCCTTTGCTAAATCCTGGTGTATCAAATTGAACTGAAGTGAGCTCTCGCTGCTGAAACCTAATTCCCCACCTTGCATTTGAATGGCTTCACAGGCAGGTGGACAATCATGTGGGTCTTGAGGGTCTGCTTCTGGATGAAGCTCTTGAAGCAGACATGACACTGGAAAGGTCTGACGCTGTTGTGGATGAGCATGTGTCTTTTCAGGTTGGCAGACAGCGTAAACTCACGAGAGCACACTTCACACTTGTGTCCTTTCATCCCCTGTGGAACGCAAACAGCACGTGGTTTAGGCAACATAATATAGTTGTGGCTGATGTTTACTAGGCTGCATGAAGTCAGGCAAAATCGGGCGATTAAGATCAGTTCTTCAAATTGTGAGGAGACATGAAGGAGACACAGGAGAGCTGTAGGAAAATAGTCAGACAAAAGCTACATTGCATTACTGTTTTGTTTCTGAAAAGAGAAAAAATCCCTATAGGACAGCTAGTCTCTAATGCCTCAATCTAAAAAGACAACAATTTGATTAATTTTAATTACACTTTTACTTAAATCAGATTCTATATGTTTTTTTAAAAATACAATTATGTTAGTGGGTGCAAACTTGGTGCACTTTGTGCCAATGTGAGCTCTCAGAATAGGTGTATGTGTATGCTGTGATGAACAAAGATATACATTCCTGGTTCAGAAGGGCACTGCAGCACTCTGTAAACTAGATGTAGGAAAATCCAATCAAAATCTAGAATATCGGGATTTTTTGCTTCACAATTTTAAAATCAAATTTTTTTTGTTTAAAAAATTAATTTTCTTTTCAAACAAATAAAAATAATCCACTATATATATATTTTTTTTCATTTATTGATCTTTTTACTTGTCTTCTTGGGCATTATAGCAGCAGAATGATGGTCTGGCTACTGTGTTTTTTTTCCTCACTGAAATCAAGAAAAATGACAAACAAAAAAAAGTGTTTGTACATCTTTTTTGTTTTTTTTTCTACAAAAATCAGCAATGTCGAGGAACTTAAACCGAATCGGCACAAAAAAAAAAAATCGAATCAGGACGAAAGCACATTTCCATGTTTTCAGCCCTACTGAAAACGTGGCAATTTAAAGAAAGCATGTCATTCATTTTACTGACACTTCAAGAAAATGTATCAACTTGTGAAAAAAGAGCATAACATCCATCCTTAAAGTGACAAGACTAAAATCAGAGAGGTCACAAAAAGAGTTAAATAACAACAAAGCAAGGAAACCTTTTCCAATGGACTCCCTGGTAGATTGACTAATTGATTGACAGACAAATCTACAACCATGTGATGATCCTTCAACTGTTGTGTGATGCCATTTAAATGTGTAAAATCCCATATACAGCAGAACTTGCATCTTTATTTTTATTTTCAAGAAAATTCATTAAAATGAAATCTGTCTTCACATTTGTGAGTTTGCTAAAAAAGGACTGCCGACAGCTTCTTTAACCATCTTTCAGCTGCCGTAAAAAAATAAAAGCTCAAAAAAATAAAACAGCTGCAAGACAGGGCAGCAACCTTTTCTTTCTATTCAAATAATCTACATGCGAATAAAATTATTCCCCATCAATAGAACACAGTGGGGAGTCCACAATATCTATGTCTGAACAATGACTTCTTTTTCTCATATAAAACAGCAAAAATGAGCAACTTTAAGCTGAAGGACGAATTTAAAAGATTTGCTCAAAATGAGAGAAAACTTTAATTACCAATGTGGCAGAAGAGAAAGTCATTTCTTTGGCTTTATAAAAATAAGTCTATGGCAGTGATGTATGTTACAGGTAATTTATTAACACTGATAATAGGCGGAGACAACATGTAATATACAAGGCCTAAGGCATCTTTATCTACTCCAATAAGCAGCAGGCAAATGGCTAGGGATTAGATGAATGGATTCTGGGTAAATGAGAAACCAAAATATGTATCACACGAGTCACTAGCAGGTTGGAAGGTTTTGTGAAAGGATACAAGTCTGGCACACTCCACCCACTATCTACAATAGACGTGTCATGTTGCTCACGTCCACCAGGGGGAGCAGTGAGCAGACATGCAGATACAAAGCACCTCCTTCAGTCTGATGTGTGGCTTATTGAGTTAGATCTAGCAATAAGGTTTCCTTTTAAACCCATTACTGTGCTGTATTTTATCTATGCATGTCATTCTATTACTCTGCTTATTTGCATGAGTGAACCTGAGATGTTTTTTGCAAGGTGAAGGATTTTAAAGTAATGGAGTCAGTAGGAATACAGAGACTGTGTTGAGCTCTTTGCCCCTCACTTCTTCAACTGGGTTAAGGTGTTTAGACCAGGCAAGGGGAACTAAGTAATTAGAGATATTTCATTCAGAGGGGGACTCTGATTTGAAGACGCTTGGTGTTGTGCAGACTGAGATTTGAAAATGTAAAGCTCAACAGACAAATCTATATCTGCTTCCTATATTTTCTGGCTTTTTTCTCCTTAAATTGCAAACAAGATGTTTCAAATTATGAAATCATCAAATGTTAAAGATGGGTGATTAAAACTTCTTATTAATTGAGAATTCAGACCATTTCTAGAATCTTAAACAGCTTTGATCTAAAATATTAATATGCTCAAACCTCTTTCAAAGATAAAACCTTTTTCCCCTTAATGATGTACCCTGGACATACATCATGGAGTATGGCTGGGCTAAAGAAAAAAAATCAATTTGAATAAATTAAAACTTAATTAATCCAAATGATTTATAAAACTTCGAATGTGATTTTTTTTTTTTTCTTAATGCTTCCTTTCCCAGTGACAACAGAGACCCTAATCTCGTGTGAGTATGTAAGATTTTCAATATTTTCAAAATAAATTTAAAAACTAAACTAAAAAAATAACTACAATCATAATTAGATAGTTTTTTAAACATGTAGGTTCCAGTCTGTCCATATTTGATGCATTATTAAATTAATTAATTAATGACAAATGACAAAAAGTACTTTTTTTTACTGGTAGGCAAACATTTAAGAAGGGCCTTTGTCATTACTTAAACTTTTAATTTAATAACACATCAAATATGGATATACTGGAACCTACATGTTTAAAAAACTCTATAATTATGATTGTAGTTATTTTTTTAGTGAATTTATTTTCAAAATATTGAAAATCTTACATACTCTACCTTTAATGCCAAAATGCAGAGATAACACCAAACTCTGTTTGGACTGCATTCACCTGTAGACAACTTAGCAGCTTTTTACCGCTCATATTCCCAACTAAGGCCAAGACCGTGGGCTCTGCCATGTTCAGCAAACACAGTGTTTTGATAACCACACATGTACAGACACCAAAATAAATCCGATAATGGACTGGCAGTGTTTCTCCAGCTAATACAACCAGACCACCTGCTCCAAATACAAGGTCACGTTCATATTTTGTGATCTCATTTTCTTTACAGCCCACGTCACAGCAGAGGTCATTTAAAGTATCATTTCCTCTAGAACAGGTTTATACTTCATCCTTTAATGAAAAAGCATGAACTGTTTGATGTTATTTGTCTGATTTACATGACGGGATTTCATAGCTGCTCTCTGTGTCAGCTCTCTGTGTCCACAGAAGAATACCACCCTCATGCCACACACAGAGGTGAGCATATTTCCGTCATCGTACAAAGTAAAATAACTCCAGAAGGTGAAGACACATGCTCTCGCTCCAGCGAGGAGCAGCTGGAGGATTTCTCTTTCTCGGGTTTTACGACCAGAGCATCAGTGTGCCCATCACAGGAATGCGCACAGCTCAACAAGCTAAATCTACAGTCATTGTAGTAACTTTTGAGTCGTATCATGACTAAAAATAGATCCAAAATTCCTTGTAAGTTTTATAAACATCAACACATTACCGGATATATGAATATATATACTCCACAGTGAAATGTTTTTCATCAAAAGTCAAAACTTTATTCTGTCCTTTTTATTGCAGCATTTTTTTTCTGGGAACCTGGAGGAAACACTGACTAGTAAACGTGGACAGCAATTTATCAAATATCGTATTTCAGAAGTACATGTTGATGCATCAGACCAGATAATTACAATTATATGATTATTTCCAGATATCCATTTTGATAGTTACGTAAATGGGCTCAATGTTTTACAAAAATATTTATTAGAGAGTCTTGTTAATATTCAGGAAAAAAAAGTGTTTTATCTAAATATTTGTAAATGAATAGATGTCGTATCGAATTTGATCAAAATCTAGTCAGGCTCTTGTGAATGTAATCAAATCGATTGAGGAAATTAGTAATGAGACAGCCTTATCATGGACAATACACAAATGTGAAAGTGAAAGTGAATAACTCAGCTCAGAGGTACAGCTTGCAAAAACATCCTGTAGCTGCCACTGCACTAACAAAAGCTCATACTGATTTTTAAAAAAAAGTGCAAAGTATGGCAAAGTTTGCTCTTGTGTATTAATGAAGCCTCCTGTATTTTCCATTTCATTTTCTCTAATGAAAATTTAACCTGAGTGTGACTTGGTCTGAATCATTAAGGAGCATCATGTCATAATCCTCACCTTAAAAAGCCAAGAGAGTTTTGTAATAACATGAATCCAACTAAAACAAACATGTCATTTAACCTGACCGGCAAGAATTCTTACCTGACTACTTCAACCAGATCTCCGTGAATAAAGCCCAGGTAAATACCTGAGGCCTTTGTATGACAGAGGTGTGGCCTCCATCTAGGGATAAGAAAGTTGTCTTTTTTTACGTCTGTGTTTGAGCTTTCTTGTTGTTCCCCGTAAAACAACAAAAAAAAGTACTTCAACAATAATCTATGCAAGTAACCTTTCGAGTACATCTATGGTTTCAGCCATGAAGTCTGAGTGGGAGTGTCTGGTACGATACCTTATGAGTTAGCGAGTGCTGACGAAGGTGGTGAAGTTGTACAAACTCCAAGCCACACTGGGAGCAGGTGTAAGGCCTTGGGCTCTGGTGCTTCAGGAGGTGATTCTGAAGCTGGCTACGATAGGCAAAAGACTTGTTGCACTCTGTGCACTGGAAGGTGTGGGGGCCTTGGTGGCTGGTCTGGTGTCGTTTGAGGTGAGCATAGGTGGGAAACTCCATGCCGCACTGCGAGCAGACATGGCAGCGTCCTCGTTCGTGCTTCACTTCGTGCGCTCGCAGTTCACTGGGATACGCGAAGCCACGGCGGCAGAAGCGGCAGCTGTAGGGCTTGACGTCGGTGTGTTGGAGCATGTGTCGTTTCAGGTGGCTGGTCTGGGTGAAGCCCTTCTTGCAGACGGTGCACTTGTGGGGCCGCGTACCTTGGTGGGTTAGCAGATGGGTTTGAAGATGACTGGGCTGCTTGAAAAGCTTCCCACAATGTGGGCAGGCGTGTGGTTTGATGCCGTTGTGGCCCAGGATGTGTGTGACCAGGTTGTACTTGGAAGTGTATGATTTATCACACATGCGGCACTTCCAGCGCTTCAATCCATCTCCAACATCTACGCAGTAGGATTCATCAATCTGGATGTTGATATCTAGCCGGTCTACCCTCCGGCCGCCGTGTCGGCGAGGTGGCTGGGGGTGCGGAGGCTGCTGGTGCTGTGCTCCGCCACCTCCATCTGTCCACATCATGCTCTGGCTGCCATCTTCGTACTCACCACCCATGGCCATTTCTGCTGAATCATAGCTGCCCACCTCGCTAGTCTGGAAGTAGCTGCTGATGGCTTCTTCCTGCTGTGTGGGCTTCATCATGGTGTTACTCCTGTGTTCCACATCCTCTTCATCCTCTCTGCCACCTTGACCGTGACCCCCCATAGGGCGCTGGCCCTGAAGTCCTCTGTGGCCCTGGTCGGCTCCTCTGTGGGCCACTTGGGCTCGAGGAGGATGGACGTGTGTGTTAGCTTGCTGCTGGTTAGTTACTTCCCGCTCACACTCTGCACAGTTCTTATTGGTGCCTCTGAGAGTGGCCGGATCCACTTGAACTAAACCCCCTCGGGGAGCCATATTGTTCAACATGTGGACACAGGAGGACATTCCAGAGGTCACTCCTTCCCCCTTCACATGGGAAGAGGACACATCAGTGCCTTGAAGGCCATGACGGTCTGGGACCACCATTTTCCCATCCGGATGTTGAGGCAGCCCCTGTTGCCACCTCCTCTGACTGCAGCTGGGTTGCATCTGACCGTCTTCTCCCAAGTTGTCTCCCAGGTAATCTCCGTTGGCTCCAATAAGTTGGTCTGCGTACTCGTAGTCAACTCCGTCTACTGGGGGTGCAGGGGACTCTTTGGGTTCACCTGTATAGAAGCCGTTGGGTGCAATGGTAGCTCCAAACACTTCATTCTGGGAGATGAGACCTAGCACGGCGGCCTGGGCCAAGGACAGCACGACTACAGGATCTGTCTGTGTGCTTATGTCCACCAGCCTGGCCATTACCTTGGGCTCACATCTACCCAGGCGCCGGCTCGCCTCCTCCTGGAAGAGAACAGGACATCCGTGAACAGATGTTAGTCAAAATGTCAGCATGTGGAAGAAACAATAGCAGTTATATATCGAGCAGTTATGTCAATAGTCTGCTTTGATGTTTAGTCAGGCTATGAAAAAATAGATAAAAGCTGACACAAGAATATTTACAAATGATCACATCAGTCGTATTCATCATTAAATAAGTAAACCACATACAATTTTAACCAAAAATGTCAGAAATGTTTGAATAACAATTTGGCAACAGCCAAACTACACCACACTATTCTCCAACAAGAACACAACCTTTATCAAATCTCAATCATCACCAGAAGAAAAAAAAGTTTCGGGGCTCATTACCTGATCAGTATTTTTGTTCGTGTTGTCAAGAGCAAGAAAAAAATAAAGACACTGATTGTTAAGAGTCGTGTAATTTCATCACTAGAGAGGAAATTTTTTCAAGCAAACACAAACCTATTCCCAAATCAGCCTGCCTTGTAAACAAAATCAGCCTGAAAGAGGGTTGACCTTAAAGAAACCCTGAAATCTGGTGACGGAAACAGAGGAACTATAAAAGACAGCATCCCTAATCTCATGTGCTAACCATGTATGGCCTGTGTGTTGAGGGGGATTAAATTGCCAACTCATCTGCACACACTGAAGTTCAAGAGGAAGAAAAACAAGAAAGAAAACTGAGTGAGATTAAGAGAGAGAAAAGAATATAAAAGCAGGAGTGGAGACAAAAACAATGAGTGCAGAGAAAACAAGAGGAAAGATAAGAGAGGAAGAGAAGGTTTAGAGCAGGCAAGAGTCATAGGGAAGGAGGGGAGAGGGGAAAAAAGAGAAAATGAAAAGGTGGAGGGAGAATGAAGGAAAGATGAAAAGAAAGGGGAGTGGGCAAAAGAGAAGGACTGGAAAGACAGAAAGACACTGGAGACAGAGAGAGAGAGAGAGAGAGAGGAGGGAGGTTGAGTTAAAGAGTGAGAGGGTGAGTGTGAGGCAGCGGGCAAAAGAGAGCAAGAGGAAGAAAGAGAAAACAAGATATGTAGAGAGAGAGAGAGAGAGAGAGAGAGAGAGAGAGGCAGTGAGCAACCTGGAGACAGACAGAAAAGAAAATGCCAAAATGAAAGCCAGACTAAATGAAAAACGTGAGGTGGAACAGATGAGAGAGCAATGACGAAGAGTTTAAAGGACCACAAAAAAGGAGATGATGAGTTCATGTCAGACACCATCCTAAATCTAGGACAGATAAGAAATCCATTAACGCCAACTTTATAAACAAAGGAAATATCAAAGCATCAATAAAGACAGTTGTCTACCCATCTTTTAACCTCGCTGCATTAAAACATGTTTTTCACCACCTCTAATCTACCACACGATGCTACGAGTGGCTTAATGAACTCACCACACTCCTCCTGCTGTGAGGTTTCAGGTGCTTTAAGGATCTCATTCTTCTGTGCGAGTGTTGAGTGAGAACAGGCTACACTCGCCTCCTATTTATATGTGAAGGATGAGGGGGAGGCGGGGCTAGTATACCCTCCTCCTTCCTCCTCAGCACGGTTTCAGGAGTGACTGTGGTCACACCAGCAGACACAAACAAACAAACAAGATGTTGTTCTGCCAAATGAGCATGTCGCCAGCAGCTTTTAAAACAACCAGCTCACACATCATTGATTCACAAGGCTCCTTGATTGTCTGGTGATGAGTGGGCTTCGTCACATCACAGTCACAAAACACACACACACCATCCAAAACATAAAGAAACAAAGTCAGCATATCAGTCTGAAATGATGGATCCACCAGGCTACCTTCAGCCTCACATATTGTTGTCTCCTCCGTGTCTGCCTGCCAGTCTTCATCTTTGTTTCTTCCTTTATCTATACTTCAGTCCTTCATCTTTCCATCTCTTTCCATCCTCTCCCAGTTTCCTCCTCTAATTTATCAAGTGAGTTTGTGAGTACGGAAGTGTTGCAAGACTGTTATATGCACACAGTCAGTTGTAAGTGAATGAAAGGGGAAGAAGAGGAAGATCAGAGGGAAGGGGAAAAAAAAGAGATGGAAGGTGACTGACAAGGAGATGAGCAAATGGAAGAGAGGGAGAAGGAAGGTGAGAGTGGATGGAAAGAATACTCAAGGAAAAGAGAGGGGAGGGGAGAGACAGGATGAGAGAAAGAGACAGAGGGGGATGGGAGCAGAATGCAGTAAAAAAAAAAAAAAAAGAAAAGAAACAGATGAAGGGAAGAGAGAAGAGAACATAGCTATTTTTCCTCTCTTAATGCTGAATCAAACAACTCATTTCAATCACATATGCATATACAAACTCATCTCCCAATAGACAGTCACACAAGGAAACATTGAGGCTTGAGTGTGAAGAGCTTTAATCTCTTTTTAATTTACCTCAAGCCCCACACTCTTCAAGTCAAATTAAGGTTGGATGAAACCATCAGATAGCCACACAAATGAGAGATTAGAGACCAAAGTCCTAAAAGGTCATTCATAACCTGCCACTGCTGAAACATAGACAGCACTAAAGATGCCAATTATGGATGAAAACAACATTGTCAAGTGTCGTTTTGGATGCATTTAGAAGCCAACGGTGCATGTTAGAATAAACTAGGGATTTAAATGACTATTCTTAACATTATGCAATAATCTTTTTATCAAACTCCATTCAGAAAGGTCTCGAGAGCATTCACATTTGCTGGTTCACAACATCAGTAGTTTATGAGATTGATTCTCACCGCTGAAAACCCGAGTGCCACCTGTGTCGCTTATACAGGAAGTAAGTCATAATGCTAAATCGCACCACAGAAATCAGAGTTCTGGCAGCAGAAGATGATATATGATTACAACTTATCTGTAATGATTACCATACAGAACCGTTGAAGTAATATCTATGAAGACTGAAAAAAGCAGCAGTTGTTACCAGCACATACACACCCATTATGGCGACCAAGTTGGACATTAAGTGGCCTGTATTAAGGAGCTGGCAGGTTAAAAGTCATTTTGTGGTTAGTTTAGGGTGGAAATTCTATCACAAACCTATTTTCTGGTTGTTAAAATTCAGATAGTATAAAAATAAAAAGACAGCAATACAAAGCCTGCACCAATGTGACACAGACAATTTTGTTTATGTTTTCCCCATATGGAACTGCTGAATTTTTCTCAACTTTCCTTTATAAAGTGACATTAACATTTTGTGGGTTATCATAAGAGTTGCTCATTCTGCCAATAAACCTGTCAATTTTTTTCAGTTTATGCTATAAAAGGATAAAACAAAAGGCTTATCCCTTTATTGCTATCAACTGACGCTGTGCATGTCACAGGAAGCTGACAAAAAGAACAGCTGACAGTGCTGTGCATTAATAATGAGTGTGTTAGCCAAAGTAGCAAATGTGAAAGGATGTTCTCTCTACCACACATGTCCATAAAAAGGGACAATGTTTCTTTTACGTCAGTCTCAAAATGTAAAGATAAACGCTGTGTTTATGAGCCGCCAAATACTCGGATGATAACATTCCTCCTTTCCTGTGATGACAATGTTCTTTCTTTTACATGGTAATTTGTAGGAAGTGCAGACAAAACTGCTTGAAGCTCAAGTACAAATTTAAAAGTAAAGTCATTAAGTGTAGTTTTCTCATAGGAGCCTTTTTAGTTTCTTTTGTATAGTTCCTTTTAAATTGAGTCATTTAAAATGATGCTTTCTTTAAATGAATTTCTCCTTTAAAATGACAGTCTCAGAGATATATTATTCCATTTACAGAAACAAAAATGGATTATTTCCCAATGCCGCTGCACAGCATGCCAACGGCTGTGGATTGTGCTGCAAGCAGAACAACTCCTGCTTTTTGAGTTCTGCTCAGAGCCAAACATGTAAACTGTCTGCAGTCAGCTGGTCTGAGTCAGGCAGCGTTACTTATGAGCAAGACCCAAGAACTGACCCTGTCAGGAACTGGAGGTCGGATCATGGTGACCAAACAGAAAAAAAATATTTTTTTCATCGTTTTGTTTTATTTTTTAAATTAAAATGGGGCCAGTGTTGCATCCAGTCTGGCTAAAACAACAATCACAGTCGCCATTTTCAACAGCAATGCAAGCTGGCATTTTAAATTCCCATCTTTGAAACAATCAAATCCGCTTTCTACTATTTGCAACAGCATTTATGTTCCCAGACTGGCCACCGATATCAAGTTGCAAGGCAATCACCATGATCTACGGAGAGAATAAACTGTCTTCCTGCAATGTGGTTCCCCACAGAAATTCAGAATACACGAGAGGGAAGTTCAAAGGACAGTTAGTGTTGAAACACACGTTTAAAAACAGAAACACACCTCCGTGGTGACTCCGGCCTGAGCCAAAGAAAATTGTTTTGAAGAGATTTCCATGTTAAATTACTTCCAAACTGGACTAGCAGTTTCAGCACCAGCACCTATTTCAAGTTGGCTGAAAAAGGTACATGTCCTTATTTTTTTTTCTGAAGAGGAGCAAGAAATTTGTATTCAATGCCAGTCAAAATCCTTCACAGCACAGGGGCAGCTCTGGTCCCAGCACAAGCAGATTTTGTGTCTCGTCTTTTTTTTCATAGCATTTTAATAGTTAACATTCGTCATGTGGCAAACGCTGAATATGGGTTGCATCTGACCATCTGATGCTCATCTCATGTCAACATATCCCAAAGGCAGTCTTATAAGTTTGTCATACCTACAGTTTATCAAGCTAAATGAATGGATTTTTATTAGTTATGATGTGCTTATGTATGGTTTGAAACTGTTTTTGTATGTGTAGCCTCTGAGCTCTCTGGCATTGGTGTCCAGACTGTACCCCAACTTTCATCCAATACCAGCTGAGATATTTTATTAAATTACAATAGCAAGTGTTCAATATGTTAAGACATGTAGAAAAGTAATATTTACAGAAAAATCAAGATTCCATACAGTCTTTGGAGAGAGCAGTCCAATCTTGAACGAATGGCAAATAATGCATGAACAAACATTTGTGAATGGATGTGTGAGTAATGTATTACAGGATGTGGTTGAACTGAAATATTCTTTATTAATACAGTAAGTAAAAAGATTAATGACCCCATTAATATTACACATATAGTGTCTAAAGAGAGTAAGTTTATACAGTGTATGACAAGCATAGCAAGCCTTTTTTTCCATGTCTTGAATCCAAAAGTGATCAAATCTCGACAGACAAGTGCAACTGGTACAACTATTAAAAATCTAAGGAATAAAATTGTTTTTGTTTTGTAATTAGGCTCGACATTTACTGATATATTGAACTCACTCCACCGTTTAGAAGGAGAGTCTGTAGATAATGCAATCACAATGGACAGATTTTACTTTCCTAACAATAGTATTATGTGCGAGAAGCTCAAGATCGGTGCAGTTAGTTGAGTCAAGTTATTGTTGGGTTTATCCTGGCCACTTAACTGGACAACTGCACACACACTTCAAGATAACTGAGTTATTCCCTCTAATATGACCAACTGTGTACAGCTGTGGACTGTACGAGAAAATGATGATGACAATCTAGCGCTTGGCTTTTTATCTACCACTTTGAGGGCACAGACATCTTAACAGTCTGGAAACCCTTTAGGTGACTGCAAGTTTACACAAACATTGGCTGTGGTTACATTAGTTTTTTTTTTTTTATTCTTAAGTTATTATTCTGAATTAAAGTATTCTCCTTCATGCTGATTTGGTAAAAGTAATTCCCAAATTGGAAAACACATTTATTTGCCTTTATTCCACATCCTGCTTCTTTTGTTTTCAATCATGCCATGGAAGACCAGATAAAAAGTACTTTGATTTCGATTATAATTTTAAAGCACCGGCTCAGGCAGAGCATACTACTGCTGAAGAGGACCACTCAAAGTTTGTGCATAATCGCGATGGGAGAAGGTAACACGCATGCATAGAATGATTGGTGTTAACTAAGAGCGGAATGAAGTTATACGTGATAGTGGAATAAACCAATTTGGATGTAAAATGGGAATAAACCAGCCACTCCCTTCGGAATTAAATTTAATTCAGTTATCATTTTCATTCAGAATTAGGTGTTTACGTGGTCATTTTTAACCCTTTAAAGTGGATTGACCTTTTATTCAGAACAAAAACTCTCATGTAAATGTGGCCATTAAATGGGCTGCTTTTCATTCACAACTGTTTTGCAGTTTGCTGTGTGACTAAAGAAACAAAAAATAATGAGAGTAGGTTTATTGGGGATTTTGATATATTAGCATAAACTTAAACTTTACAATAGTCATAAATAAAATGCTATGATATGGAGCTCTTGCACAAGTGTGGAATGTTTAGGTGAGTTTGTACATGAAGGAACTATTTGATCTTCAGCTGAATATGTTCAGTCCAGTTTAGACAGCTTTCACTTCATCAGAGTTGACAAACACGTTTACATATCATTTAAAAGTCTGTCAAAACTTTGGACACACTTTTACATTAAATCCAATGGGCAAGTGTGTCCATACTTTAGATTGGTACTGTATATATATTGTAGTGTCTATCTATTCAAGTCATGGAAGTTTTGCGGCACACGGCCTGCCTCAGTGATATTGCATTTCAGAGTACTTCCTAACTGGCCCCACATTTCTAACCCAGTGGATTCATCCATCCAGTTTTCTTCCTAAGGTTTTACACAGTGCTGCTATGACAATCCGCCGCTTTCATCCATCCTGAGAGTGTGGCATCCACAATGAAAAAACAAACCAAAATAGCAAGAAAGTTACCTGATGCTACAAGTGAGTCGAATCAAGCCGTACTGTTTAGAGGTGAAACAGCACGGGCGGGGCATGACATAATACCGCGAACCAGCACCTGCACTTTACATGCAGTAAAACCTGAGTAAACCATTACTGATTGCAGCGCCTGGATGTGCAGAGGGGGTAGTTTAGCTAATGAGGTGACTTTATGAACCCGAGTTGAGGCTGGCACTTGGTTCATCTAGATTTTCTCTCCCCCCGAGGATCATACCTGACAATTACATTGAAGTTGTAGCCCAGCAAGTTAGCCACTTGTTGAATACACACAACAAAGAAACGACCATCGGCTGACGAACAACTAACTTTAAAC